>NC_132874.1:11972797-12273172 GCF_048164855.1 Canis lupus baileyi
GCTGTTTCAAAGAAAAAAGAATCATAACTCCAAGTAAGAATCATTTTTTAAATTTCCCACTCAAAATGTGGATGAGTAGGAAAGAACATTGGGTGGAGGGAAGACAAGCACTCATGTAAACAGTATTAGTTCTGCTTAAATATTTCCTACTTTTCCACGAACGAGGAAATGTCTCAAAACTGCACAGAAGAAAAACCAGAAGAACTTTTACATAACAGTGAAAACAACGCTTTTTCTAACATGACACAGGCAGGAAGGATAGCGTAGGTATAGAAGAAAATACTTCCTTTTGAAAAGTCTCTTTTTTTTTTTCTTTTTTTTTTTTTAAGAGATAAAGGTCATTGGGTTTATATGATGTTCATTAGTGCTGCAAGCCTGACATCTGTCTCAAGATGGCTAGGACTTTGGCAAAGTTTCCATCACCATGGAGAGACAGGCAGGTCCCAACACTCAGCTTAGAAGCAAAATTTGGTTCATATGCCACAGGTGGGGGTGCCTGGTTGGCTCAGCCAGTTACGCATCTGCCTTCAGCTCAGGTCATGAGTTCAGGGTGCTGTGATCAAGCCCTGTGTCAGGCTCCCTGCTCAGTGGGGAGTCTGCTTCTCCCTCTTCCTCTCTCTCTCTCCCCCCCAAAATAAATAAAAACAAATCTTAAAAAAAGTAATATCCCCACAGGTGTCTTCGGGACTAGACAAGTCACAAGATCATCTGAGATCTAGGAGTGTTATCTAACAACTACCTCACATTCACACTCATGTCTTTTCCCCACTGGAGAGGAAATCAAGACTCCTTTCTGACCTGTAAGAAACTAAGAAGGAAAGGAATAAAGACTGTGACATCAACACCAAAAATCTACCTTCCCGGTCACAGCCATTAATTGTAATGAATATACAGAGCACCAGCAAGTCAAAAGAAGGGAAGTCCGCCTGAGATACAAATCAGATTGTTTCCAACAAGTCAATTCAGTAGCTCTTCCAATATTCATCCACTTTTTAAAAACCATTCAAAGCAAGATGGGAAGTAGACTTCAGCACATCCACTCCAAGAAATCAAAACTAGCACAGGACCGCATGCTCTTAACTACTGCCTTGAAGCAGGGGACTGCATGCCCGGCTAATGAAAAGCACAGGATTAAAGGCACCCCCTTGTGTTACATAAGCCTCAGAATCAAAATTAGCCCCAAACCCCAGTCCTTGATGTTTTGTGCTCTGTGACCTCACTGGGCATCAGCTTCCTCCACTTGAGAAGAAGTGAGAAGGCACATGCAAACAGGAAGGAGCATGTATGCCAGGTGTTTCACAGATATGTGAGCCCAGCATCTGCATTCACAGAGATAACCCTACAGTCTGCAACACACTGAAGAAAGGTGATCAAAAGTAACAGAAATTGATTTGTATGCGTGACCTGCTGAACTGCTCTCAATACTGGAAAATAAGTTAACCTCGGCCAGGCAAAAGGAATTGAGCAATGTCCAGTGCAAGTTCCTGATCCAGACGGGATCAGAGTTCACCTGGACAGCATGGCAAAATACAGAAGAACCCTGGTTATGGGTTATGATGCATTAACACACTTAAAATGTTTACTTTTCATTTTAAAAAAAACGACGACAACCACAAACATTACCCTCTGTTTTACTCGTGAGCGATGCTGGAACAGAAACGGAAAGGGGCGCATTTTTAACAAACTCCAGAGTGCCGGTTTTCAACATTTGGGAACGAGTACAACATTCTTCTCCCAAGCAAAATGGTTGCTTTACAGAAGTCTTAGTATCTACTGTTGTACATGGGAATTTACAAATGTTATTTGAAAAGTATGCTTAAAATGTATCTTACGGTTCTAAACTAAATGTTAGCGAGTATTCAATTTTGTGGTTGACAAAAGTAGTTCATTCCAAAACTTGACAAGCCAAAATATCTAATCCTTGGATTCTTATTTTTAACACACTGAAATTTTAGAAATAGTGTCATAAAACACTTAAGTGAAAAAGTTAGACTTGACATGCTTTTCCTTCCCTCCCAGAGGCAAACTACCACTGCTCCCCTGCCCCGCCTCCACAATTTTTGGAATTTCAGTCATAGAAGCCCCACCAACCTGACCACGGTGATCAGTGAACAGTCTCCTCAGGGGTGATGAAGGGACCATGCTCTGGACAGCCACATCTAGCAAAAGGTGGAGGAGGACAGAGACAGCCCCTTGTAACTGCTGGTCAAGAGAAACAGTGAGCAGTCACCTAGGAAGGGCTGAGGCTGTGGGGAGAGGGATAGAGAATCTGGGGCTCTTCTGCACACTCCACATAGGACACTGGACATCTCAATAGCTCAAGACAGGGAAGCCTGGGTAGCTCAGTGTTGAGCGTCTGCCTTTGGCTCAGGGCATGATCCCCAGAGTCCTGGGATTGAGTCCCCCACTGGGCTCCCTGCAGGGAGCCTGCCTCTCCCTCTGCCTATGTCTCTGCCCTCTGTGTCTCTCATGAATAAATAAATAAAATCTTAAAAAAAAAAAAAAATAGCTCAGAACAAGCAGCAAAAGAGGAACAGCAAGTAGAGAATGGTTCAGAAACAGGAAGAGAACAAAGGAAGGGAATAATAGGACCCAGGGAAAGGGGAGAGAATTTGTAGGGGGAAGTAGCCAAATGCACCAAAGGCAGAGTGATAGGTATTACTACAGAACAGAAAGCACCCTGCCCTCGGACATCTGGGTCAGACCACTGCCCTAAGCGAGGTGCCCCTGATGTCTCTAACACTGCCCTCTATAAAACAAGGGGTGTCTGATGGAGTAATTCCTGGGGCCCCCTCCAGTTCTATGGAGCTAAGATGTACTGACTTTTGGTGACCATTTAGAGAAGAAAGACTGGGCAGTGTTCAGCAGTCTGCATCAAGAAGAAATTAAATATGCCCCACTGGCTTAATACCATTAATTTTTGAAAATTGAGCCAATGAAAATAAATTAATTGCAACACTCAAGAGCCTAGGTCACTTCGTAGGCTATCACATTCCAGTTCTTCTTGAGCTGGCAGTAAGAGTCAGTTATGAACTGGAACTAGGATCTTCCCAGTCCCACATTAGCCCCTATTTTACTATTATTTCATGAAGTTTCAAGAAGACCTTCTGGTTTTATAGGTATACACTATCTCAAATATTATGGTATTAAGAACCTAAGAAAGGAACATACAGAACATGATATAACGTCTTCCAGATGCTCTTTGGGAACACCAGCCAATACCTGCTTGACCCATCTGGTAGTCAGCAGGCTCCAAACGCCAAGTGACGGAGGGGAAACAGAGCAAGTGCTCTGCCCAATGATTGCAAAACTGAAGTCAAGTCAAGCCCAGTCCCGCCTGAAAATTAAGAGGGGGTCAGAGAATTGAGGGCCTGTGGAAATAAACAGTGAATGAATGAAAAACTCTACTCTGTTCTATGTATATAAAACGTCCTCACATTTAAAGTACATGTCCATATAAAGCACGTCTTCATATAAACAGAGTTATCAGGACGCATTCTCTAAGATCTGAGATAATCCGAAGTAACTCAAGTGGGGCTCACGTTCCTCTTGGTGACAAGAGCCATCACCTCACAGGAAGCCCCGCGATTACAAGGTCAAATTTTGTTCCATTATGTAGCACACTGACAATGCCTCTTCGGAGACATGATCTGTTAATGTATGATTTATTGTAATTAAGCAACACAGTTTAATGTCATCAAGAGGCTTTAATTAGAAAAGGCTGCCGTGTCTTCACGCTGTCAGATCAATTGCTGTTTGCACATCCATACGGACTTACACATGCTCAGAGAACACTTGTGCGTGTATCGAACCAGTCTTCCATTGGGGCTGTGGACTCCCACTGCAAAATGTTTTATTTTCAAGGTTTCCCTCTCTAAATGGGTTTTGTGTGTTCATCCATCGCAATAACCACAGACTTAAAAAAACAACAACAACAACAAAAAAATACACTCACTCCTCTCTTCTCCAGAATGCCATGCATGATGACGAACTCCCTTTGGTATTTGTTTAAGCTCTGCATTACCACCTGAGTGCTATGCTTCTGTTGGTCCAGGATTCCCTGATCATTCACATGTTAGGGCACCAACTACAGATCTCACTTAACTCAACCTCCATTTCCTTTCTCCTTCACCTACACATTCCTGAACAAATTTCAATGCTTAACTAGCTATAATCCTTCCTGCTAATTCCAAAACTCATTCAGATGGATTGGGAGGGGAGAGAGGCAGCAAATAACATAACCTTTATTTCTATAACAATAGGATAGAAACTACTTGCAAAAAACATGTATCAGTGACATGTATTAAACATGTATCAAAAAAAAATAAAATAAACATGTATCCAGAACATGAGCTGAACTTACAACTTAACAATAAAATAAAAGAGCAAACAACCCAGGGTTCCTGGGTGGCTCAGTCAACCGGCGTGCGTCTGACTCTTGATTTCAGCTCAGGTCATGATCTCAGGGTCCTAGGACTAAGCTCCCCCGCTCAGCAGGGAGTCCGCTTGAGTTTCTCTCTCTCCCAGTTCTTTTGCCCCTCCCTCCACCTACCTGCACTCTAAAATAAACAAATAAGTCTTAAAAAAAAAAAAAAAAAAGGCAAGGGCACCTGGGTGGGCTCAGGGGTTGAGCATCTGCCTTCAGCTCAGGTCTTGATCTTGGGGTCCTTGGATCGAGTCCCACATCCTGCTTTTCCCTCTGCCTGTGTCTCTGCCCCTCTCTCTGTGTCTCTCGTGAATAAATAAAAACAAAATCTTAAATTAAATTAAAATTGAAATGTAAAAAAAATAGGCAAACAACTCAATGTACAAATGGGCAAAAAGGATGTGAACGGATGTGTAAGATACATATGTAATTACCATGACCCATCAGTTATCTACCCACTCCTAGATATCTACCCAAGAAAATTAAAAACCTATGCCCAGACAAAATCTTGGGACACAGCAGCTCATGGAAGCATTATTTATAACAAACAACAAATGAAAATAAGTGATGAATGGATAAGTAAAATGTGGCATATCCATACAATAGAGTATTACTGGCAATAAGAATGAATGAACTATTGAAAATTAACAGTGGTTGTTGGTTGCACAACATTGTGAATACGGTCCATGCCGCTGAACTGCATTCCTAAGCCTGGTTAATGTGGGGGATTTTGTTATGTATATTTTATCAAAATTTTATTAAACGTAAAGTGGGAGTAAGGAATAAAGTACTAGTTTATGGTATGACATGGATAAACCTCGAATAAATTATAACAGGTCAATGAAACCAGACACAAAGACCACATATTTTAGGATTCCATTTTTGCAAAATGTCCAGAAGAAGAAATCCACAGCAACAGAAAGGACATTAGAGTTTGCCAGGACCTAGAGGGAGGACAGGAGGGTGGGAAGAGGCAGGACTGCTAACAGGTATAGGGTTCTTTTTCAGGAGTGATGATTATGTTCTGAAACCAGATAGAGGTGATGGTTTGCATAATTCTGGGAGTATGCTAAAAACCACTGAATTGTATACTTTATAAAGATGAATTTCATGGTATATGGATTATATCTCAATAAAGCTATTTTTAAAAGACAGTGGGAAAAAGCTTATGAAATAAAAGTGTGTGTGTGTGTGTGTGTGTGTGTGTGTGTGTGTGTGTGTAAAAAGAAAAGAATAGATGTCTATTTCCCCAATTTGGATTTGTCTTTCAGGGAAAATCTACTCAAAGAATTGTCTATGTCCCATCTTGGCAAAGTCTCAACAACTGAATCCCTCCAATCTGGCTCCAACAGAGAAGGCCTAATAGACTGGCAGAAGACCAAGGGGCACCCACCCGAGCTGCACGCCAAATCCTTTTCCTGAACACCCTGGTCTCTCCTGGCACTCAAGTACAGGCCACTGTAATAATACTACTTTAGAAGTAGAGGCAAGTTATAAGCAATTGGTAAAGGGGTTTCAAATTTTGCTCCTTCCATGTAAGAAAACTGTTTCTAGGACGCCTGGGTGGCTCAGGGCGTAATCCCAGGGTCCTGGGATGGAGTCCCGCATCAGGCTCCCCACAGGGAGCCTGCTTCTCTCTGCGCCTGTGTTTCTGCCTCTCTCTGTGTCTCTCATGATGAACAAACTCTTGAATGAAAGAAAAGAAAGAAGAAAGAAAGAAAAAAGAAAAGAAAAGAAAAGAAAAGAAAAGAAAAGAGAAAAGAAAAGAAAAGAAAAGAAAAGAAAAGAAAAGAAAAGAAAAGAAAAGAAAAGAAAAGAAAAGAAAAGAAAAGAAAAGAAAAGAAAGAAAAGAAAAAAAGAAAACTGTTTCTACACAGTGCTGCCCTAAAACACCTGCCGGTTTAATGAAATGAAAATAAAATATTTGGTTTTAACTCAGTGAGCCTTTTATGTCAACACCACTCCCCAATATATGTTAGTTCGTGAACAAAAGAACCATGAGGCATGTCTGAGTTCCAATTACTATTCAGATGGATCTTAAAAATTAAATTATGAGGCAAACTGCTCATTTGTTTTTCTGAAATAACCATTTGACCCCCCCTCCTGTAAAATATCACATTATTGATGAAGTCATTTTTACATGAATATTGCTCATCATTCTTCATAGGCATTCTTCCCTAGCCCTTTTTAATCCTCCCACCTTCTTCCTCCTACTACATGCTGATGTATGCCTAAGTGAGAGCTACTGGGTTTGAGTTTGGCCGTACTTTTTACCAGCCTTTCCAAATTTTTTGGTCATGACCTGACTCTGGCTCCTATGCCAGAGCATACATTTGTAATGGATTACCTTAGCGAGTATTCCCAAATCCCTGGGATATTTCATAAAGTCTTGCTCAAATGGACAGCTTTAAGTAAAGTCCTCTGGCGTGGGGAGTGGGGGATATTTTGTGTTGCTTTCCCAAACATTAGCCCACATGTTTTTTGTTTTGCTTTTTAAATGAGGAGTGAGGAGGACAAGAATTTCACAGGACAATGAATAAGTATAAGCTTCACTGCCTATTGTAAAGAATATGTAAGCACTCACCAGGCATCTTAAGAAACAATTATTTAATTACCACACCTAACAATATTTCACAGAACTTGAATCAAGTCCCCTTCTAAAAACAATTCCAAGCAGGAAAGTGGAGAACAAGAGGACTTTAAAATTTTTTTAAAATTTTTAAGAAATCTTTTGATGTCACTTTCCTAGTATTAAACAATACCTCTTTAAAAAAAATACCTCTTTGCAATGCTTGCATCTTTTGGCTGATTCACTAAAAATCATGACTGAACAGAGAAGTTTCTGACTACGCTATTTCCATTATTCATGCTGTGGAGAATGTTCAAAACTTAAGTGTTTTGAATACTTCATCTTACCAATTTTTGAAATACACATTGTCCCTTTCATAACACAATGTGCTGATCTAAGATTGTCAACTTAAGTCATTTATAATCATATTTCTGTTGGAAGAAAAATACACTTAATTAACATTATTGGAGATTTTTTTTAAAAAGAAAGAAAAGAAAGAAAAAGAAAGAAAGGGGGGGAAACCCACACACTGACACCACATTTCCTCTGGTAATTTTAAGTCGTGACCACTGTGTTGTATCAGGCGTTGGCCACACAAGTGGATGGACTTAACCATTCCAATGCTGGTGCAGGATGTGGACACCGTGCTATTAGTGAGAATGCACGCTTATAGTATAACCTCACCAGACCAAATAACCTCCTGGCCACACAAGTAGAAAATAATTAAAACAAGCACGATTCCAATTTAGCTTTGTAACCAGATGGTGAATGAAACAGCAGACAAAGACTCATTTTGTGAATAACCTGGGGAACAGCTCCTACAGTTTCTTTTAAAGTTACAGCCTGACTTGTGAAATAAAAATTAAAAAAAAAAAAAAAAAAAAACAGAAACGGGAGGGGGGATGATTTAGTGGGGGGAGAATACAAAGGTTCTCACCAGAATTCACTACCAGAGTACACACATGTCATTTTCCCTGGGTCGTGACCAAAGAAAGCACAACTTATTCCTTAAATGAATGCCAAGTTTAATTACTGTAAAACCCAAAAAAACTCAGTAAAAATTAAGTGAAAGCAAGATGCTGCTCTACACCGTACCTCACCGATCAGTGCTGAGCTGTACATCCACAATTTTACAAGGTAAGTTTTTCCAATCATCAGGACTATGGAACAGCACAAACGTCCACTAACAGGCTACAGCAGATTTTTCCAGAAAAACAGAGACAGACAACATTTGCAACCTAGTGTGGGACTCATGTTCTTTGCAGACCTCTCCCAAGTAAAAGAAAGGTATTTCACACGTGGGTAAAAGAAGAAGACATCTTAAGACAGAACCCACTGACTGCCAACACTGCATGACAACCGTCGCAGTCTGGAAACGTGAAGACAAAATCCAAATGGCTGCCTGACCCTCACAAGCTGGACAGAGTGTGAGTGGTTGGGCCTGCATGCTAAAGATGGATGTTCCTGCTCGTAAAGTGAGAGGCTAACTAATCCATGCACCCTCAGTGAGAGGGGGAGCTGCAACAGTGGCCATCATCTTATGTCCTGCCCACACACACACACACACACACACACACACACACCTGGTTTAGAGCAAGCCTGCCATGAATGAAGAGGCAAGGACCATTCACGTTATCACCACAATCACGCTCAAGTATCTGTTAGATCCTGGGAGGTTGTCACCTTACCCTAGGCTCCCTAGCCATGGTGGGCCATGGACTGTTGGCAGCAGCTGACTCCCCAGGCCCACCCCTCTGGCCTCTGCCCCTGCCAGGAACTAATAATAACGACAGAGCACAGGCAGCCCACGCCAGTAACCGCAAGGGATAAGATGATGGTTAAGGAGGGAAGCACGGGTCTAAGGGGATGACAAAATCATGCAAGCAAACGTATTAAAAGGACATTTTTGCCCCTCCCTCATTAAATACATGCACCAACACACGGATGGTTTCTCTGGGTTCCTGAAACCTCTTTTTTCTGACCTAGCTGGCCTTCCTAGACACAATGGGGGTACAGACACTCTTTCTGCTCCCAAAGGAAATAAGAGAACTTAGCTG
Source organism: Canis lupus baileyi (assembly GCF_048164855.1). Taxonomy (NCBI): domain Eukaryota; kingdom Metazoa; phylum Chordata; class Mammalia; order Carnivora; family Canidae; genus Canis; species Canis lupus. The sequence goes on from NC_132874.1 coordinate 11,981,850, forward strand.
CCCCCACACACACACACACACAAAAAAAGAAAAAGCCTGTTTGAAGGGCATTATATTGGGAGGCCTACCACTCACCGCCCTGGCTTCCACTGCTGGTCACCAGGCACCCGCTGTGGGAATGAGGCATGTGGCCCCGGAGCATCCTTCCGAGGCTTGGGCCTCCAAAGCTATAGATCTCATGGACCAGTGTTGTAACTGAAGTCACTACCGATCTTAAATGGGGGAAGGGGTGTCTGGACAACCAGCACCTCCCGCTCTGAGGTCTCAGGGGCAAGCACAGTCTCATCACTGTATGTGTGCTCTGAAGTGTGGAGTAAGGCAGACTCTGGGCTTGGCTTTAGCACTTTAATGGTTAGTTAATATGACACTGGACAATGTGGATGAATTTTATTTTTTAAGATTTTATTTTTAGGGGCACCTGGGTGGCTCAGCGGTTAAGCGTCTGCCTTTGGCTCAGGGCGTGATCCCCGAGTCCTAGAATCAAGTCCCACATTGGGCTCCCTGCATGGAGTCTGAGTCTCCCTCTGTCTGTGTCTCTGCCTCTCTGTATGATTCTTATGAATCAATAAATAAAATCTTAAAAAAATAATAAGATTTTATTTTTAAGTAATCTCAATGTGGGGCTAGAACCTACAAACCCAAAATGAAGAGTCGCATGCAGGCTCCACCAACTGAGCCAACCAGGTGTGCCCCTGGATCAACATTTTTATGCTTTATGTCTCTTCCATAAAAACAGGAGTAAGCACTCAAAAAGGTTTAGCTACGGCCTAAGCACTCTACAGGTATAACTGTTTAATCCTTCCAATGACACAAAATAATAACAGATTTTGCCAGTATCTTGGGTTTGTAGCATTTCTTCAAGGACCTTGCCCAGTTCCTAAGAAACATGACAGCAGAGAGAGAGAAGCCGCAACCAGCAAGCAGAACTGAACTGAAAATAACACATGTGATGCCCATCTCACAAGAGTGCCTGGTACATAGTAGGTGCTCAGAAAGCAGGAGCTACCGAGGTATGATGACTGATGATTTCTGGTTAAGTTTGGAGATCCTGGTCCTACACAGAGAAGCTAGCAGAGCAGGACAAACAGCACCTGTAGGCATAAGTGAACTGGAAATAATGAAGCCCATCTCACAGAGTGCCTGGCACACAGTAGGTGCTCAACAACCAATGGTAACCAAGCTATGATCACTCAAGATTTCTGATGAGTTCTAAGGCCTTCTGATTCCACACAGGTGCCCCTGCGGGAGCTTTCTCTGCTTCCTGAGCGTTCAGGACACTGGGAGGTTAGTGTGCTCCAACCTTTCCATCAGGACCTACACAAGGGCCCACATGAGGCCAAAAAGCTGTCCCTGGGGCGTTGCAGAAGGATGACCCCTACCTCACCTCTTGGTATTTCCTTCTGTGAACTCCCATTCAGGGTGATTCTTTCATTCATCCAGCATTATTGAACTGCTACCCAGGCCCCGCATGTGGTAAATATTCACCAGCAATTCACTAACAAGATGGATCAAAGGGGTCCAAGGGCAGCACAAGGGGAAAGGCACCTCTGAAAACAAACAATTCACGTCCTGTGTGATTGGCGTTGTGACAGAAATAGGAACAAGGTAACGAGAGAGCCACAGAGAGGTGGAGGTTTCCCAAAGGAAATGACACTGAATCCTGAGGGATGGAAATGCAAACACTTAGGAGGATAGAGACCTCCTCTTAGGCTGCTTTCCTCTCCAGGTACATTGATCTGGTTTTTGTAAAAAAAACTGCCAGTGAACGAAATTTCTCCAGTCCTGTGGGGACCTGTTCACACATGATCCGTCCACTGGCTTCATGACTGCTTGGTCCTCTCCCTCCCACCTGGTCCTCTTCTCTCCTCACAAACACCCCGATGCACCACCATCCACCAGCATCCAGAGTGGAAGGGGCAGCAGCTGCATTCAGCTCCACTCCCACTACCACTTACCTAAGACCCCTCTGTCAGATCTCCCCCTTGGCTTCACTAAATGTGCATTCTGAGGCCATCAGGGCTTCACATTCCCAGGCTCTCCATCACGTCATTAACCATGTGCAATGGTAGAAATTTCCAGATGCTGACTGAACATGACATACCAAAGTTCTGTGTCCCTGAAAATGTGCAGATGAGGCATAAAATATGAAAAATGTGCAGGGGATATAGTGGAAGCCACGCAAAAGGGCCTACTTTTATGGAAAACATGAAGGATGGCCAATCCTCAAAACAAAATCGTATCAACAATCAACTTCAGATTCGCCCCAAACACTCCTGGTAAATTAGCCCACACACCTGCACATCCAAAACTTGTGCCCCTTGGGGACAACCCACTCTGTTTCCTCAACAAATTACCAAGTGCAGAGCTGAGGGTCACAGTACGGTATTAGATTAGTAATAAACTTATGTTTTTAATCAACCAATCTCAATGTGTGGACCTAATTTTTTTAAAAAAGATTTTATGTATTTATTCATGACAGACACACAGAGAAAGGCAGAGACATAGGCAGAGGGAGAAGCAGGCTCCCTGCGCAGAGCCTGATGCAGAACTCAATCCCAGGACCCCAGGATCATGACCTGAGCCGAAGGCAGATGCTCAACCACTGAGCCACCCAGGTGCCCCAGGACCTCATTTTTAACCAACCTTCACAAACAAGATGAGAGACAGACAGCAGAGGACATGTGAACACTGATTAGTTATTTGGGATTAACTATAATTTATATCACCTGTATCCTCATCTTTTAAAGAATAATAGTGAAATGTCTGCAAAGTATATGATACCGCCATTTGACATCTGCTATACTACAATCCAAATAGAAGCAGAAATATAAATGAAACCCAAAGTGGACCATGAGATGGATATAGCTGGAACTAAGAGAGGAGTATGTGGTAGCTTATCAAATTATTTTCACCACTTTAGCAGATATTTGCAATACCCTGTAATAAAAAGTTTTAATTTTTAATTTTTTTTAATTTATTTCACTTTAGAGAGGAAGAAGGGGGAGGAGCAGAGGGAGAGAGAGAGAGAATCTTAAGCAGCCTCCAAACCAGTGAGAAGTTGGATGCTCAGGAGTTGGGGGGCTCAGAGCCACCCAGGTGCATCAATCAAAAGTTTCTTAAAAGGTGGGAGACGTTTACTCCTCCAGGAAAGAGGGTTTTTTTTAAAGCCACGTGACATATAACTGGAGCAGTAATTACCACACTGCTGGGTCTCAGGACCTCTTTGAACTCTGAAAAATTACTGAGAACCAAGAGAGCTGTTGTTTATGAAAGATACAGATGTATAGATGTCGATAAACTGAGATGGAAGGAAGCTCTGAGAAAAGGCAGCATTTCCTTAACACCAGGCCTGACAAGAAGCTTCTACTCCTTTTAAACTGTGAAGTAAAATGAGACACCAGGTTTAAGTGCCCAGAGTTGGCAAGAAGAGTTCCCTCCCTCCCAGGCACAGCATTGTGAAGAGGAAGGGCCTCTATGCAGTGATGCCTGGTACTAAGCACCTTTAAACATTCATGTCCAGGGCTCCTGGGTGGCTCTGTTGGTTCAGCGCCTGCCTTCACTCAGGTTGTCATCTCTGGGTCTTGGGATCAAGCCTCGAATTAGGGTTCCTACTCAGGCAGGAGTTTGCTCCCCAGCCCCCTGCTTGTTCTCGTTCTCTCCATCCCCCTCAAATAAATAAAATCTTAAAAAAAAAAAAAAAGAATTTAAACATTTACATCCAATAAATCCAAGACAAGCTGTGAATATCCCTCATAGGAATCAATATGCAAGGCTCCAAACAAGCATTTTTCTTTTAAATTAAACAGAAAAAAAACTGGACAGGTCAAAGTATCATGAATATTTAGAAATAATTTATTCATAACGCAAAACTTCATGAGACACATTTCAGTTATGTGTGCACATGCAAATAGTGGGTGTCGATTCAAAATTTTAATATAGATAAAGTAAAGTTTACAAAAGGGTTATTTTCCTCCTTACACAAGTGTCCTTTTATTTTGGGGGTTTTTTTTTTTTTAAGATTTTATTTTTAAGCCATCTCTACACTCAACATGGGGCTCATACTTACAACTCTGAGATCAAGAGTTGGGGGGCTCCATTTTAATTTTTTTTTTATTTTTTAAGATTTATTTATTCATGGGAGATGCAGAGAGAGAGAGAGGCAGAGACACAGGCAGAGGGAGAAGCAGGCTCCATGCAGGGAGCCTGATGTGGGACTCAATACCAGGACTCCAGGATCACACCCTGGGCCAAAGGCAGCGCTAAACCGCTGAGCCACCCAGGGGATCCCCAAAACCACTCAATTTTAAAAGGGGCAAAGAAACACAGGAAAATACACGCTTAGCATCTGTCGGTCACTAGAGAAATGCAAATTAAAACCATGGTGAGATTCTACTATGTATCTTTTAAAATGGGTATAATTTAAAAATCAACAGCACCAAATACAAATGAAGCCTCAAGAGCAAACTAAACCCTCCTGCACTGCTTGTGGAAGGCAAGGGTACATCCACGCTGGAAAGACGGGTATAAAGGTAATGCACAAGCAAGGACTACCTCGTGATGAAAACCATAACCGCACAAAAACCTATCTACAGAGGCAAAACCCATTAAGTGACAAGGAGGGGAAACGACCACATGTCTGTGAAAGGATGAAGACACAGACAAAACTGTGGGACGTCCAGACTACAGGATACCACTCGGAAGTGAAAAGAAAGGCCTTTCTAACACCAACACAGATGAATCTCAAATAAACTAAGGTTCTACTTAAAACAATCTAGAAGGGACGCCTGGGTGGCTCAGTTGGTTAAGTGTCTGGCTGCGGCTCCGGTCATGATCTCAGGGTCCGGGCATCAAGCCCCACGTCAGGCTCCCTGCTCTGAGGGGAGACTGCTTCTCCCTCTCCCTTTGCTCTTCACTAGAGCTCATGCTCACTTGCTCTATGTCACTCTGCTCCCTCTCAAATAAATAAAATCTTAAAAAAAAAAAAAAAAAAAGACATTCTAGAAAAGTCAGAAAACCTAGTAAAGAGATCAGCTTTATAGAGAGGATTCACTGCAAAGTAGCACTTTTGACTGTGATGGATTATATGACAAAGTGCATCTAACACACTTCACAGAACTATTTACCTAAAACAGATAAGCATTACTGCATGCTAATCATACCTCAATACAAATCAACTTTACCTAGGGAAAACGCCACAGGTGTGCCTCCCCCACCCCTAATTCCTGCACAGAACACACCACTGCTGTCCAACAGAAACAGAGCACCATGTAAAATTATCAGCCAGGGGCGTCTGCCTTGGGCTCAGGTCATGATCCCGGGGTCCTGGGATCGAGTCCTGCATCAGGCTCCCCACAAGAAGCCTGCTTCTCCCTCTCCCTCTGTCTCTGCCTCTCTCTCTCTCATGAATAAACAAAATCTTTTTAAAAAAAAAAATAAAATAACCCCATTAAAATCGTTAAAATGGGTGACAATTTTAACTCAAATACATCTCAAATATTATCCTTTAAACATGCACTCAAAATAAAAAGCAAATTATTTAACTCTATTTTCATATTACAAAGTTCTAGAAAGTCCCTGTGTATTTTACACTGATGGGCACATAACAATGGAGACCAGGCCTGTTTCCCATACTTTCACATCTGAAGTAACTGTGAGCACTTAACAACAGGACTAGACAGGATCCCAAAGAAAAAAACCAAAAGGAGGGGGCGGGAAACAGCAAGGTGCTTGCTGGAGAACCCTGCTCTGGTTTGACTCTTCACCGGTAGTCAAGTGTCACCCACAGATGTGTGAAAGCTCGAGCAGAGCCAGCAGCACGGGGTTTCTCCCATGCTGTGGCACACCCAAGCTAGGCTAAGCCAAGTCACTCCCACGCACCCCCCAACCCACCACCCCAGTTCATTCCTGTGACGTAAGAAAGGAAAAAGCAAAGCACAAGAGGTAGCTTACTCCTACACCATTCAGATATGCTTCAATGGAGGCAGAAAGGGGCACAGGAGAAATGCATTTGGAAAACCAGGCTGCTGAGCCTGCCTGCCTAGCAGGCAAAAGCCCACCACCCACACAGATCTAAGAGGTTCCTCACCAAAGCTCTGGGGGAGCAGAAAGGCAAAAACCAGAATGATTCTATTGGGAAACCTACAATCACTATGCTGAAGTAACCTCCAGTCCTGGTGCTTGCTACCCTGGCACTCCACTGAACTGCATTTCTAGAGTGAGCCTTGCCACCAGGACCAAATCACAGAGTCCAATCTCAAATGAACCAGATAATTCAGAACACCGGAATTTTTTTTCCTTTGGCTTAAAGAGTATGCTGTTGTGTTTATGTTATGGTTACGTCTGATATTCTGGAATTCGGGGTGGGGGGGGCTTTACTTTAAGATATAATCTGGAAGTGGCTAAGGAATCATCTATCCTTCTCTATCCTGCAATCTCCTCCTCCTGCCAACACCCACTCCCGCAATGTTACAGATGCCTTGTGCAAAAGTCACCCCCAAGAAGAATTTTTTTTTTTTTTTAAGCTGAAAGACTAAGAAAGACCAAGTCTGATTTAGCCAGTGGCTTAATGCAGATGGCTCCCTGACTGCTGACTGAAAACACTGCCTGGGGTTTGTGTTTAGACAAATCCCAGAAACAGTTCTTGAACCCTTACAACATATGCCAGGCACTATTCTGGGCATTGCTCCTGTGGTTCACACTCGCTCAAAACTGACAAGGTAGGTGCTATTATTGAGTATTCTCCCATTGTGCAGAAAAAGAAAGGACTCAGGGAAAATGCTAGTCAAAGTACATACCCAGGCATTCAAGTAGACCTTCTTAGGCCAGGGGAGAGACACTGAATGATAAAACATATTGTAGCCCGTTGCAAATCAACACAAAATTAGTCTAGAGAATAATAGGAATGCTCTTAGGATTTGACCACCCTGTTCATTTTTTTTTTTTAAGATTTATTTATTTGAGAGGAGAGCTGGGGGGAGGAGGGATAGAGGGAGAGAGAGAATTTCAAGCAGACTCCATGCTGAACAAGGAGCCTGACGCGGGGCTTGATCCCACAACCCTGAGATCATGACCTGAGCGGAAATCAACAGTCAGCGGCCTAACAAACTGAGCTACCCAGGCGCCCCAAGCACCCTCTTCTTTAACCAAGTACAGGATCAGACCGCAGGTACCCAGACACATTCCCTCTGTTCTTCTTGCTGTCCTTCAAAAACGGAAGTCCAACGAGCAGACCTTATGCCATGTATTGCTTAGTATGTGTGAAATTACTTTTACGTGCTTTTCATTGTACCAATCAGGACTTCTAAAGATTTCTCACCCTCTCATCAATCCCCAGACACCAATTCTAATAGTAGAGAACTTTTCCCATTATAAAACTAGAATGCGATTCTAATTCATGCTCTATTATTGACCAACTTTCCAGTATCTTCAAGTAAAGTCTTGTTATTGTTTCTCTGTTAACTAGTCACATCCAGAGTGCAGCAGTTAGTTTGCCAATATAAGGGACAGTTTACGAGATGCTGAAGAAATGGTGTTTTCTGCTGACAAGTTTTGAAACAGCTAAGTCCCCGGACACCGTCAGTCTTTGGTTCCGAACAGACAGCTTGGTTTCACTGCCACCGATTCTTGAACATTGAAACAGAGCAGAAATAACAAAGCTACAAAACAAATGTCTCACAACCCAACCAAAAGGATTTTCAGACTTGTTAAGTATTTCCTGGTCAAACCTCACGTGAACTGCATTGCTCTAATCCTAATCCTTATCTAAGTGTGCACTTTCACGTCAACAAAATGTGTTCTATAACCAGGATTCAGAACACTCACCTGGGCGTGGTTAGTCTCCGTTATTTTACAGGGTGGACACCCAACAAATAACTATTAGTAACCTCAGTCAGTGAAGCGTATGCCTTCCGCTAAGGTCCTGATCTCAGGGTCCTGGGATGGAGCACCCCTGCTCAGCGGGGAGTCTGCTTCTCCCGCTCCTGCCTCTCCCCCACAAATCATCCTGTCTCTCTCAAAGAAATAAGTTAAATCTTTTAAAAAATAATGAAGGGGTGTCTGGGTGGTTCAGTTGTTTAAGCATCTGCCTTTGGCTCAGGTCATGATTCCAGGGTCCTGGGATCAATCCTTACATCAGGCTCCCTCCTTGGCTGGGAGTCTGCTTCTTCCTCTCTCTCTCTGCGTGCCCACACCTCCCTATCCTCCCCCCCCCCCCACCGTTTGTGTGCTGTCAAATAAATAAAATCTTTTTTAAATTAAAAAATAAAAAATAATTGTATGAGTTTTACTTTGAGTAAAAAACTGGCATGTTCCTTATATCCCTATAACAAGAAGTGCCTGGTTATGATATTAAAATTCAATGTAATATATATTGACCCATCCCCAGATCTTCCTTAATTGGTAAGGTTCAGAAATCAAACTCAAATTTTTGAAGAGATCTTGTTATATTCTCCCCTAAAATTCTTTTGTAAGCTTTTGGTGCATTTCCAGCCTGCTAACACCCCCAAATACCGCCTTATACAATCAAATACAGATTTCTTCAGTGAATGTTATTCATTATGATACACTGCCTCCCCTCCCCAAATTAAAATACAATTTCACAAAACTCCGCAAACAAAATGGGCAAATGCACCAATAACATAAAATTACAGTATTTCAAACGGCAGATCATATTTCATATGCAGATTAAAATAACAAACAGTATCATATTCTTGTGTGCCACTGGCTAGAAGCACTATAGACTGACTGCTCTTTATTGGCTTTATTTCCATTCACAATGTATGCAAAGTTCGAGGCCATATGGTTAATTCCACAAATGAAATATGGTTAGTAATTATTTCTTATATTATCCATTCTGAATAACATCTAATCTAGCTACTCTGAGAAAGATTCCTGATTAGATAAGGAGGAAACATTTTATGTCATTAGCTCTACACAGTTTCATCTTGTTTAGGAATTGCAATTGTAATGAATACCAGATACAAAACAACCTCTAGGAACTAAGAGTCAGTCAACATTTCACCTTCTATTTCAACCCACTCACAGGAAAGATGCTGCTCCAAGACACCTCTTACCCAGCACCAAGTCCGATCACGGAGTTCCATAAAGTCCATTTTTTCTATGTTCGCCCACATACTCTAAGTACTGCCTAACTAAAATTCAAAAGTTTTTCTCGTTCCTTGTATATCAGTCGTGGTGGAAACAGAACAGGGTTAACCTACCCTGGATTGCTAAAGGCAACCAAGACACTACACCTGTGTCCATTTTTTCTTAAGATTTTATTTATTTATTTATTTGTTTGGTTGGTTGTTTGTTTGTTTATTCATGAGAGACACAGAAAGAGAGGTAGAGACATAGGCAGAGGGAGAAGCAGGTTCCCTGTGGGGAGCCTGGTGCAGGATTCGATCCCAGAACCCCAGGATCATGACCTGAGCCAAAGGCAGGTGTTCAATCACTGAGCCACCCAGGCATCCCTACACCTGTGTCCTAATGAAATATGAAGGACCGTGGAATGGGGGGTAGAGCGGGGTGAGCAGGGATTAAAACAGCAGTGTGGCTTCTGTCCTCTGCACCAGCACCCCTAGCCGTGGTCTGGGTTCTTGCCATCAGCCTTCCCTGCACACAGAGCCAAGCAGGGTCAGAAGCTCCCAGCAAACCATACCCAAAAGGCCAGGACGGCAATTTTAAGTTTTGAGACACATGGAAAAACACATTGAGGATAGAGAAGCTGGTGAGTGAGCTGAAATTAACCGAGCTCTAATAATTTAGTTGCGTCTGTCTGAAATTAGCAGCTTGTATTTACATAGATCCCCTCCCCGGCTAGGGTGTGACCTGAGTATCTCTGCACCCTGCTCCAGTTCAAATAAGGAAAAAAGTCATGGGGCTGAACTTCTCTGAAATCAAAAGGTAAATGATACAGTGGAGCAAGATGCTTGATTATTGCATCAAATTTACATAATTTGCAACCGTTGATTAGGTGGTTTTTCCTCATAAGAAGTTAAAGGGCCATCCTCAGGTAAAATCCTCATGCTCCTCCCAAATACAGACCCGTTTCCCAATTCTGTTCCAGGAACCCAAGACAGATCGTCCATCTCACTCACACAGGGAATGGCCAGCACAGAACCATGTCCAGAAAAGGTTACACAAAACACAGTGACCATCAGAGTCATCTTTTTAAAATCACGTTGAAGGCGGCAGCCCTTCATTGGTCCCAGCTCTCCAAACAGGATGAAACATCTGTTTGTGTATCCTGAATCCCTTTGAGGATTTATAACATTCCATATATCTCTCTCCCCTCCCCCAAGAAAGTGAATAAGCCATAAAGCCAGTCAGCCTTCCTCTGAAATCACCAAAGGCCTGGTTCAGCCCCACCCCACCCCATTCCCCCAAACCGGCTTAGCTCAGAAAACTGATTGGAACTGAATGTCTAGGCTGCTTCCTTATGCCCTTTTAATAAAGCCAACCACAGCAAAGAAAACAGAAATTAGTGGCAAGTACAGAGCTTTTTGCCACTGGGATTCAGAGCAGCCTTTGGACAAGCCATTATGGCTGTCTGGCTCCAGCTCTCTTCTCAGTAACCACCACCCCCTTGCTGGCCTGCCCCACACCACCCTCCACGATCAAAGGGAGCACTTACTGTTTATAACATCCTGAGCAATCTGGGAATCCCAAGAGGTGTTTGTTACCTTTCCCGTCCCTCATTGTCTCTGCTCCAAAACACATTTTCTAATGAGGCAGGCCAGCCCTGGCACAGCCATACCAGTGAATCAGGCCTGCCCCAAACAACGCTTAACAAGAGGGTATGGGGGTGCCTCGGGGTGAGTGTCAGGACAAGCTCTTCAAGAGTGTGTGGTTCTCAGATTCTATTTCCGGCTAGAGGGCTGCATGCCAAGCTTCTCATTATAGATAGGTAGCAACAACAACAACCCCCCCCCCCCAAAAAAAAAACCCAAGAAACACCCAAAAGTTCTTGCTATGCATGTCAAATACCCCAGGTATCCTATGATGGAATCCTGTGTGTTCAGCAGATGTCAATGTGCTGCTTCTGTGGGAATCCCCCCGAATGACTGCAGAGAGCACCCCGACCCAAGCAGCAGCGCCAGAGCAAAGCTCCTTGCTCCTTGCACTTTTCCTTTCCCATTCACCTTTTAAACCCCAAATCCCCACTAAAGCCACATGTCCCTCCAGCCTAGCCCTGGGCTTCAGCTTTTTCCGTGCAGTGCAGCCACAATGGCAGATCTGTTTGTGTGATCACTCTCCTGACCACTGTCATGGTCCTTTCTGGGGTGTGCTCAGCAAACCTTCTCAGCGCCAGAGCACTCACCTTTGACTCTGCCTCCAGTGTGCTCTTCACCTCACCTGCTGAAGCTTGGTGCTGAGGCCCAGCCAGCAGTAAACAGGCCAGGAGAAGGGAGGCACGAACACTCCAGCTCTGTGGGACAGGACTGGTGTTGAAAAGAAACAACTACCAGGGGATCGTCACCTCTCTTGGCCAGCTAAGCGCACTCAGCTCTGTGTGGTGCCTTGGAGGAAATAAATGCCTCCACAGGCACACTCACCTGAGGCATGGGTAGAAAGGCCTAGAACAAATACCTAGGCAGCCTCTGCATCTCCTCAGATCAGAAACTCAACAGGAAGAACTCAAAACTGAAACCCAAGAAATGCATTCCAAGCCAACATCTCAGAGAGGACGTTCCAGTGGGGATTCTGGGTTCACTGGTCACATGATAAGCAATCAGGTAGGTTCCCAAGAACTCACCTTGTGAGCAGGCCAAAATTAAAGTGCAAAGAGGCAAAACTCCAGGTTTACTAAGGTAAAAGGTAAAAATTTTCTAGGGAGTTTTGGGGGAAATTACTCTTGAGGCAATGTTTGCAGATATCAAACAAAAGTCTACTTTACCCACAAATCTGTCCTTCAACCTTTAAATGACTCCCAAAGTTACACCAAACCTTAAATAATCACCTCAGAAGCCCAACTATTATCCTAGATGATACTTATACATTCTCAAGTACGAGAGAAAAAAACTGATGCGTTCTTACAGTTTCTATGTTTTAGAGACATTATTTCTGAGTTGTTTCTAAGAGCTGTTTCTTCCCCCTTTCTCGGGGGGGGGGGGGGTTCACGGGCAGGAAGAAATCATTTCTGATTGAAAAAATTCTGTTGCTTAAAAAAATTTTTTTTTCCTGTTGCTAAGTTGATACAATCAAGTTAAAAATTTTGCACCAACATTCCACTTTTAATCATTAAGCAACTGGCAACAAAAGGATGTATAAAATCACAACTGCTAATACAGGGACTCATTTTGCACCAGACATACACTCATTTAAACTGTACATCAAAGGCGTTGCTATGATTCCCTTTTCACTGAGGAGGAAACAGAGGCGCACACAGGATACACGACTTGCCCACAGTCCAAGAAGTGTCACAGCAGAGCTTCAAACCCAAGGCATCTGGCTCAAGTGATCCTTTTAACTAAATCACAGTTTCCAAGGTCCACTAAAAAATGAAAAAAAAAGCTGAGCCCTTTAAAGAGACAGAAAACATTACAAGTGTGATAGAGAGAGAGATAGGAAGGATAATCTTCACAGTGAGAGGATTTTAGTGATACCACTACTGTTACTGCCAAAAATGGTCCAAAATGTTTTTGTTTTTAATTAGACCCTTACAAAAAAAAAAAAAAAAGATTTATTTAGAGGTGCTTGGGTAGCTCACTCAGTTAAGCTGACTCTTGATTTCAGCTCAGGTCCTGATCTCAGGGTTATGGGATCAAGCCCCACATCAGGCTCTGCTTAGGATTCTCTCTGCCTCTCCTCCTTGTGTGCTAACACTCGCTCTCTCTAAGAAATAAATATTTAAAAATAAAAATGTAGGGATCCCTGGGTGGCACAGTGGTTTGGCGCCTGCCTTTGGCCCAGGGCACGATCCTGGAGACCTGGGATCGAATCCCACGTCGGGCTCCCTGCATGAAGCCTGCTTCTCCCTCTGCCTGTGTCTCTGCCTCTCTCTCTCTCTCTCTCTCTCTCTGTGCCTATCATAAAAAATAAAAAATAAAAAATAAAAAAATAAAAAATAAAAAATAAAAATGTATTTGAAAGAGTGCAGGGGAGGGAGGAAAGGAGGGAGAGAGAGACATTGAATCTCAGACTCCAAGGTGAATGCAGAGCCCAACATGGGGCTTGATCTCATGACTCTGAGATCAGGACCTGAGCTACACTCTCACCCAGGCACCCCAAAACATCCCCACTTTTAAGCAGTATAAAGCATTAAAAGTGCTACCGTCCTTGGCAACAAACCCTGACATTATTAAAAAGGCAATCTTTATTATAAAATATTCCTAACTGAACAACAGCAGAAACTATATTTCTTATAGTTATAGTGGAGATTTTAAGGAGGATGCTCCCTTTCTAAAATCAAACATGTAAAGGACCCTACTGTAGTTGTACCTGTGGTAATAGCTGAGAAAATCCTTAACCAAATGACACTCATGGAACAGAACCAAAAGCAAGCAGGAACCAAATGTGAATTACCTATGCTCTAATCCTGGCTCCAGCTTAGGTCCTCAGCCTCTAGGAAATCCATCTGAACAAAGAAGATTAATTTAAATGCATCACTTCCTTCTTTCACAGATTTGGGAACCACTTTAAAAAAAAATCCTATTTCAAAAGTCGGTAATAATAGCTGGTACTAAAAGAGATGGCCAGCACACTGGGTCCAGTAGACTTAAGTTTCCTTTTTTTTTTTTTTTTAAGATTTATTTATTTATTTAGAGCATGTAAGTAAGGGGAGGGGCAGAGGGAGAAGGAGAGAGAGATTCTCAGGTGGACTCCAAGCTGAGTGTGGAGCCAAATGCATGGGCTCCGTTTCTCAACCCTGAGATCATGACCTTAGCTGAAATCAAGAGTTGGATGCCCAATTCACTGAGCCCCCCCAGGCACCCCAGGACTTGCTTCTTTAAAGGCCTGTCCTAATTCCCTCTACAGTATTAGACTGAAAACTCCAATCAAACATGAAGAAAGAACTGGACACAAATCCCCCTCGTTCCTACAGGTAACTCAGGACCACCACAGCTAAAGGGGACCTGCAGCCCACGAGTCGCCAGAAGCAGCTCAAGAGCCTCCCCTCATTTGGCCACATCACATCCCAATAATGAAGGTATACTAACTGCACCCTAGACACACTGCCACTCCTAGATGGTGGTGCTGGTCAAAACACTGGATTCCATGCTTCACTCTGGACTTTACCTGCTCCACTCCGCATCCCATGCTGAAGATCAATCTGAATCGACCAGAATTACAGTCTGAAACTATAATTCTTCATGATGAGGCAACAAGTCCCATCTTGAATCTCCACCACCCTGGGAAGAAGCTAGCTGATATCACTGAGGGGGAAAAGTTAAGGCATCACTCTGCAAGCTGCCCACACTGAAGTTAAACATACAAAATTCCCAGGGACTGACACAGTTTCTATCCCTCTGTGGTCCTACAGACTGTCCACCAGCCCTTGTCTTAAAGAAGCGACATTTGTAATAAAAATATTTCTAGGGATGCCTGGGTGGCTCATTACATTGTGCATCTACCTTTAGCTCTGGTCATGATCGGAGGTTCTGGGATAGAGCCCAGCATCAGGCTCCATGCTCAGCAGCGGGGAGGTGGGGTAGTCTGCTTCTACCTCTCCCTCTGCCCCTCCCCCTGTGGTCTTTCTCTCACTCTCAAATCAATGAATAAATAAAACCAAAAAATCTTTTTTAAAAAATGTCTAAACTCTTCTAACAGAATCAATATGTTTAAGAACAATGATAATTCTCAGACAAGCATGCTACTCTCCTATTTCCTGCGAAACACTTTCACAGTAGCAGCGAGGACCAAAGGAGGCCAGGTACCCAGGTGTGTACTTGAGGGTTTTTTGGTTTCTTTTGTTTTTTGGGTTTTTTTTTTGCTTTTGCTTTATGGTAAAAGACTGATAATAATTCACAAATTATTACTGCAGTCTACTTCACAGTCGCCAAAACTTTTCTTCCAAGATCCACTTCCGGATATATGTTTCGTGGATTCCCATTACCACTTTGCAAATCCAAGCTCCCTCTTTCCTGACCCTACAACAGGCCTCAATCTGCATTTCCAGGCCTCTGTCAGCCTCAACACACAAGTCCTGAACTACAGGTATTTCAGCTACCGCATGGTGTTTATTCCCAGTATCATCTATTGAATCGAAGCCCTGCCCGTGACAAATCTGACACGGCAAGTCACAATCTGAACCACAGCAAATTTCAAAGTACTATTTACTCAATGCTTCTTTTGACAACCTCAGGAAGTATGAAGTGCCAGACACTGTTTTAGGGGCTAGAGATAAATCTGTGAGCAAGAAGAAAGAGATTCCTGCTCTCGGGGGAGTTTATATGCTGTGGAGAAAACCAAGACCAAGTAAATAACAAATAAGGTTACCTGAGAGGTGGTGGTTAATGGCTATAGGAACAAAAGAGCAAAGGGATAGACTACCGGGGCAGGAGGGTAGCGTGGGGCCCTTCAGGGCAGGTCGGCACTGGAATTCCAGTCTGACCCTGCCACTCACTACCTGAGTTAAACTTCACTAGGCTCCTTGACCTCCAGAAGCCTCACAGGTTCCTCACCTGGGAATAGAATCACCTGAGTAACAACGATCCAGAATCAGAGTGACTTGTCCCGGCTAGACCTTGGGGCCCAGATGCAGTCTACTTGCCCCCAAACGAGAAAAGGTACAAAGGTACAGAAAATGCAAAAAGGGTGCCCTCGGGATGGCTTGCAGGGCAGCCTGGGGTCATTTATGGCTTCTTTAAGGGAGAGAGCCAAAGGTAATTACCAAACCCACCCTACGAGGCCCAGGGCAGGGTCAGCTGCCTTTAGGAGAAAGGCTTAGATGATGAATGTACTTCAGGTGCTTCTTTTCTTCAAAGTGCCAAGTGGGAAGAAAACTTTCTAATCATCTGTTCCCAAACAAGTTCCTATACATGTGACAGCCAAGGAATGCTGCCACCTAGCCTGGTTTCAGACTGGGTGTTCTTCTCCAGATCTGCAAAAGCAAAAATACTAGCGCCACCGGGGAACGCACAGCATCTCGGGGAGCTCGAGCATCACCCCACAATTCAAACAGGCCTGGTTCTCCACACTGTGCCTGTACACACATTCTGCTAAAGCACCAACGGCCCGCAGGCTTCGATGTGATTGGCAAATAGGGGTCATTTCAGTGGGGAGGGCGGATTTCTCAGAACCGGCCCTCTTCAAACCAGGAAGTCAAACAGTGAAGAGAACCGTGTCCCAGCTCCTTGGGTCTAGGCAGAGCATTCCCGGGGCAGGAGGGGCTGGCACACAGCGATTCCAAGTCCAAGCCACCCAGCCCACCATCTCTGATGAGACACTTGCTCTCAACATAGCACTTTCCTCACCCAAGAAAAAAATAAATGAGATGATACAGGGTGTATGCACCAACCCAGCATCAAGATCCAACAGAACAGGGCTTTCTCATCAACTAAAACTCCATCAGCAGAGACTATTAAGACGTTTTCCTGTTACTGAAGGTTCCATGGGTCCTCACTGTTTGGAAGGAGGCACACTTTTCCATTCTTCTGGAAAGAAGGAATGTCAAGAGGTAGCCGACAGTTGCCTACTTGCTGAACTCAGATATTCAGCACTGAACCCTTTTCCAAGGGTCTAAGTTTCAAAACAAGCCACACAATCAAACAAAAAGCTCACCTACTCTGTGGAATTGGAGGCTGGCATCCTGGTTGAAGGGGAAGACGCTGACCTAGAATCAAATTCTAGCCTTCAGACCCAGCTGATACTCGAGAACAAGACAGTTTTTTTACCCTCTTCTGCAAGAGTGAGGGTGGATCTCTCTCCAGTCATACAGCTTTTTCAGTTTGTGTTAAAGGTTGATTTAACGCCCAGTTGAGAACCGACTCTACACAGAATAATGGAAGAACCACGCCATTCCCGAGGAGAAAAGAGAAAGCAAGCCACAGAAAAGCAAAAAAAAAAAAGGTAAAGACAGAAAGGCGTACAAAGAAAAAAGAAAGCTTATTCAGCCATAAAAGGAAGGAACGAACTATTGGTATACCCAGCATGGATGAATCTCAAAGAAACATTGCAGTGAAGGAATCCAACATGAGTGTTTCGATTTATAAGAAATTTTACAACAGTGCTAGAAATCAGGTCAGCGTTCATCCGGGACTGGGGGGTGGGGGACACTGGCTGCACGCTGCACGGGGGCATGAGGGAACCTTCTGAGAAGACAGAAGTGTTCTATCACCTTGATGGGATAGTAACACCCAGGGGTATGCGGCTGTCAAAGCTTCTCCAATTGTACACTGGAAACAGCTGTGCTGTAAATCATGGTTTGATGAACTGGACTTTTTAAGAAAGTTCTGAACAGATTTACAATTGTTTGAAAACAAAAGAGGACTGGGGTATGGAGGTAGAAAGAGTTGTGACAACTCATTAGGTTCAACTGATTTTTCTGGAAAGTAGCCACCCAGATTAAATACAAGTCAATGCCAACAGCCACACCTTTGGTGATACAGTTGATGGACCTGGCCCAATTGTACACAATTCCTCCAAGTTTCATGCTGTTAAAAGTGACTTATTAAAGAAATATTTACAATACAAACCCTTTCAAGACTTGAGACATTTAAAGGAAAAGTAGATTTTATATTTTAAAACAAAACAAAAGGGCGCCTGGGTGGCTCAGTCAGTGAACTGTCTGCTTCTGGCTCCACTCATGATCCTAGGGTCCTGCAATAGAGCCCCACACTGAGCTCCCTGAGCAGCGGAGAATCTGCTTCTCCCTCTCTGCCTCCTCCTCCTCCTCCTCACTCATGCTCTGTCACTCTCTCCCAAATAAATAAATAAAATCTTTTTTTTTTTTTTTTTTAAAAGGAGAAGAGAAGAGAAAACTAAAGTCACCTCTCTGCAAAATGAATCAGTGTGCCACGTGTGGTTTGTGTTAAGGGATTTGTTTCTGGGTTGTGCAGAAAAGCAAATACAATACTAACCTGTGAAGAAAAAAAGATGTGCTCACAAGTTTTCATACTTTTTCAAACCCAGAAATGTATACTCCCACCTCTGAGGGAGGCTCCCCCACACTCAAGCTTCATTCTAGCTAGAAGGAAGCAAGCTATCCGTGCTCCTGGAGCAGTTACTGGATTTGGGGTGGGGGTGATAGGAATCTCGTGCCCAGTCTCTACTCCACACAGAAGAGTCTTGTTACAGAAATACTCCAGCACTATCCCAGCACAGTACAAAAAATAGCTGTGGTAAAGAACCACGGCACTGGAACTCAAAACTTGGCATACCAAAGGAGCCAGTCCTTGCACTGACAATGCCACGAATTCCACAGAGGACTCCCCAAAGGGGATAGTGGGCAGGCAGCCCTCAGAGACACAGAAAATCAGAACCTATTCCCGGGGCTGGAACCAACAGGCCACAAGCCAAAGTCAGCTCACGCATGGCACAAAACAATTCACAAGTCATTCTGACAGAGGTCATATCCAAAATCTATTTTACGTCAATAATCTTGGTTTCAATCTCAACTTCTAGAATGGGGACACCCCCAGAGGTCAAAGGGTGTGGATTTTCGAAGTTGAAATCCCATCTCATAGAAAAGATTGGTCAAAGTCCTAGGCCCATTCCCTTTTAGTACCTGCAAAACACTTCCACCCATAGATGGGGGTATCCCTGTGTCTCCACAAAACAGCCTGGCATGAAAATGTACAGAGCATGGGTTACAAACAGGAGTGGGGGTTAGGATGCAGTGAAAGCATGACTTGTGCCATCTTGAGAATCCCTATGCTAGAATTCAGGGCCATCTTTCATTCAGCTTGTGTTTTGCTATGTAAATCATGTTTCAGTTTTGGTTGGGGTCATATGGGAGGGGAGACTTATTAATGCTATCTACAAATGGTAAGTTCAACAGACAGGTTTTTTCCACTGTGACTAGTCATTTGTAAAGAATACTGATTTTCTTAATTTTATTCTGCACACTGGCTACAGCAGGAAGCGTCACTTTTACGCTGTTCTGCAGGGCAATGATAAAAACTAATATTCACGTATTTTTACATAAATCACATGCTTGTTTTGCTCTAACCAGTAGTAGGAGGCAAAGGCATTTAAGCAGCACTTCTAGAAATTAAATTAATTATCTGGTGTTCATCTGTTTCACTAGAGACGCCCAGCCCAGCCAGCAAGCAAGCCAGTCTGGGAAAACCTCCCTTGCCTCAATCCACAGCTGGATTGGCTGCTTTTCCTTAAGAAGACATGGCACCTTCTGTGTTCCCACTGATTCCCTGACTCTTCTTTTGAAGAGGAAGATTCTAGATCTTCTTTAATTGCATTGTAACACGTGTTTCCTGGAGAAAATACAACTAAACTTTATCTCTAGAGCATCCCCTCCTCCTCTTCAAGCCCTGCATGCTCTTTCCCACCTCAGAACCCTCCTTATCTGGAGCACACCACTCTCCACCCCAATCTTCACCTGGTTAAATGCTCCCTCCAAGTCCCTATACACCATGACACCCAGAAAGCCTTCTTTCGTTGTTCTATGTGTATGAGCTGTTCCTCCAAAGTGTGCTATCCTGTGCCCACAGTACCCCGGACGCTTGGTTTACCAGTGCATTTGTCCATCCCTGTATAATAATGTAAGAGCCACCCAATGGGTGCCTAGTGCTCAGCACAGGCCCAGCCTATGGGACGAGGTCAATAAATGTCACTCAGATAAACGAAAATAAAACAATGTTTTGACCACGCAGATATAAAAGCACTGTTGATGTGGCTATATAACCTTTTACAGTATGTTTCCTGAACAAATATTTACTGAAATTATTTTACCCCAAAAAAAGATTAACCTGTACAAACTTATTTCTCACTTGTTTCTTTCATTTACGACATCATGTCATCAAATACTCTCACTACCGTATCATTCTAATGATTGCATGGAACAGATGTTCCCTAATTTAACCAATCCCCTATTGGTTAACATTTTTCAGTGTGATACACAGTGAAATACACTTGATACACATCCCTGTGGCCAAATCTAAATAAATTTCTAGAAGCAGAGTAGCTGAAGCAAATGGCATGCAAATTTCACTAGTTCTAATGCACCAAAAGCTTCAAACATGGGTTATGAGTGTTTTGAGGACAATGATGGGGTCTCCACAACCAGAGTAAAGGAGGCACCTGAAAACTGCATTAGAAAAATGGAAGATAGGGAAGCCTGGGTGGCTCAGCAGTTGAGCATCTGCCTTCAGCTCAGGGCATGATGCCGAGGTCCTGGAATCGAGTCCCACATCAGGCTCCTGCTTCTCCCTCTACCTGTGTCTCTCTCTGTTTCTCTCTCTGTGTGTCTCTCATGAATAAATAAAATCTTAAAAAAAAAAGAAAAAGAAAAACGGAAGATGAACAATGAGTCTGTTGGATGGGAGATAATGTTTAATTCCATCTGGGGACAAAACCAGACTCAGCTAAAAGAGATGGCCAGAGATACTCCGTTCAAATTGGAAAGGATGGAATGTTCCCCAAGAGCTATCCAACAGGGTCACTGCAATTGCTGGTAAGTATTCAGGCCCAGGCAGGCCAGAATCCTGATGAGGAGAAAGACACCAGGCCAGCATCCCCATGAGGTCACCCCCTCCCCCGGCCAAAGTGGTCACCCGTGTCCTCTTTTCAACCTTCCAGAGGGCCCCCCACGGCATTCTTCAGGTGAACCTGGAAAAGAGCCAGAGTGAAACTTTCCTAACGTTAACCTAAGCACTATCGCAGCTCACGGCACATTTACTGCACACAGAGCAATAGAGAGAGACCCAGCATGGGACCACGTCTCACAGAGGCTTCATGTCTTCTCCAAGTGGGGAGGCTCGGACTTTGCTTCACAGCTTATGGTCCTCACTGTTAACAGGTGTAATAAGAATAAATGACTCTCATGATAACGTTAATGCAATTGCCTAATCTCCCCAGTTTGTTTTGTTTTTTTAAAGGAAAGCATTCAACAGATCAACTGTCACTATTTAACCACAAAGTGGGGAGTAGGGGGATAGGATTATCTCTTCCTCAATTTTCACCAAAGTTCATACGTAAATGAAGTAAGTTTCTCAAAGATACCGTTTGTTGCTTTTTTTGTTTTTTAAATAAGGAAAGTAAAAAGAAGGAGCAAAACCGCCATTGCCTTTCCACTTCTATCCAAGTCTAGCTTCTCTAGAAAGGCAGGGTTAGGATCAACAAAACGACAAAGGATGCCAATGTCAAGTCTTCGGTGGCTGAGAAAGATCCAGGAGCCAGACAGCCTGTGAGGTGGGGTCTGACATGTGGAAAACAGTACCTGCTGACATGGGTGGTGGACGGATCGAGTGAGTTAATATATGTAAAATGCTTACGACAACTGCCCGGCACACAGCAAGTGCCACAGAACTGTCAGACACATTTTCACCCTCGTTGTCATTTCCATGTGTACCCAGAGAGATGAGAATCATGAGAATAATGAAGGACCATAAATAAGTAAGAAGGGTTGGCAAAGAGGTTTATTTGTAAAAGATGAGCAGAGGGGCAGCACCTGGGTGGCACAGTCAGTTAGGTGTCTGATGCAGATTTTGGTCTGAGTCTTAATCTCAGGATCATGAATTTGAGCCCCATATTGGGCTCAACACTGGGCATGGACCCACTTTAAAAAATAACTAAATATAGGGATCCCTGGATGGCGCAGCGGTTTGGCGCCTGCCTTTGGCCCAGGGCGCGATCCTGGAGACCCGGGATCGAATCCCACGTCGGGCTCCCGGTGCATGGAGCCTGCTTCTCCCACTGCCTGTGTCTCTGCCTCTCTCTCTCTCTGTGACTATCACAAATAAATAAATAAATACCTTAAAAAAAAAAATTTTAAACCTTTAAAAAAATAAATAAATAAAAATAAAAAATAACTAAATATAAATGTAAATGTAAACAAATAAATAAATAAATAAAGATGCAAGCAGAATCCACCTCAAACAGTCCACCTTCTAGGGGGTCTGGGTGGCTCGGCGGTTGAGCATTTGCCTTCGGCTCAGGGCATGATCCTGGAGTCCCAGGATTGAGTTCTGCATTAGGCTCCCTGCGTGGATGGAGCCTGCTTCTCTATGTCTCTGCCCCCCTCATCTCTGTCTCTCATGAAAAAATAAATAAAATCTAAAAAAAAAAAAAAAAAGGTCCACCTTCTAAATTCTTGTTTATTAACCAGCCATTAAAACACAGAACATGGGGTGGAGCGCCTGGGTGGTTCAGGTCATGATCCCAGAGTACTGGAATCAAGTCCCACATCAGGCTCCCTGCTCAGCAGGGAGGGAGCTACCTCTCCCTCTATAGCTCCACCTGCCTGCCCCTGCTCGCGCATGCTCCCTCTCTCTCAAATTAATAAAATCTTTTTAAAAACTTTTCAAAATTGGGATCCCTGGGTGGTGCAGCGGTTTAGTGCCTGCCTTTGGCCCAGGGTGCGATCCTGGAGACCCAGGATCGAATCCCACGTCAGGATCCCTGCATGGAGCCTGCTTCTCCCTCTGCCTATGTCTCTGCCTCTCTCTCTCTATGATGACTATCATAAATAAGTAAAATTTTAAAAATAAATAAATAAAAAACTTTTCAAAATCAAAAAAAATATAGAGCATGGGGCATATAAGGTGGCACAGTTAAGCATCTAATTCTTTGATTTTGACTCAGATCACAGGCTCCAGGTTTGCGAGATCAAGCCCTGAGTGGAGCTCTGCACTCATGGCAGAGTCCGCTTGATACTTTCTCTCCCTCTGCCTCTCTTCCTGCATCCTCTTCCCCCTCTCTCTAAAATAAATGAATGGGGACACCTGGGTGGCTCAATGGTTAAGCGTCTGCCTCCGGTTCTGGCCATGATCCTGGGGTCCTGGGATCAAGTCCTGCATCAGGCTCCCCACAGGGAGCCTGCTTCTCCCTCTGCCCATGTCTCTGCCTCTCTCTGTGTGTCTCTCATGAATAAATAAAAATAAAAAATAATAAAAAATAAAATAAAATGAATGAATGAATGAAAATTAATGAATTAAAAACACAAAACAGGTTTCATCACAGGAAGGAGGTTTTCAAATGGTAGCTGCATTACTAAACCAACACAAAGGAGTTCAACAAAACTTGCTAGGATAATAATGTCGAAAGAGGGAAAAGATTTCGATGACTAAAACCAACCTTCTAAGGGACATTATGGGGAACAAAACAGAATTATCTGCACAGATCCAAGAGACTGGAAAAATTCAATGAAAGTGATGTCACTACCATGCTGCAGCATGAACGTGAGAATGGAAACTCAGGTTTGCATGAGAAAAACCAACTCAGGGTTTATAGTTTAGCGAGTGCTTGTTTTAGCTGTCACTAACTGGCTCCAAAGAAAATAATTAAGTTTTAAGCTACACTGGCTAGGAGTCTGGATTTCTTGGACCTGATGAATTATGCACTATAATGAACTCTGCAAATTAACCGAAAGCAGACTCTGCTATCCTAGCAAATTTGGGCAATGAATATGTATTTCTCATTGGCTACTAGCAAGAAGTCTGAAATTAAATTAATCACATAATTAAAGGGAGGAACTAAAGTACAGAAATATCAAAAGTCACCCTCTCCCCACTCTAAACAAAAGTGTTCTTGATTTATGGAAGTGCATCACCAGAAAAGGGGGAAAACCTCCAAAGCAACATCCAAAGCTTTAAATACTCTATATAATGAAATTCAAAACTGGACCGGTCAAATTTCCTGGTGGGTGAGATACCGGTCTTTTTATAGAAGCCACAACTGTTCCTCAAAACAGAGCTCCAAGGAATTTTAAAGTCTGAATGTAAATGTTAATTGCAATCTACTGAAAACAGAACCAAAAATATGTGTGTGTGTGTGTGTGTGTGTGTGTGTGTGTGTGTGTGTATATATATATATTTTTTTTTTTTTAAACTTATAAGTCTAAGAAAGAGGACAGAAGAAAAGACAAGCTGCCAATCCTCTCCCCACCTTCCACTGGTTCCTCCATTCCACCTGGGCCTCGTACTTTTCTTCCCATATGCCCTGTACCCTGTGCTGCCTTCCTCTGTGAAAGGACTTCCCACGCCTGTTTAAAAAGTCCAAACAATTCCAAACTGAACTAGGGTGTCAAAAACAGCTTCTAGGGAGGAGCTGATAAGATTGTTTCTTGACCTAGGTGCTGCTTGAACAACAACGTTAAGTTTGTGGAAACTCCAAATGTACATTATGATTTGGCAACTTGTCTAACATGTGTTACTTCAATAGAAAGTTTAAAGATTTGTTGGGGGGTCCCTGGCTGGCTCCGTGGGTGGAGCATGCAACTCTTGATCGTGGGTTTTGAGTTCATGCTCCCCGTTGGGTACAGAAAATAATTTAAGATTTTATTTATTTACCTGAAAGAGAGCCAAAAATGTAGGGGGCGGGGAGCAAGGGAGGAAGGGAAGCAAACTCCCCACTTAGCGCAGAACCCAATGCAGGACCTCTATCACAGGACCCCGAGGATCATGACCAGATCTGAAGTCAGACACTTAACAGACTGAGCTATCCAGGCACCTTGGGTGCGGAAACTACTTAAAAAAATAAAATCTTGGGGGATCCCTGGGTGGCGCAGCGGTTTGGCGCCTGCCTTTGGCCCAGGGCGTGATCCTGGAGATCCGGGATCGAGTCCCACGTCGGGCTCCCGGTGCATGGAGCCTGCTTCTCCCTCTCCCTCTGCCTGTGTCTCTGCCTCTCTCTCTCTCTCTCTCTCTCTCTGTGACTATCATAAATAAAACTTTAAAAAAATAAATAAAATAAAATAAAATAAAATAAAATAAAATAAAATAAAATAAAATAAAATAAAATAAAATAAAATCTAGGGAAAAATAAGTTTAAAGATTTTTGTAAAGCACCTAAATATGAGGTAAAGAAAGCCATATTCTTCTCATTTCCCCAGAACATGGACAACATGGCATGATCCCCCAGGGAAAATATTGCCAACCCAACAATTCCTGCGGCGCTGGATCAAGAGAAAGGAGGCTGGTGGGTGGATAAGTAGGAAACCACGACAGACTTTGTGCTGCTGCTGCCAGCTGGGGATGATGTGCTTACCTCCTAGGTAGGGACACTCAGGACACACCACAGGACTCTCCTCCACCTCCTCAAACTTAACCACCAGATGGCAAAGCACTTAAAGTATCAGTTATTTGTGATCTCCAAGTATGAAATGTGAAGTTACTTGCCAGCAGAAACCCAGGAGCACGGTAAGCCCTGCGAAACTGCTGGTACAACTTCAAAACACCGGACATTTAGAAAAAAGGCCTGATCTGGTCCCACAGGCAGGCCTTTAAGAAATGTAAACTGAGTAATTCTCCGCATTTTAAAAACTGGCTAAAACCACAATGGTGAGTGCCAGTAAATTCTTTCCTTCAAAAAGCTGAGAATAACATATATATGTGTATAATGTGGTGTGTGTAGCACAAATACTCAAGATGGTGAGATCCCTGGTCAACATTTAGATGCTGGTCCCACAATTCCTAAGACTTCATTTGAGCTGGTGAGTTCACCTCTAACACTCAGAATGTAAGGTACTGGAGGGAGAACCCAGAGGGACGGGAAAAAAACCAAGGCCAAAATCTTTCTAAGACCCCCGTGAACTCTGTTTTATTCTTGGTCAACAAGGACATCAGCTTCTGCCTATTATCCACCTACAGGTCACAGTCCACAGAGAAGTAAGCTGCTTTACTCACAGAGAAGAACCCTATTTCCAGCTTGAACCTCAACTCATCTGCAGATGGAAAGAGCAAGAGAAACACTACCAGAGAATGAAACCAATTTTAACTCGAAGCAGGACCATGTTCCAGGAAAAGACAATGGTGCAGAAGAATGGAACCAAACGTGGTCAAAAAACTGTAAGTCAGCGAGTAAAGGCAGCTACAGGGAGTGAGGCCCCTGCCCTCCCCAGAGCTAGCCTGTGTCTGGACTCTGGTGGCAAGAAGGGCAGGAGAGGAGCCCAGATCCCAAATGCTCTCAGCCCCTCCCATCAGAATATACCTAGCAAGGGGTGCTGCTCAGCCCACGTTAGTCTCTGGTAGACATTTGTTAAATCCTCCCCTCCTGGCTGCTGTGGCTGTGCTAGCAACATGGCTAGCCTCCTGAAGACAGAAGGCCCTGCAAAGGGGAGCTGCAGGTTTTCCAGCTGGGCTTTACAGGCAATAAACCCCATCCAGGGATCCCTGGGTGGCGCAGCGGTTTAGCGCCTGCCTTTGGCCCAGGGCACGATCCTGGAGACCCGGGATCGAATCCCACGTCGGGCTCCCGATGCATGGAGCCTGCTTCTCCCTCTCCCTCTGCCTGTGTCTCTGCCTCTCTCTCTCTCTCTGTGTGTGTGTGTGTGTGACTATCATAAATAAATAAAAATTAAAAAAAAAGACCCATCCAACAAAACCCCAGGCTTGTGGTTCCTCCCCATGGGTGACACTCCTGCCAGAAGCTGAGAAGACTGTGGGGACCCCAAAACAAGTTTCAGATGTCCCAGCACAACTGAAAAAGGCGAATAAAAAGGATGAAACAGGGAGATGCGTGCCTGGCCTCATGCAAACACCCTCACACCACCATGCATGAGGCTGCCCCACCACAAACCTGGAACCCAACTCTTCTCTGCCAGCACATGCTCTGCACACAAACAGCAACTCCAAGGACAACACCCAGATTGCTCAGCCCCTGGCCATCATCTGAGAAAAATACCAAAGAAAGTGGCCAGCATTACCATGTGCTCCCTGGGTGACAGCAGGATTTGGGGCAGAAATCCACAGAACCCCTGGGCCCATAAAAAGTGATTAAATGGTTCGAGAGACAAAGGACTATAGTTAAGGTCAAAAGTAAAGCATCAGTCATCTAGCAATGCGCTGATGGGCCAGATGATGATGGTCTGGCCACTGCAGAGAGGGCTAGACCCCTAACAAGTTGCTTCTCCCTGGTGTCTACAACCTGACCAACTGGAAAAGGCTGCCAAGAGAAGAGACTGTGAATCCTCCTGCTTTAGAGTTCTCTTGGAAAATGAATTATCACCTCTCCAGGAGGTTAGCAGAAAGTGCTGGTTAATCTACCCAAATTATAGTGTGGAATCAGTAAACCATATCCACTCTCTACCACCAACTCCAGGAGGGAGAAAACAGGAGGTGGGATGGGAAAAGACCAGGAAGCGGGAGGCTGAGAAGCTCACGGCAGAAACAGAGGCTGGATGATGGCTGTTATCATGACTGATTATCGAGGGGTAGTCACAACTACCACCTGAGCTCATTCGACGAATGCCTACAAGCCCCTGACATCTACTACCTCCCGTAAGGCACTTCTATGGCCACCCAACTGGGAACATACCCACCCTGATCATCTCAGTTGAAGAAACTGAGGCAGAGAACATGCAAGCAACATGCCCAAAGTCACACAGCTTAAACAAATGGCAGAGTGAGGATGTGAACCCATTGCTCTTAGCCATAAATTACACATGATTACCTCTTACTAAATCTGCAGCCAGGATACATCGCAGATGAACTAAAAAGAAGGTACCAAACACTAATAATTAGAAACAGAGTAAATTCTGTACCTGAAATACCACTGAAAACTTAAAACTTACATTCCCTTCAATGACTGCCCTTTTCGACCAGCTTCCCTTCTGTATTGGCAACTGGGGTTGTGGTTTTTCTAGGGGACAGGATGTTGAGGACAGTATTAAACATATTACCAAATGATGTTACTCACAATCATTTAAATAATTATCAAAAGGGGAAAAAAAACGGCAAATCTCACATCAGGGTCTTACATGACTGAGCAAAGAGGGCGACAAGCATTTTAAAGAGTGCTAATAGTAAATTAATAAAAAAGATACAAAACTGCTGAGCTTTAAGAAGATCAAGCCCTGAGGATAAAAAGCATTCTAAAGAAGACAGGCCAGACTTAGAAGTGGGCCGATGGGCCAATGGGCCACTGCCACACTACCCTCCCCCCACTGCTTAGGACCAGCCTGTCTGAATGCATCATCACAGGCCTGCCTGCCCCCAGACAACTGAACCACAACAGGCATTTCCACAAGATCCCTGGGTGATTCCTAGCAATTCTCAGAAGTGCTGCCCCATGGGATTTATGCTGTAAGACACAACCAGACCTCCTACCAGGAAGCCAAGTGAAGGCAGAAAGGTAAAGGAACCCACTGCCGGCAAGGCTGTCAAAATGAGCCCCCAGTTTCTATAACTTTCCTCAATGACCACACGTTAGAATTGCCATTTTATTCCAATTCCTGCCGTCAAGCATGAACAGGAAGAAATTTATTGAAAACTCTTTGTAATTCATAACCTACACCAATTTTGAAAATTAACCACCAGAAGTCCTGTGACCACAATAAATGTATTATTAAATGAGATTATCTGTTATTCTTTGTGTTAAAATGGTCTTCCTTGGGCAGTGGGAAGGAAGCTCTGTTTTAGATATAGAAGAAACTCCCAGTTACTAAAAAGTGCATCATTATAAAATCTACGAAGCTAGCAAAATGAAAGAATTTGGAGAATATAAAGAAGCTTCAGTACATTTAATCAATATGAAGTATGTACATAACCCGTTCTGAATATCATCAGAGCAAAAGCAGAACTTGCACCACTAGGTTTTTAGCTACTAAAGCTGCAGTGAGCGGCTTTCTTCATCCTTCTTGAAGTAACACATTTATAATAATTGTAAAATGAAGGATTTGGATGTCATAAATCATTAATACCTTTCATGCAGAAAGATCAAAAGGTATCACCTTCCTCTCCTCTGTAAGGAGTTACAAACCAATTCTACCCCATCAGAGATATACTTTTTCCATGTTGGCAGTGACCCCCCCAAAACACGAGAACATACAACTCAGTAACGCAGACAATCCATGTTAATCACAATTTTTAGTATTCCAGAAAACCAAGGAGCTCTCTTGATATTTATTAAACCAGACATTTCGGGCAGCCCCGGCCGCCTGCAGCCTGGGGTGTGATCCTGGAGACCCGGGATCGAGTCCCACATCAGTCTCCCTGCGTGGAGCCTGCTTCTCCCTCTGCCTGTGTCTCTGCCTCTCTCTCTCTGTGTCTATGAATAAATAAATAAAATCTTTAAAAAATAAAAAAATAAAAAAAAATAAACCAGACATTTCTTTCACAGGCTAAGAGTAAAACCAACACCCTCATTTCCTGATGTGAATATGATACTTAAAGACCCAAGCAAGTGTCTCTTAGGTTTCAAATATACAAGACAATAATCGTTCTGCATTCATTCTTTCCCATTAAAGTATGGGGGGAAAGAGCACAGAATCATCCCACATAAACCACCTTTAAGGACTTACAGGCTGCAGAGTTACTTCTATAAAGTAAAGAAAACGTGGGGTGCCCGGGTGGCTCAGGCAATAGTGTGACCAACTCTTGGTTTCAGCTCAGGTCATGTTCTCAGGGTTGTGAGGTCGAGTCCCACATCAGGCTCTGTGCTCAGCTCAGCAGGGAGTCTGCTTGAGATTTTCCCTCTCCCTACTCCCAAGCTCCATCTCTCTCTCTCTCTAAATGAATATTTTAAAAGAAAGAAACCGTGCCCCACAGTGGAGATGGGTTGCGATTATCCATTAGTGTAAAAGTCGCTTCCACCATCAATGAACAAATGTCAATGCCACTCACGCAGGTGATACCGGGTGAGAGGCTAGAAAGAAATCAAGATATACGAGATGTTCTGTAAACATCTATGGTGTACACTGATGACTGATTTCAAGCCCAAATGTCTAGAACTCGTGACAGAAAGTGAAAAGCTCGTGATGAATATGGTCTCTCTTCTAGATGTATTCATGTTATGCTAACCTGCTTGCCCATCTCTGACAAGAGAAAACATTTTAAGTGAAAAAAAAGAGAGAGCTCAAGGTCCAATTTGCTAACTCAAGTAACACCCTATCATTTTGTAGCTTTCCTCCAAACATGGCCTTGCTGTTCCTTTGGAATTTTTAAAGACCTAGGATTTTGCTAATTATAGCCATTTCAGAAATAGTTACTGAAAATCTAGTCACCTACATGCATGTACGTTGCTTCAAATGTTTGCCTGCAAGTCTTGGGTTTGTAAAGAGACTACATACAGAATCTTACTTTTATACCCAGGATCTTCTCACCCCGAAATATTCTACTTCCTGGCTACCAAAACTCCCCCTCTAAGAGCTACTTATGACTGACACATCATCACCCTGATCTGGTCTGAGGAATCCTAACTCTTCTTTTATAAAGGTTTCAAGGGGCACCTGGGTGGCTCAGTGGTTGAGCATCTGCCTTTTGGTCAGGTCGTGATCCCGGGGTCCTGGGATCAAGTCCCACATGGGGCTCCCCAAAGGGAGCCTGCTTCTCCCTCTGCCTGTGTCTCTGCCTCTGTGTGTCTCATGAATAAATAAATAAAATCTTCTAAAAAAAATAAATAAAGGTTTCGAATTAACAATGTAAGCTTTGGGAAACGCAGGGTAGGGAGGATAGCCTGCTCCCTTTCTCTACCCCCCCTTACACACACACACACACACATACACACACACGAGCAGCAGTGACAACATGGGACACTTGCTTGGTCTTTGCAAACAGGCTCCACCATCCAGTCAGTAATTGGCTCATAAATTTCATTCATAACTTGAAACAGAAAAGGCCCAAAATGAGCGATCTGTAATTTTAAATGTTGTCATTATTCTCCTGGCTGCAAGCGGTTAAAGGCGGCCTTGCAAGCTCATGAATTACGGGTGCAGTTTATTGCTCTGAATAAGCTCTGAACAGGCACAGTATTTCAGGAAGCTGGAAATTAGGGGAGAGGTCGTTCGCAAAGCCCAGATGCTTCCATGGAATGAAGCTTAAATGTCAACTGTCCAATACTAGGAGTGATCCTTTCTGCTCCCAGGCCCCCAGCTTTTCCTCAATGCCCAGGGCACACCTCTAAGGTGGAGTTTTACACATGTAATATTGTGCATTTTTCCTTAAAATGTATTTCAGATCGCCTTCATCTTTTAGCAGAGGGTTTTGTTTTTGTTTTGTTTTTAAGATTTTGAGAGAGAGAGGGAGAGCAGGGGAGGGGCAGAGGGAGAAGCTGACTCCACACTGAGCAGGGAGCCAGGTAGGGAGCCAGACATGGGATGCGATGCTGGAATTCCAGAATCATGACCTGAGCCAAAGGCAGACCCTTAACCGACTGAGACACCCATGTGCCCCCCAAAGCAGACGTTTTTAAATGATTTGGAAAAGAAAGGTAAAGCGAGTCAGAGAACTAGAAAAAACCACATCCAGTCTTCACTGCTAAAAGATTTTCCAATAGATTTCAGTTCATGTATCCTAGTTCTACACCATCCCCACCCCAAATGAAGGGTTAAACAAACACACTCTGGAATTAGTGATTTATTCCTCCAAACACTGGACTGATGAGAAAACACATTTTGTGTTTATCTGGAAGTCCAGGGATGGGAGACATCAGAAACTCTGGGTTGAGGGGAGACTTGGTAGGTAGTTCAACAGTTCCTCAGAAGCCCACAGCCACAGAGCCTGAGCCCTTGCCCTTGGCTAGACGGATGTACAAGTTTTTAAGGGACAGTAGGAAAGTGATAATCAAGAGAAGACCAAGTGATCATCCTCAAGGCAGGCAAGTCAGACCAACAGAAAAAAATGATTCAATTCCACGTATCTTATCTCATTCACCCACGCCCACGCCCACCCCTTTGAAGTAAGGAAACAGGCAGGGTTGCCTCAGTAACTTCCGGCCAATTGAGGATTGCTCTGGAAACTGCAGGAGGCCATCTGGGTGGCCCCGAGCTATGGTACAGTGGGAAAAAAAGGAACAGAGACAAAGACCATAGGTCTTGGCAGAGCTGGGCAGACTTATTTCCTCTGGCAGGCCTGACTGAGCGGGAAACCAGTAGTTCTGAATGCAAGCCAACCTGGGTTTGGATTCCAGCTCCACCCCCTCTCCTAAGTTTAAATTCCTTGCTTGGGGGTGTGGGGGTATTAGAGAACACCAACTTTGAGAGCTGATGTTATTTTTAGCTTAATGATATAAGAGAATATGGCCAGAAGCTGGGACTCAACAAATATTTTGGTTTCCCTTACCCCTTTCCAAAGAAGGGGTCCCATTAGTGTGCAGACACTCTCCCCAGAGATAGATGCCACGTCTTCCCTGGGTCAAACACACCTGGAATGCTGTTGGGGAGAAATTGGAAAATTTCGTGACCCTACTGATGCCTTCATTTTTACAAAATGGTTGTTGGCAGAGGACACGTAAGTACAACACAGTCAATATTCTTCACACAACTCTGGTCTTTCCTGAAGGGGATTCCAGGGAACCCTAGGCTGGCGGGTATTATCAAAACTGGGGTTCACTGATTAACTGAGTTTGAGAAATGTCAGGCTAAGCAGATTTCCTTCTCTTAGGTTCATTCGTGTGCACTGTGATTTCTCTTAGAAAGAGTCCTAGGACCCTTGAATCACCTGCCCACTGAAGCTTCTTCCCTCCCTTGCATAATGTATTTCTCAGAACACACTTGCAATATACTCACCACACAACCTTGTCTTGTTCAATGTTGTTGGGATTGATTCAGGTCTTTGAGGGGAGGGAGCTTTCCTGAGTAATAAATAAATGAATGCTCACTGTAAAAAGTAAATGAAACTGAGTGTATCAGGGAAAAACAGTTCATTTTCTACAGCTCAGAGAAACTGAAAAAGGCAATTATCCTAATCCTTTGAGATTTCCACCGTACAAATAACAAAGTTATTAACAAAACATAGCTACAAACACTCATGAAATTGCAAGTTGCAAGTTCTCACTGTAATTATGAACTCAGAACCCTTCACAACACTAGGACTTCATTATAAATTGTCTAGCAAAAACTAGCAGTCCCTTGTTCAGAAAATACTTTATTTTTGCAATCGATAAAAGTGTAAGAAAATAGAGAGGAGTCCTGAGAAACTATCTAATAAATTAACAAACTGAAAACAAAATGACTTGAGCTACAATTCAAATGTAGTTTTGGATTACATCAATTTCTGTTGCCATATACAAGTTGGATAAACTCCCCAAAATGTCTTGGTTACTAAATTTCTGCTGACGAGGCACCTGGCTGGCCCAGTAAGTAGAGCACGGAACTCTGATCTTGGGTTCACGAGTGGGAGCCCCATGTTGGAGACAGAGATGGCTTTAAATAATAATAGGGGTGTCTAGGTGGTTCAGATGCTTAAGCACCTGATTTCAGCTCAGATCATGATAGCAGGATCCTGGGATTGAGCCCCATGTCCAGTGTCAGCCCCACCACGCCAGGATCAGTGCTCCACATTAATGGGGCACTTGCTTCTCCCTCTCCCTCTGCCTCTCCCCCACACTCATGCTCTGTCTCTCTCCCAAATTAATAAATAAAATATTTAAATAATAACAAATTTTTGCTAAAGCATTCCCAGGGAGATTCCCTTAAGTAACATGCATCACACTGTAAATGTGATGTAACAGTCTTAGATCTCTTTGTGCACAGACTTGAATTACTATAAGAGCAAGAAAAAATTTATTTCCCCAGTCTTTTCCTTGCTCTACTTTCTGAATTTTCTCTACTCCTTTCAAAAGGAAAAACATTAAGGTGTTATGTTTGAAGACAAAATAGAGGGTTCACTAAATCATCTAATATTTGATTTTTTTTTTCCCATTCCCCTGCCTGTTGTAACATGTTAGTATGGCTACCACAAGTGTCATGTAGAAAAGATTCCAAAAAGATTCAAAGAGGCTAGGACCTGCCACAGGCCGTGGTCTAAAAGAAAAGCAGAGAAGAGTGAATGGAACTTAGCAACCCTGGTGAGTAAGGAAGCAAATATCCCTAGCAAGACTCCTATGTGGTCTGGGAAAGGATGGGACTTATAAAAGCTAAGCACATAAGTAGTAGACAAAAGCGAGCCGAAGAAAAATAGTTAAAAACACCAAATTCAAACAACACCTATGAAGATGGCTTGGTTTAGGAATTCTGCGACTTGCGATGCCTACCCCAACGGGAGTGGACACTTAACAACGGAGGCCCTCAGAGGATGTAAGCAGGAAAGCACACTATAGACAGAAGCCACCCCTGAGGTGCTGTGAATACTGTAGCATAAACCAAAATGGAAAATGAAATTAAAGATTTAAAAAAAATTTTTTTTTTCGTTAACGGCATCAAAGACCATAAGACAGTCAAGACAGAGAAGGGGCTGGGAAGGCATAAGATGAGCCTGGCACATCCAGCTGGGTAGGAAAGTAAGGGAATGTCCAAAGAACCAAAGGGCCAGGTTACAGGGACACAGCCAAGGTCTCAAAGGGCCCCTCGATATTAATCTCCTCGCTGATTAAACTATGGTTTTTATATGAGGACATTCTCATTTTTTTTAAGAAATTCACACATGGGTATCTGGGGAAAAAGGGGGGTTAAGCCTGCAACTTACCCCCCAACGGTTCAGATTTTACTAAGTATGTGCTGGAAGAGGAACACAGAGACAGGAGAGGAAAGAACACAAACACAATGAAAGGTTAAAAAATGACAGCAATCCTTTGTACTATTTTCACAACTTTTCCTTTAAAAGTAAAGTTGAAAACACACCATAAATTGAGGAGGGAAAGGGAAAAAAGAAAAAGCATAAAGGACAGAAATCACCAGGAGTTGAAAGATGGACAGGGTATCAGTGTTGCTGCTTTGAGAAGAGTTGCAGCCAGTGACTTCTCTAGCAAAGCCCACAAGCTTGAGGGCACCTGGGTGGCTCAGGGGTTGAGCGTCCATCTTTGGCTCAGGTCCTGATCTCGGAGTCCTGGGATCAAGTCCCTCATCGGGCTTCCAGCAGGGAGCCTGCTTCTCTCTCTGCCTATGTCTCTCTCTGTGTCTCTCATGAATAAATAAATAAAATCTTTAAAAAGAGAGAGAGAGTAAAAACACAAACAGAAGTTTAAAAAAAAAAAACAACAAGCTCAAATACCCCAAAACGGATGCCATTCGAAGGCACTAGAAATGCCCAACTGCAGTCACGTCTGCCAAGAATCATGCCAAGACTAATAAAAAGTAGCATTTACTTCAGACTAATAAAAATGTTACTGACAAAGCCACTTATAAAAAATTGGTACTGACAGAGGCATTTCTTTTCGTAAGTTATTCAAAAGATAAAAGGAAACTTTGCTTTTTTGGACTGAAAAGCAGCAGGATCAGAAAATGAAGTAGGAGGGGGTGGCAGATGGGGAATCACCTTTCCATATGCACTTCTAGATTCAAACCACAGGCCTAGCAGGAATGGTGCCTCTCTTTTGCATGTTTATGTGAGACCTGAAATGTTTTTCCAAATATAGAACTAGAAGAGCCAAAGAATAAAGACCTGCTCAGTAATGAAATATACATTTCTTCAACTCTACCTCATTGTACAGTGAACAGCCATGACTTCCAGCAATACCAACAGGATTTTCACAACACAACGAAGCAAGTACACCAACCACTGTTCAACTACACACGCGGAGAAGGTCATCAAATTCCATGTCTCAAAAGCAAATAAATGAATGAATGAATGAATATATTTATAAATATAAAAATAAATATATTTAAGTATATATTTAAATATAAATACATAAAATAAATATATTCATTCATTCATTCATGCATTTCCGGGTCTCTGGTGTCCCACACCTCCAGTCAGTTGAGTTAGGGCACACACTCCACATAAGGGCCAGAGTAAAACAGCTGATCAATTAAAAAGATCTTTTCCTTGGGGCACCTGGGTGGTGTGCTTCATTAAGTGCCTAACTCTTGGTTTCGGCTCAGGTCATGCTCCCAGGGTCAAGGAATCGAGCCCTGCATCAGGCTCCATGCTCAGCGGGGAGTGTGCTTGAGTTTCCCTCTCCCTCTGCCCCTCTCCGCTCCTGCACATGCGCACTCTCTCTAATACATAAATCTTTTAAAGGGGAGTGAGGGAGGGACACCTGGGTGGCTCAGTTGGTTGGGTATCTGCCTTTGGCCCAGGTCATCATCTCAGGGTCCTGGGATCAAGCCTGCATCAGGCTCCATGCTCTGCAGGGAGTAGGCTTCTCCCTCTGCCCCTCCCCCTGCACCTGCTTTCTCTCTCTCTCTCTCTCTCTCTCTCTCTCAAAGTAAAATCTTTAAAAAGAGAGAGATTAATTTTCTTTTCCTCAGGGGCACCTGGCTGACTCAGTGAGTAAAGCATGCAACTTATCGTCTTGGGGTTGCGGATTTAAGCCCCACGCAGGATGTAGAGATTACTAAAAATTTTTTAAATCTTTAAAAAAACTAAAAGGGGAATCCCTGGGTGGCTCAGCAGTTTAGCGCCTGCCTTTGGCCCAGGGCGCGATCCTGGAGTCCCGGGATCAAATGCCACATCAGCCTCCCAGCATGGAGCATGCTTCTCCCTCTGCCTGTGTCTCTGCCTCTCTCTCCCTCTCTATCATGAATGAATAAATAAAATCTTAAAAAAAAAAGAAAATCTTTAAAAAAACTAAAAGGTCAGTTAAAATGGCCCTAAGATGCTAACTGCTTCACACTTCTTGAAATCTTATTACATTAACATCAGAAATGATGCATCTGGTCACACCAATAGTCCACATAATGTGATGGACGTTGGTTCTGTACCAGGGAGTTACCACGCGGTAGACAAATTCTAGTTACCTGTTATACTGTATATATCTAAATCCTGGAAGTGATAAGCAGATTTCCTCATTTAAGAAATTTTATTACTGCCCCACCAAAAAGAAACGGTTCTCTAAGCATTACCTTCTCTTCTAAAACAACCTCTAAGATCCTCCCTCTGTCCCCAGCTCCCAGGTGCTTCCCAGGTGACAAAAACCTTCCCCTGCATCTCTTCTCCATTAGGAAACAGTCAGGTAGAGAGGTCCTAACACTGAAGCCAGCCCTCATCAGAGCTGAGGCTGTATCGCCCCACTGTATCGCCCCACCACCACAGCTTAAAAAACGTTATGATTCATTGATTCTTGATTACCAATAGGAAAAAGTTCTACTTCTCCAGCCTCATCCCCTCTCCATGCCCTGTACCGACCTCTCCACCTCAGCAAATATACACACTAATATATACAGTCACACATGCACATGCATATACACACACCACACACACACTCTGCTCCGGGCCCTGTGCTTTCACATATCTCCCCAAGGCCAGCAATGTTCTTTGGCCCTGTGTCTATCACCACTCCAGCCCCAGCCTTTTATCTAACTTTTTCTACTTACCCTTAATAAGAGACTGGCTTCCTCCAGGAAGCTCTCTCTTATTTACCCATCTCACTCCAAATGGGCTTACCCACCTAACTCCAAGACTACCTCCTTTCTGGAAGCTTCCTACTTCCATGGCCTACTCATAACACCCAGTTCACTAACATATATTATAAGCATCAATCTATGAACCTATCTCCCCTGCTAAACAGTGAGATCTTTAAGATAAGGAACACCCTTACTGGAAGATACTAAGATACAATCCATGTTTACTACACAAATAAAAGAACACTGAACTAGACCCTGGCTCAGGCATTTACCGTGTCCATTCAAAACTAATGCCCACTAATTCCTTTGTTTGCAAAATACCTGTCCCTTCAAAGAAGGAGACTGCTTTAACACTGAATTTCAAAATAGCTTATTAGTAGAACGTTTAATAGGTATCAACAGGTATCACAATTTAGGTAAGAAAGAGGAAAGAAGTTGTATGTGAAGGTGGCCTAATTCCCTTACCACCATGAATTCATGATGTTTCACAAGATCTACCATTTCTACAGATGGGCTCAAGATGGGTATAGGGGGAGAAAAATGTGAGTAGACCTAAATCCAAATAAAAATCACCAATTACAAAGGTTAATCACACTCTGGCACATTCCAGAGTTCAGGAACTCTCCCCCCAGGCCCCCTAGAGAAGTAGGA
Source organism: Canis lupus baileyi (assembly GCF_048164855.1). Classification (NCBI taxonomy): domain Eukaryota; kingdom Metazoa; phylum Chordata; class Mammalia; order Carnivora; family Canidae; genus Canis; species Canis lupus. The sequence goes on from NC_132874.1 coordinate 12,019,777, forward strand.
CAGGTTCAAAGGCATCAACAAGCATCAGGCCCTGCAAGTGAAAGTCATCTCCTCTCTGTGAGGGCCTCTGACACCCCATGCATCTGGAGGTAGGAAAAAAGAAGTTAATAACTTACAGTTAGCTAGGTAATAACCTTCCTTTAATTGGTCTTACACATTTTAGGGATACATAGCTTTCCAAACGCAAACAGTTCTCAAAGCTTGAAGGCAAACAACGGTCCTGAGTGCATTCTTGCCAACTGCACATGAAAATCTTTCTAGAACAGTATCTCTTTTTTTTTTTTTTTTTTTTTTTCCCATCTTGAATTAAGAAAAAACCAGGGCAGCCTGGTTGGCTCAGCGGTTTAGCGCCACCTTCAGCCCAGGGCGTGATCCTGGAGACCCGGGATCGAGTCCCACGTCAGGCTCCCTGCATGGAGCCTGCTTCTCCTTCTGCCTGTGTCTCTGCCTCTCTCTGTGTGTCTCTCATGAACAAATAAAATCCTTAAAATAAAATAAAATTTTTAAAAAAGAAAAGAAAAAACTAGAGGGGCATGGGTGCCTCAATGGTTGAGCGTCTGCCTTTGGCTCAGGACGTGCTGGGATCACGTACAGCATGGAGCTCTGCACAGGGACCCTGCTTCTCCATCTGCCTCTGTCTCTGCCTCTCTCTGTGTCTCTCATGAATAAATAAATAAAATCTTAAAAAAAAAAAAAAGATAAGAAAATATTACAACTAAACTTTCAGGTAACTCTGGATTTCATAGTTTCAAGATTTTATTTATTTTATTTTTTTTATTTTTATTTTTTTTGTAGTTTCAAGATTTAAATATTCCAGCGGGCTTTAGGGTGCCATAGTGATCCATACACCCTCACTGAGCCTTTCTGGGGAAAAGCGCTATTGTATTTCTGGTGAATCATTAAATATAACAAGAGGCTTTAAGATACCCACTTCCGGGACGCCTGGATGGCTCAGTGGTTGAGCATCTGCCTTTGGCCCAGGGTGTGATCCTAGGGTCCCAGGATCGAGTCCCACATCGGGCTCCCTGCATGGAGCCTGCTTCTCCCTTTGCCTGTGTCTCTGCCTCTCCCTCTCTGTGTCTCTCATGAATAAATAAATAAAATATTAAAAGAAAAAAAAAAAAGATATCCACTTCCACTAGCCCGGGCAGTCTGTACTTGGTAATCTACCCTAAAGGAAACAAAAGGCTTAATATACAAAAGATGGTCATACTTGTGTAGCAACACCAAAATTCAAAACAATTTAAAATCTTTAAATATAGAATGATTTTTAAAAATACACACACACCTCGGCTGTACTTTCACTGAATAAACGCATGCCCATTACCATTGTTATTATGGAAAAAGAACAAATACAGAAAAGAAGCTGCATCACACAGGACTGGGAAATGGAGGGAAGACCTAATAAGATTCACTTATTATGAAAATCTAAAGTGAAGGGGTTGTTTCAGAAAAGGCATAGATGGCAATCAGGTGGGGGTAGAAAAAAATGGTTATCATGGAAAATAGGTAATAACAAACCTAGTGGAAAAAAAGAGAAAAACAAAATTCGCATAAGGGTATTAAAAACATTACCTGCATGGAGGGCTGGAACAGCTGTAGAAAGAAAAATAAAATGTTTACAGGGGTTGTGTGGGGTCTTGGAGTGAGAAATCCCTTCTTCTCTGCCTTTTCCTGTGGTTTCTGTGTTACTACTTGAGAAAAAAAAAGCGTTACTTTAAAATATCCATGTGTGAATTAGGCAGGAAGGCACCATTCCACCCCTGAGCTGGGAGGTCTGGCTGCCTATTCGGCAGACTGCCACACAGCACTGTGATTTGGGGTGTCATGGGCTCGGCTACTTCCCTTCACCTGATGGTCAGGGCTCCCTCCTCCTATAGTCCAAGAAATTCCCCTTCTTGACTTAACTTTTACTTCAAGTCTGATGCAGGTTGAGAAACCAGATCATTTAAGTCACTTAGAACTAGCAGGGGAAACACCAGATTGTGCCCGAAACAGCTCCTTTGCTTCACTTGATGCAGACATAACACATGTGAAAGGTGAGGATTTTTTTTTTTTTTTTTTTTTTTTTTTTTTTTTTTTTTTTGGTGGGAAGAGTCAAAACTTCAAGAAGATGAATAAAGGCACACTTCCAACCCAAGAGAAGAAAAACACCTTTACCAAGATGTCACTCAGTAACTCTACAAACTCAACCAAATGTGAATTTCTTCAAACCTCTTTCAGCCTCTTTGAAAATCAACTGTTCATCACATAAACCTAACTCTGGCCCAGAAAGTAACGCTGCTACCCGTTTCAGGAAAGTGCTTACGATTAGCCATATTCAAGTTGACAGGGACATGGAGCAGCTGGAATGCTCTGGGGTACAAGATGGTGCGGGCACTTTATACAACTGGGGGCGGGGATTGTATAACGTGAAACCTACACTTGCTCCCTGACCCAAGGACACACCTCAGGATTTACCCCTGAGAAATTAACACCTTTGACAATATGAAGCCTTGAACTCAAAACGCAAGCAGCCACTCAAGCCAAACACGGGAAATGATCCAAAGTCCATCAACCAGCAGGTACACTAACTGTGTGGTGTCCACACAGTGCAAAATTATTCAGCAATAAAAAGGAACTCATACATGCAAGACCACAAATAAACCTGAAGAGATCAAGCTGTGGAGAAGAGGCAATACTTATCTTTGGTGATAGAAATCAAAGCAGTGGCTGGAAGGAGATCTAACAACTACAAAGGGTGTAACAGAATACTTTCAGAATGATGAAAATCTATTATAACTTGGTGAGAGGTACATGAAGGAATATAGGACTACCAAAACTCAAAGAACTATATACTTGGAATCAGTGTTGGTATGTAAATTACACCCCAACAGATGTTTGCAAATGCAGCTATAGGCAAAGCTATTATTTTTATTAGTTAAAATTAGGATTAACATTAAAAAATTAAGAATCTTCTCCCTCCCTTCTTCCATTAAGATAAGTAGTTCACTGGCTTATAGATTTACCTGGGTTTTTTTTTCCCCCCACAACTAATGCAGTCCACTCAGTCTGTTGCCCTGTTTAAGTCAAGTTTTTAAAGTATGCAAGAGAGGGAGCCTGGCTGGTTCAGCCAGAAGAGCATGTGACTGGGATTGAGTCCCTGCATCAGGCTCCCTGCTCCGTGAGGAGTCTGCTTCTCCCTCTCCCCTGATCATGCTCTCTCAACTCTTAAATAAATACAAGAAAGAAAGAAAAGAAAAGAAAGAAGAAAAGAAAGGAAAGGAAAGGAAAGGAAAGGAAAGGAAAGGAAAGGAAAGGAAAGGAAAGGAAAGGAAAGGAAAGGAAAATTAATTTACGTGTACAGGTAGGTGGGGCTTATATCCCACTCCAAGGGAGGGACTGAGACAACTCTGCATTCCTATGTTCTACTTCATCTCTCACCCTATCCACCCACAGGCCTCACTCACAGCCCCTGGAGCCACAGCCTAGAATTTTCACACTTCCTGAGCTTTTCTCATGTGGTTTGGTCCCCCTGGTTATGGTGCTATCTATGTCATCAAAGATGTCAGCATTTCACAAGTGCCTATGACATTGCACTAGACACCAGGGATGGATCGGGGGACAGTCACCGCACCACCAACACTCACACAGCCACAGAGCTCCCCCCATGGGAAGCAGGAATCATACAAAGCATCTCATAAATGTCCACTATTCAAAGGGCTGCAGCTACGGACAGGGCGCTGTGGCGGCATGTATATCACAGGCTCCTGACCTAGAAAGGCAGCTCTGAGGACATTTAAGCTGAGTCCCGGGAGCAGTGGGACAAAGAAAGCTCCAGGTTCAGGAAACCGCTGCAGGGCGGTGGGAAGGAAAGGAGGGTCCAGGGGGTTCCAAGAGAGGACTCACAGAGCTCTGAAGTCTGCACCAAACCCAGCTGAGCAGTTACATCTTCATTTTTATTAAACTCTTACTGAAACTTAGCATTTCCTTCAACTAGGAACCTAGGCAATCAACCACAGATTAAAAGTACCTGTGAGGGACGCCTGGTGCCTCAGTGGTTGAGCATCTGCCTTTGACTCAGGGCATGATCCTGGAGTTCCAGGATCAAGTCCCACATCAGGCTCCCAGTGAGGAGCCTGCTTCTCCCTCTGCCTGTGTCACTGCCTTTTCTCTGTGTCTCTCATGAATAAATAGATAAAATCTTAAAAAAAAAAAAAAAAAAAAGTAAAAGTACCTGTGAGTTTATATATTTAAAAAAATCGTCAGAATTCTTATGTCACATTACGTGGCTGCAGAGAGCACTAAATGCCGTCTGCTATCATGGCTCTGGAATTACAATTATTAGACTCCACCCACCCCACAATGAGGGCTTGTTATTTAATAGGGGATGCCAAAGCCTGTATTGCCAATATCATAAACTGTTTTTTTAGTATTCTGATGGCTGTATTTCAAGGTAATGGGTCCCCTCTGTCATCTTGAGTCTTTTAAACATTTGTAGACATTGTTAAGAAAGGGGTCAACAGGGGACCCTTGGGTGGCTCAATGGTTTAGTGTCTGCCTTCGACTCAGGGCATGATCCCGGGATCGGGTTCCCTGCGAGGAAACTGCGTCTCCTCTGCCTGTGTCTCTGCCTCTTTTTCTGTGTCTCTCATGAATAAATAAATAAAATCTTTAAAAAAAAAAAAAAAAAAAGAGGTCAACAGATTTCACCAGATTGCAAAAGGTTAAAGTACCTTTGGGATAAAGAAAAAGACATGTTGGAGGGGGTACCTGGGTGGCTCAGTGGGTGAGCGTCTGCCTTTGGCTCAGGTCGTGATCCCAGGGTCCTGGGACTGAATCCTGCATCGGGCTCCTGTTCCTAGGTCTCTGCCCCTCTCTCTCTGTGTCTCTCATGAAAAAATAAAATAAGAAAGAAAAACAAACAAATGGAGCAGAGAACAAAGATAAACAAGAATGGTTCAAGAAGATTTTCTGGAAGGGAAGGGGAAAGGAAGGTAGTACAAGGGCGGGAGCAGGTGCAGTCAACAGAACCCAGTAGGCATGGGCCAGAATGGAGACCCTGGGAGAGTTTGAAGGCTCTGGGAGGGTTTGAAAGCTCTAACAGGATCACTCTCCCTGCTATCTGGAAAATGGGTGAAGGACAAAGGGACATGCAGCAAAGATAAGGCAGGGGAGTGAGCTGGGACACTGGGGCTTCCCAGTGTGAGGCTCCAGTGCGTTGTGCTAGGGAGGAAACACTTTTAGGAAACGTAGCATCACCAAACTTAGCATAACCAATATACAAAGAATAATCCTAGCTCTCTCCTTTGGAAGCTGCTGGTTGCTGAGTCAAGCCGCGTAAATCTGCTGTGCTTTCATCAAGTGGGTTTTAATATAGAAGTCTGATACATAATGCATGTTTATGCCTGCAAAAATTCCTTTACAAGAGATTCCAAAGGCTTTTCAAATTGTTCCAGTGCAACATGAATTTTATGGAGGCAAAAGGTTAGGAAACAAAAGACACTGCCTTCTTTTCTAGAATCCAGTTACCCTCTGACCTCACTTATTAGGGAATATGGTTAGAGAAATAGAAAATAAACAAAAGGTCTATGAGGCATCAGAAAGCAATTTCAGAGTTCATGCACAAAGGCAGTGACAGCTTACTTATCACAGAGGCCCAGTCCCATAATCATAGATTTTTTTAAAACTCTACAGTAAAAGCCTAGTTAACTGGTTTCCACATTATAATTAATTACAACACAAACACAGATTTATGGAGACATTTACCATGCCAACGGTTAAGTAGCAAGTGTCAAAAGAGAAAGAAAAAAAAAAAATCAGGAAAAACTCCAGTTAAGGAAAAAAAAAAAAAAAAAACACACACACACAAGTCTAAAGCAGTTGTTCTAGGCTTATAAAGCAGTTCTGCCTATCAAAATAAAACTTGTGGATGGTAAATACAAACAACAGAGGCAAGCTGCATTGACTGCAGACCAGGCAGGGGGCTCGGGGCTTAGGGCTCAGGGCCCATCTTCGAAGGGTCTAACCAACCCAAATCTGAATGAAAGCAAGGAAAGCTTCTATGATAGAAGTCGGCTTCTACTTCTGTGTTACTTTTGTCTGTTTCCTACCTTCCATGTATGTGACACGGTGGTATCCACTGTGCTCTTTTTCAAGACCATAAGACTAATAAACAGAATTTATGTACGTTTTTAATAAATTTACGTGGATTTTTGAATCCAGAAATTCTGACACACAGGCCAGAACTGTTTTCTCATATATCCAATGGGAACATTAATACATTATTTAGTACAGGATAATGGTGGCCATTATTAGGGGTGCCCGGTTGGCTGGCTCAGTAGATAAAGCATGAGATGGGGGGAGGGGGGGGGGAGTTCAAGCCCCACCTTGGGTGTGAAGACTACTTAAAAATCAAATAAGGGACACCTGGATGGTTCAGTTCATTAAGCATCTACCTTCAGATTGGGTCATGATCCCAGGATCCTGGGACCAAGTCCCACATCAGGCTCCCTGCTCAGTGGGGAGTCTGCTTGTCCCTCTCCCTCTATACCTGCCCCCCGCTTGTGCTCACTCTCTCTCAAATATTTTTTTAAAAATCAAATATAAAGTAAATAAATAAATAAACAGTACATTTTAAGCCTTATGGTACATAGATGGGGATCAACCCTAAGGTATCCATAACACGTGGCTGTTAAAGTCATTACCAGAAGATTCCAGAGAGCTGAGGTTTCATACCATTTTAGTTGTCGATATGGAGTACAGAGAGGATTAAGAAACTGGAAGGTGATATTTAAAAAGATGGGAAGTAATGAAGAGAAAAAATTTCTTAGAAAATATTCTTGTATTCTTGAGATCAGAAAAACATTCCTAAGCAGGACACAAAACTCATAAAGGAAAACCAAATTGGACTACAGAAAAATTTTAAACTTTCTGTAAGAAGAAAAATATTTTCAATACAGCAAAATGATAAAAGGCAGAGTAGAAGAAAATATTTATAAATGGATTTAATAAACATCCAGAACATAAAGAGCTCTGACAAGAAAAAGAAAATGACAAACCAATAAAAAATGGGCAAAGGTCAGAGTGCCTGAGTGGCTCAGTCGGTTGACAATAGACTCTTGATTTCAGCTCAGGTCATGATCTCAGGGTCCCAGGATCGAAAGGTGGGCTCTGCACTCAGCAGGAAGTCTGCTTAGGGTTCTCTCTCTCTCTCTCTTTCCCCCTCTCCCTTTGCCACCTCCCACCCATCTCTCTCTCTCTCTCTCTCTCTCTCTCTAATAAATAAAATATTTTCTTTTAATGGGCAAAGGTCATGAACAAAATAAATATGGAAAGCCAACAGACCAACAAAGAACATGCAATACAGACAAATGAAAATTATACCTGTTTATTTGTGAAGCACAAACTGAAGAAGCTTTAGAATACCACGTGTTGGCAAGAAGGGAGGGAAATACTCTCCTACACACTGCTGGTGGGGACATAAACTGGTTAAACCTTTTTGGAAGGAAAAAGTTCTTCCTGCTATAAAAACTGAGCACATACCATTGGACTTGGTAGCTCCAATTCAATCCTACGCCAATGTGCCCACATGTGTGAAAAATGTCCGGAAAGAAATTTGTTTCTAAGTAAACAAAACAGTGGAAACAACCTAAATGTCTATGGAGCGGCCCCTAAATGCCAGCAGGCACTCCTCGAGGAAGGCAATCAGAAGGAAGCAAGCATATCACAAATAAATAAATAAATACCTTAAAAAAAAAAAATTTTAAAGAAGGAAGCAAGCAGTTAGTTAAGTAACAGGCCACGGGTCCTGTCAGACGCAACAAAGCTTTAACAAGAGTGGCATGGAAAGATCTTGAAGGCACAGTCACGTGAGAAAAGGCTAAAATCACACACCATGACCCATTTCATTTATACAAGACAAGCAAAAGAAAAAAGGAAAGACAGACTATGTGCACAATAAATATGCACATAAATATACAGATAAAACTGAACAGGAGTAAAGGGAACGCAGAGGGATTTCCTATTCTCCTCTGAAGGTTTCGGAATTGGATCCTGACATTTTTTTCAAAATTCAAAATTAAATTGAATTCTGTGTGCCACCATGTACTCTCACGTTCTTTTTCTTTTAAACACAAAGTTGTACCTTAACAGCAGCATGTAAATCAAAAGGCAATGAAGAGTCAAAGATCATTTGGGGCAAGCCCAAAATAGATTACCAGTCACCCAGCCAAACCATCACTTACTGTACAAGAGGCTTGCAGCCCACCTGCCCCACAGTCCTCTGGGCAGGCTGACCAGAACCCACTGCCCAAAGGTACACAACATAGGGCCCTCTCACACTCACAAAAATTAAACTGTGGGATGCCTGGGTGGGTCAGCAGTTGAGCATCTGCCTTCAGCCCAGGGCCTGATCCTGGCGACCCACGGACAAACACAAAATCCAGGGACAGCAAGGAACCTGGTCAGCTTTTACTTTCAACATTTCTTCGAAGGCAGCCCCGGTGGCTCAGAGGTTTAGTGCCCTCTTCAGCCCAGGTCTGGCTCCCTGCATGGAGCCTGCTTCTCCCTCTGCCTGTATCTCTGCCTCTTTTTCTCTGTTTCTCATGAATAAATAAATAAAATCTTAAAAAAAAAAAAAAAAAACATTTCTTTGAGAGTAGGGACAGAAGCGGGAGGAATGTTTCTGGTTATGGGCCTTGCGTCCTAATGAAAGGAGCTAAGACCATCACAAATAAAGATCTATTAACACAAGCAGTTTAAAAAAACAAAACAAACATGGGGCGCGCCAAGGTGGCTCAGTGGATGAGGGTCTGCCTTCGGCTCAGGCTGTGATCCTGGGGTCCTGGGATTAAGTTCCGCATCGGGCTACCTGCATGGAGCCTGCTTCTCTCTCTGCCTATGTCTCTGCCTCTCTCTCTGTGTCTCTCATGAATAAATAAATAAAATCTTAAAAAAAAAAAATTAAACCGTGACACACCTAAAACTCTCTTAACATACCCCCACTTACCAGCTACCAGCTAATGCATAAGGGCACTAGTTAACACATACACAGTGGCATTCCTTGACATGCTTGGATTTCCAGGCTAGTAATAAACTTGTTGCAGAAAAATCAAAAATCACAGGTTAAAAATCAAAAGGTGGGATCCCTGGGTGGCGCAGCGGTTTGGCGCCTGCCTTTGGCCTAGGGCACGATCCTGGAGACCCGGGATCGATTCCCACGTCGGGCTCCCGCTACATGGAGCCTGCTTCTCTCTGCCTGTGTCTCTGCCTCTCTTTCTCTCTCTGTGACTATCATAAATAAATAAAAATTAAAAAAAAAAAATTTAAAAATCAAAAGGTTTCCTTACTATCTTATGGTTCAGAAGAAACATACTAGGTTACCTTCAATATAGGTTGCAACACTCTATTTGAAGATCATCACCAACAACCAACAACCACCTCCTATTAAAAAAAAAACATCAAAATCAGACCTCTCTGCTCCTTCCACTGACAACTTAGCCAGTTCTTCTTCATCTTCTTTAATGCAGAAGGAGAAGAGAATCGGGATGAGGATTATAGGAACAAGAGTATCCAAAAATCTAATTTTTTTTCTAAATTGGAAGAGAAAAAACCGAGAAACTAATTTCTCAACTTGGCCCTGCTTTAGTATAACTCGAACAAATTGAGAGAAGCTACATTACTACAGCTGAAAGAGAGCCAACGTTTACTTTGGCAGAAAAAAGCCAAAGTCATTGAAATTATTTTTTTTTTATTACCACTAAAGTGCCGCAACAGGAGCAACAGCATGTTTATTTCTATCCTTTCTTAATGGATAACCAAGAGCACCATTCCAAATTTTCCAAAATCAGATTTGAGGGGGGAAGAAAGCAGACACTGGGTGATACACCCACACACAACAAGACTGTTAATCTTGGGAGTCTAAGCCATGAGCGTCCAGGTGTACATCAAAACACTCTTTCAGGGGATCCCTGGGTGGCTCAGCGGTTGAGCATCTGCCTTCGGCCCAGGGGGTGATCCTGGAGTCCCAGGATAGAGTCCCACATCGGGCTCCCTGCATGGCATGGAGCCTGCTTCTCCCTCTGCCTGGGTCTCTGCTTTTCTCTCTGTGTCTCTCATGAATAAATAAAGTCTTAAAAAAAAAAAAAAAAACACTCTTTCAGGGGCATCTGGGTGGCTGAGGGGTTGAGGGTCTGCCTTTGGCTCAGGTCAGAGTCCTGGGATCGAGTCCCACATCAGACTCCCTGCAGGGAGCCCACTTCTCCCTCTGCCTATGGCTCTGCCTCTCTCACGAATAAATAGAAATGAAATCTTTAAAAACAAAAACAACCCTCCTTCAGCCACTTGACGTGAAATTCTTCATAACATAAAACATCAGGGCAAGGGACTTAAAATTAACCTGGATGAGCCTCGAGTTAATATGAAAACAGGGTAACAACATTTACTGACTGCCTGCCAAGTGCCGGGAGACCCAAAAATGAACCATACAGGTATTTGTCGACACAACCCTGTGCCCTTGTTCTTACTGTCTTCCCAGAAAAAGGCCAAGTGCCCAGCACACGGTGGACGCTCACTAGTGATACCAACAATATAAGTAAGCGTCCAGAGCTCACTAATGCTGAAACTTTAAGGCAGAGGCAGAGGTTCACTGGTGGTGAACTGGAATGGGGAAATGGGCCATAGAGCCACAGTCCTAAAGGATCATGACCTTGACGGCAAAGAGAAAGAAAATGAAGAGGAATGTATGACACGTAGGAGGAGCCCAGGTAAGACAAATCTAATACAGGGCTTTTAGGTAATGCTTCAGAGTTTAGATTTTATCCCATAAGCAAAAAAGAGAGATGTGGAAGATTTGATCAGAAAAGTAACTTTAAAAAAAAAAAACCATCTCCAACAGTAAGGAGATTGGAGGGTAGTGTTTCAGCAACGTGACCCATCAACCCAAGTTCAAGGAAATAATGGAGTCATATCAAGACCAAGACAGCCGGGCTGGGAGAGCTAAGGGAAGTGACAACAAGAGTTGCAAAGCAAGTGGTGCTGGTAAAGGCTTTTATAAGTTAGCAAGAAGAGAGATGAAGAGCAATACACTGGGACACATTCGTGACCACAGAACATCACTGAAAATATAAAGTATGCTGTACCATGATGTTCACCACATGGATTTATACACATTAAGTCAGACACACAAAATTAAGAGGAAAAAAAACTGAGGGCACTTGGGTGCCTCAATGGTTGAGGTCTGCCTTTGGCTCCGGTTACGATCCCAGAGTCCTGGGATCAATCCTTCATCACGCTCCCCGCAGGGACCCTGCTTCTCCCTCTGCCTAGGTTTCTGCCTCTCTCTCTCTCTGTCTCTCATGAACAAATAAAATCTTTTTTAAAAATAAAAATAAATAACAAAAAGCACCCACAGGACTAGGTTCTAATACCAGCTGTGTCCTCTTCTAACGCTAGATAGGACCAGCATCTCTTGGTGGGCCTGGGTGATTCTTCTCCACACTCAAGTTTTGTGGACCAAAGGTGTTATCTCTTTTTCTTAATTCTGGAATTATTTTTTATTCTAATTAAAAATCCAACTTTATCCTCTGTGAGAGGCATACTTTCCTGCTCTTTTAACTGGGAAACATTCACATTCAATCCCTCCCCCTCTTCCCCCACTGTCCTCTTAATCCCCTCACTGAACAAGGGTTCAGTCCCACCAAACTGAAAATCCCAGATAAAATAAGGTGTTCAGCAGCCAGGGTGGGGCCAGGCCCAGGGTGGATTTCCCCATGGCCACCGCAGCTACCCAAGAGCAGGCTCACCCTACAGCTGGGGAACCTCTCCCCCACCCATTCCTCCTACAATCAATTCCCTCAGGCAGCAGCTGGGACAGACAGGAGGCTGTGGAAGGGGTGGGCCCCTTCTCCTCCTGAACTACACCTTAATTATCATTATTCAGTCAAAATAATCTGAGTTCATATTCCTTACTAGAGTTAATTTTTTTCCTTCCTTTTTTTTTTTTATGACTTGTTCCAACAGTGTCCTCTCTTCCCCAGAACAGGAGCTTTTACTGCTTTCTCTCCATTTATCCATATTGTTCTTGCTAACGTTCCCCTGAAATATCCCCAAGCCTTTCTAACTAGATGGAATTCTCGATTGGTTTGTTTTCCCCAAACTCGGTTATCTATGAATAAGTTATATAGTAGAGAGAAATTTCTCCTGTCTTTCTTCTTAAAGTATTTTTGAAAATGTAATTAATGTAATGCTTTAGCAATAGCTGTTCAATTAATAAAAATCATTATGCTACCTTATTAAGTTATTATTTCCAATAACTACCTTAAAATGCAAAATGAGGCCCACTGATTAAAGATTCCTGTTTAGGGACACCTGGGTGGCTCAATAGTTGACTGTCTGCCTTTGGCTCAGGGGGTGATCACAGGGTCCTGGTATCAGAGTCCTGGCATCTGGCTCCCTGAGCCTGCTTCGCCCTCTGCCTATGTCTCTGCTTCGCTCTCCGTGTCTCTCATGAATAAATAAAACCTTTTTAAAAAGTAAAATAAATATAAAATCAGCACAATGGAGTGAAGTATCTTTAATAAAGCTGGATACAGTTTGGCTTGGAAAATAAATTGATTAAATAAAATCAGCAAAATGGAGAAAACTGAGTCTTACCTCCAGTCCCACCCACCCCCACACCGCATACTGCTTTAGGCCATTTATCCCTCAAAAGCCAAGTCTGTTCATCAGTAAAAATAAAAAAATAAATCTTGCTTTGCACAAGTGTGTGAGTATATATATAGTGTATCTACTTGAATGCTTAATGCTGTTCTAACAGGCAAAGCACTCACACGTGGTAGTTAGCAGAGTTAGAACACTAACTCACAAGGAATTGAAAATCTAAAGGGAACTGTAACTTTCCAATGAAATACATGATGACAACGTTTTGCTTTATAGGATGTGTTTCCTTTTCCTTACGGTATACCTAGGGTTTCTCTGTTGATGGCCCTGTAACTTGGGGAGACGTCCAAAAAACAACCAAATTGTGCCAGGCCTACGACCAAGAAACTACCTTAGCAATTCTGTGAACAGCCTTTGGAAATCCCAGGGGGCACGGATGACACACAGAAGGACCAGGCTCTAAAGACAATAATCCAGCCTCTCTGTCAAGGCCAGCCTCTGTGCCAGTCCCTGACACATCCATGAGCCAACAAAACCTCCTGCCTCCTTCTGTGAGGCCTCCAAACCTCTGACCCAGTGAAGAATAAGTACAGGAGACGGGTTCTCTGGTCAAGGGGCTGCCAATGAGTTCTAGACCCTTCAAAACAAGCTCTAGGAAGACAGAAAAACAGAAGGACTAGGCTGGATGAACTATTTACCTGTTACAGTGGTCACCTTCCACCCCCCAACCAGCCATCCAACCCTAGAACTCCTCCCTTGGCTCTCCCCGAGGCTCAGTATTGGACAGCACCAAATCCTGCAGGACACACAGGATTCCCTAAATGCACTGACCAGTATTATGCTTTCCCTCTCCAGGGACACTTTAAACTCCTTTTGAACAAAGCTCAGATCTCCTACATCCTTTTAAATTTCCTAGATCACGTAGAATGCTTACGTATTCTAATAGGCATGTCTGCACTGTGTGTTTTTTGTTTTGTTTTGCTTTTTTTGCAAGTCAGCCAAAATTGGACACTCAAGGGGAGGAGAGAGACTAACACAAAATTAAATTAACTAGAACATTTGTCAAGTCAAACTTTAGTGAGTTAGGTACCATCAATAGGGGAAGGAAGAGAGGAAACATCCATTTATCTCCTTCCCTCCAGCTCTGCCTCTTTTCCTCATTAGCATCACGGAGAGAGCAAGGAAAGGCAATCTCCTTTTTTTTTTCCTTCTGAAAATTAAGATCGTCAGTTTTTCCCTGCAAGCTGCTGGAACATTCTCTATACAGAAGCACTAAATAGCCTCACCCTTGCACTTGCTAACTTTTTTTCTTCTAAGAAAATTTCCCCACTGCCCCAAAGCCCCACTATTCATGGCTTAATTTGCAAACCCCATTAGACAAAAAGTAGCAGAAAATTGCTGGTCCCATTTCATGCAGCACCTTCCCTGTAGCAGTGACACACAACCAATTAGGCTAATACGCCTGTGTCCCAAGAGGGGGAAAGGGGACAAAAGTCTCAACTTTTCTAAATGGAATGAAATCTTCCCCCATGACAGAAGCAAGCTTCAGAGGCTGAGAAAGGGGAATTGGCAATGCAGCTGAATTCACTATTTAATAATACAAGACCATAATCAACTGCAAGTCCTTGAACTTATATTATGCCTTTCTGCTGGGATGTTCATGTAATTTCAAATGTATTACTGTAAAATCCTGGTCATCAGGAGAGGCAAGAGACTGGGGGGGTGGGGGGTGAAGATGGATAAAATGGACTTTAATTAAAATATGAATAATCCAAGTCCAGCTAATTCAAAGCATCTGATTCAAACACCTCGTCAGCTGGGAAACAGCAGCTGCTTCCAATTACAAGCGATTTTGAATTAACCGGTATCAGTATCTAATGAAGAAGCTGTGTGTGTAGGAAATGTTCCAATTCAGCTGTGCACAGGGCTTTTTAAAGCGAGGAAACGCCAAACATCCAAAGGCCTGTCTACAGAACCTCCTTCTAGGTAAGGACAAAGTTTCCCGGCTTGTTCTTGTCTGGCCTCTGACCCAAGGGCCCGCCTCTTTTCTGCAGACCCTACACTGTATTTCTCCTTCTCTGGTCTTGGATCCTCAGCCCAAACACTTTGCAAGAGAGATCCAATGTCTCTTCCCTTCTGCTGCACGCCTCCTGGGGCAACTCTAGGCGGGAGCGTGAGACCCCAAGTCAAAGAGACCCAGGTAACAGGGATGCACCTCTTTGCAGTCCAGTGGCCTCTCCAAAGATCACAAAACTAAAGAGCTACCTAACCAAAACCTACTTCAGACCAGACACTTGTACTGGCCTCCTATGGAAAGAACATTCCAGAAGGATGACCAGCTTCTAACTGCAGGTGGAGCTTTACACCATCACATTGTCAATAGCTTTTTCAGGGTCCCACTGACACAATCAAGGCATAGCAGAGTAGGTAGGGCGGAATACAGCAAAGACGACATAGAAACCTCCAGAACCTCCTTCTCAGACCCAACAAAGACTAAAGGTGCCAAGGATCAACAACGATAGAAAAATCCAAAATCAAAAGTCAGCCAACAGAACTGTTGGCTCTCATCTAAATTACCCCCTTCACACCCAAACACTTAAGTTCTCAATCACCCTCTTACTTCCTGGACTACTCTATAATAAACCACTCTGGAAACATCAGTTACTAGGCTGTGTTAAATTATCTGAACTAAGGCAGATGAATTTGGATCTGGGAACCCAACATGCTGAATGCCCTTTCCCCACACACTTCCTGTTTTATGAATAGAATGTGTCACTCCAGAACAAAATGCTAGATAATACTACATAGGAACCTTTAGCGTTTCTAAGAAAACAGAATCACGTAACTCCCTAGTTAACGGGCAAAAATGTACCAGGTTCTCCACACACCTCTAAAACAAAAACAAAAACAAAATAAACACACATGGCAAAAGCAGTAAGAACATCCCCCAAAATTCTCATAAAATGCAAAGTAAAATATTCCTTAACGTCCAAAAAAACATTTTTTAAAAACATTTACTTATGTATGTATGTGAGACACACACACACACACACACACACACACACACACACACAGGCAGAGACATAGGAAGAGGAGCCAGATGATGTGAAACTTAATCCCAGGACCCAAGGATCACAAACTGAGCCAGAGGCAGATGCTCAACCACTGAGCCACCCAGGTGTCCCAAACCTATTTGTTTAAAGCCAGAAAAGGAGGAATATAGAAAAAGAAAATCTGGGATGCCGGGACGCCTGAGTGGTTCAGTGATTCAGTGTCTGCCTTTGACTCAGGGCATGAATCTGGATTCCCGGGTTCGGGTCCCACATTGGGCTCCTTGCATACAGCCTGCTTCTCCTCCCTCTGCCTGTGTCTCTGCCTCTCTCTCTGTGTGTCTCTCAGGAATAAATAAATAAAATCTAAAAAAAAAAAAAAAAAATAGAAAAACTTGTAAGAGATAGAGAAGGAAAATGGCAAAAAAATGAAAGAGCATGTTCTTCAGGGAGTATCCCCACAAGAATGAAATTAATTGATCTCTGGGGGACTCAAAACCAGGATAATATACATTATGTCTAAAAAATCAGTCTTCCGAAAAGCAGCCTTAAAAATAGCTTTTTTTTTTAAGATTTTCTTTATTATGTATTTACATATTTATTTAAAGTAGTCTCCACACCAAATGTGGAAGAGCCCAATGCGGGACTTGAACTCACAAACCTAAGATCCAGACCAGAGCTGAAATCAGAGTCAGTAACCAACTGGGCCACCCAGGCGCCCCTTAAGATTTTATTTTTAAGTAACCTCCATACCCCACATGGGGCTCAAACTCAGAAGCCCGAGATCGAGAGTCGCACGCTCCACCGACTGAACCAGCCAGGCACCCCCAAGAACAGTTTTTCAAAGAGTACCAGCATTTGAAGATCACTTCCTCACTTTTATAAATAAGAGCATGTCCCACAGGGGACACTGCTGGGGACGACTGTAGGAGGACATTATAAATGCACATCCCATTTATAAATCTTTAATCATTTGGCTGTTCACTGTGTTTACAGAAAACCCACTATGTGTATTCAGTATGGTTAACAAATGACAAATATTCTTAAAAATAGTCTCAAGGCAGCAGTGCCCATTAGTGTGGGGAAGACCAGGACAGGCAGTTGCTCTGATTTTAAGGAAGCTGCAGTGTTTCCAGGCAGAAGGAATACCCCCCCCCCCCCCCCCCCGCACACTGGGAAATGAAGTGAGTAAACTATGAAGCCCTGCAAAAATCTGGTGGGCACCAATTCTGAAGCGTCCGATTTCCTACTCCATAAATAGCCACTCACCGGGTTTTATTTTGTTATGATGCTAACAAGACCTAAATATAATCTCCTAATCCAGAATCATACCTTTAACCTGAAAGAAAAATCTATTAAGATTCTGCTCTCCACGCTAGGACACTGGGTTTTAAAAAGCATTCCTGGGGGGTTTGAGGGGAGGGGGTGTTTGGGAGGGGGAATTAGTTCTATACATTTACGGACAGTATGGCAATCATAATAAAATTACAGTATTAAAAATAAAATGTATGGGAAGTCGGCAGATGTTCAAAATTAAATGACATGAATCCTATTCTTGGGACCCCCCCATTTTACAGATCATCTGTGTCTCAGTTTCTGTGAGCTAGGAGATTAAGTAAAATGACCAGGGACAGGACTGAAACCCAGGGCTCTGGCTGTGTGACCTCTAGGCAGCAGGATTCAAACCTCACCTGGGAGGACGCGGAGGGAGGACGCGGAGGGGAGTCCAACCCTGGCCCCTCTTCCCAGCTTTCTCTCCTCACCTCCAAGTTGGGGAAGGCGGCTCCTTCACAGGGTTGCGGTAATAAAATAGTACGTTTATGTAGGTATGCATTCACTCAATGGTAGTAGCTATTATCCAATAGAGAACTTTTCTTCTTTTTAAATTACATAAAAGCTTTACAAGATGAGTTCTGGATAGAAACCAGCAAAACAGCAAGGGCTCTATACAGAAATCCCTGAGACTGCTCTGTGTTTACCAAATGAGACATGACAGAGTTTTGGGAAATGCATAACACTATACAGACAGTGCATTATAACTAGTTGTCTGTAAGGAAACACCAGGCTTCCTTCCAGAATAAAAACTGAAGAACGGTCCTCAGAAAGGAGAGCACACAGGACACATTAGGCCAAAAACTGGCTTTTCCAAGCAATGTTTATTAGGCTTTACAATCCCATAAGTGCTTTTAAACATCTTTCGACTGTGGGAGAATGACCACCATGGCCTTCCATTCCTGCTGGTTCAGAAAGCAGGTTGCCCTAAAATGAGTTTTCAAGCTTTTCTTGGTAGTGGAGATCTTATGAGAACTCCCCAGTGAGTAAGAAGCTGCTATGATAGGAACAGATATGAGAAGTGAGAACTACCCCACAAAATTACTCCTAAATCCCAGCGAAGAGGTAGGACCATCTCCTGAGAATGTCAGAAAGGCAGACATGCTGAATGAGAAGCTCCCTTTAACAAGATCCCCATGTGATGGGACGCCTGGGTTGCTCAGTGGTTGAGCATCTGCCTTTGGCTCAGGTCATGATCCCAGGGTCCTGGGATCCAGTCCTACCATCTCTCCGTATCTCTCATGAATAAATAAATAAAGTATTAGAAAAAAAAAATCCTCATGTGATGACTTCGCGCTGGCCCCAAATCCTCCTGAACTTCAACTGGTCTCAATCCTGGATTCCTTTCCCACATCCTTCCACACCCCAAGAGTAAAAATACATAATCAAAGAACATCAAGTAGGGGGCAGCCCTGGTGGCACAGCAGTTTAGCGCCGCCTGCAGCCCGGGGTGTGATCCTGGGGACCCGGGATCGAGTCCCGCGTCGGGTTCCCTGCATGGGGCCTGCTTCTGTTTCTGCCTCTCTCTCTCTCTCTCTCTCTCTCTCTCTGTCTCTATGAATAAATAAATAAAATCTTTAAGAAAAAAAAAATCAAGTAGGTCACAAATATTTGTGGAAATAAAACTGAATAAAGTGAAGCAAAGTGGACCTACAAAGGTATAAAAGATGAAAATCACAACATTCTGGAGGGAAACACTGTTCCAATTGTATCCTATGACTTTGCAACAAAGGAGATTCCCCTGTATAAAGTCCCACTGCTTCTTCAAGGTAGAGCAAAAACCTAACCCAGAGCCCAACACCTCTAGAACAGTCAATGTAGCGCCAAGGGTCAGGTTTCAAGCTCTAGTTATATTAGCCTGGAAGGACTCAAAACCATTAAGCTTCTTAAAAATCTCTAATTCCATACCTAAGAGATGAAAGGAGATTGTCAGACTACCTACAACAAATGGGTTAGGGTCAAATACACAAATACCCAAGAATGATCTGAATAAAGCATCTTATCTGAAGAAAAGAAGTGCTAAGTTCTACAGAAGTAGTGAGGAAAGACTCTGTTCCCTACAGATCTATCCCAGGTGTAAAAACACAAATCACATACAATTTCTACATAACTATTCAGGAAAGAAATTTAAAAGTTGAGGTGAAGCTAAACCATCTCCCAGCAAACCTCAATTTAAGGCCACATCATCAAATATTAAATTTACCTATCTTTTTAATCTATGAGAAAAAATTGTAGTAAGCACTTCAGGCACCCATAAATACTGCCTGAATAATGAGAGTGTTCTCCTACAGAGCTAATGTAGTTGTTTATGAACATGTGTAAAAAAAAAAAAAAAAACCACACTGGGCACCTGGCTGGCTCAGCTGGTGGAGCACATGCGTCCTGATCTCAAGGGGTGTAAGTTCAAGCCCCACACTGGGCACGGAGCTTACTTTAAAAATCATGATTAAAAAGTTGTTTTAGGGATGCCTGTTTAGGGGACAAGAGCTTATTTTAAATATTATGTAAAAAAAAATTGTTTTAGGCTCAATGGTTGAGCGTCTGCCTTCAGCCCAGGGCATGATCCTGGAGACCTGGGATCGAGTCCCATGTTGGGCTCCCTGCATGGAGCCTGCTTCTCCCTCTGCCTGTGTCTCTGCCTCTTCCTCTCTGTGTCTCTCATGAAGAAATAAAATCTTTAAAAAGATTGTTTCAATGAAAATTTTAGAAATAATAAAAAGCCAATGTTAGAAGATAGTGGTCAAGTCAGCAACTTCACTTTTTATTGAAGAAGCGTGGCGGCCCAGTGGCCTGATCAGGGACTGGAGGCGGAGTGGGGCTCCCAGGTCAGGTTGGGAGGGGATAGAAAGCTTAGGCGGCTCCTCCGGATCTGGCTCTGGCTCCTCCTCCAAGGAGGAGTGGCATCGGTTTGGAAACCGCCACCACCACGAGGTGACGGGCTTGGCACCTCCTCAGCTCTCCAAAGCCCCGGGGATACCCCCAGAGTACAACCCAAACAGGGAGGCCTTCCATTTCCTCACGGGAACAGCCGCTGGCATCTCCCACCTTGCCTGCTGCTGGCGTGCGCCTGACTTCCAGATATTTAACAAAAAGAGTTATAGTCTCCAACTTCCTGGAGTTTAATTAAACTTGGCTTCCACTTCTGAACAACCCTCAAGTTTTTATTTTGTTTTGTAGCCCCACTAATGCTTTTAAATGAGAGATGCTGTGAAGGGGGGGAGGAGGAGGAGGAGGGAGATTCTCTGCAGCTGCGCATGAACACTCTGCCAAATGAGACACAGGAAGAAGTCTCCCGTGTTAAAAATTTCCAACCGGGAGATTTACAAAACAGCAGGGGAGAATGGATGCCGGGGGAGGAAGACGTGTGCATGGGAAAGATTCTGCCAAAAGCGCCCTTTTATTTGTTGAGAAGTGCCTGGGGCCTCTGGAGGCCGGTCATGCTTCAGCGACCCTAGCTCCCTCCCATTTTACCCCCATTCTCAGGCCACCATCCTTTCGGATCGGAGGCAGAACCACTTCTTAGCAGCTCCTTTCTCTGACCTCCAGCTACCAGCACCCCCGCCTCCCAAAACAACAGTCCTCCTGCCTCAACTGGATAATGGAGAGAGGCTTAACGGGGCGGGGGCGGCGCACCACCCTTTGCCTTGGACTAAATGAAGTCCCAGAGTAACGCTGCACTCCCCTAGGAAGGAAATAACAATCTTTGGCAAATGAACTTTTGGGTTTAGTTTTTCTATCCTATTAGCAGCAGCCAGTTAACCCCTGTCAATAGTAAAAGCTCAAAGACGCAGAGTTTCAGTTGTGTGGTGAGTGCTTAACACAGGAAAATCTAGCTCTGCCCTTAAGGAAAGGCTAACTCTGGTCACACAGGCCATCTGAGGGTTCAGAGGTTTTTTTTTTAATTTCTGGGTCAAGGGGCACCTGGGTGGCTCAGTGGTTGAGCATCTGCCTTTGGCTCAGGTCGTGATCCCTCATCGGGTTCCCTGCAGGAAGCCTGCTTCTCCCTCTGCCTATCTTACTGTCTCTCTCTGTGCGTCTCTCATGAATAAATAAATCAAATCTTTAAAATAAAATAATAAAATAAAAATAAAATAAAATAAATTTGGGGTCAAGCAATAGGCATGTGGGCCTTCCAGAGCAAGAACAAAGCAGAGGCTGCCACCCCTTATTACCATTTCCAGTAAGTGGAAAGACTGGAGCAAAGGTTTCATTACTGTCCACCACGCATCAGCCCCCACAGAGTGGGGAGGAGTTCCTGCTTCACATATGCTCACTGTGGCCAGACAGTATAAAAGACTAATTCCCCCTCCACAACTCGGGGGTGAAGACCTTAGAGATTCTGACCCAGCAGCGTTCTGGAAATGTATGTCACTGTGCAGTCCAAGGAACCAACTTTCCCCGTGCTGAACCCTCAGGTGAATGGTCCCAGGTAACACAGCAACACCCTAAGGAATGTAGGTAAAATACACGGCCCTCTGGGGATCAGCATGCACCTGGCCCAGTCACCTCCCATCTCATCCAGATGAATGTAGTGACCAAGGGCTGTCAGGAGAGTGGCCAGGAGGCCCTGTGAAGTCCTCCGTGACAAGACCAAGGTGAAATCCTATTCTACAACCCACTCGACTCCTGAAGTTTTTGCACAACAGCCAAGGCTCTCTCCTCCCACTGTTCCAACAGCATGGGCTGACACCAGTAAACCAGAAAACTCAGGAGACCCAGCAGAGTCCACTCCCAGGGCATTCTGAGTCTGCCTACGTGTCACCATCAACCTGGCGCAAAGCGCCCCCGTTCTACTGGAGTATTTCACAAGCAATGCCCTTCCTGGGGGGCAGCGGTGTCCAGTCTGGCACCCACCACCACTTACAGCTGGCTGGTTAGGATTCAGGTGCTCCTTCCCCAGCTACTGGCATCCCCAGACCTTTTGTTTCCCCTCTTGAGCCGATCTCTGAGCCACCTCTGGGTGGGAAAAGTGGAGGCACTCAGCTCTACACTGGGTGCTAGTGACCTGCTGGCCTGAGATTTTTTTGGGGAATGGGTGGAAGACGCGGAGGTCAGAATGATACTCCAGGAAGTTCAGGCTCTCTCTGGACACATTTTTTACATTCAGAGCAGTGAGCTCACCATCTCTCCCTCCCAACAGCCCAGAGAACAACTTAACTAATAGTCTACCAAGCAGCAGGCTGCAGCATGTCACGGTCTAAGCGACACTGGTGTGTGGGTGTGCAAGGGAACGCCTGCCATGTGAGGCGGCACACACACTAAAGCACCTACTCTTTGCTCAGGGAGGCACATGCACCCCATTGTATAGTGGAGAACACGGAGGCTGGCTTTAAGTTGAGGCCCAGTGAGTTTCTGGGGCAGTTGGCTGGTTAAGTGGCAGGGAGGACATTCAGTGGTCCACCAACACCCCATTTAGAGCAGTGAATTATCTAGGAGGCAGGCGACTGAGGGTCCCTAGGGGTCACAAGGGGACATTCACTTGAGTCAACAAACACACACACAATCACTTGGCTGTGTATGCAACAGAACTGTTAAAAACACAAACGCAATTCTTTCAAAACAAACTAAAACAAGAACACGCTGTTGCCCCAGGACGACTCCAGAAAAGCAGAAGGGCTTTGATCAAAGATTCCATAAGCTGGAAATCTACGACAAGCACCCCAGCCAGGAAGAAACAGGCTGGGCACGTGACGTTTCCCCAAGTGCAACCAAGCCCAGCTACTGCAGAACAATGACCGTGACACTGCTGCTTCCTTCTGAGGCCCTACAAATTAGCCTCTCCCCCAGGGGGAGGGGATGCTGAGCACACTGCCTGCTACTACTTCCCTTTTCACTCACGGCTACTGTTCCAGGGTGTGTGTGTGTGTGTGTGTGACATGAAGACAGTTAAAAATCTGAACTGATATTTGCATTTGCTCTCTGTTGACGTCTATGGGAAGTAAGAGTTAAATTATACTTGCCCAACCTCTCCCCTCAAAAGAGCTCTTTCAAAAGTGAGGCCATACAGGGACCCCCCAAACTCTGCTTAATCAGCACAAATACCACATGGGATTCATCAGGCCCACATGTCCTCTTGTGCTCCAGACAATCCGTAGAGTAAAATGTGGAGACATAAAGGAATTAAGAAGAGTGTGTGTGACAGTGAGTTGAGGTCTGCAGCTGGTCAGTACTGACCTTTTATTTGGAGACGCTGATTCTCATGCCATCCTTTTTATGACTATGCGAGAGCACTTTGGGACATTTCCAGCCAGGAGAAAGGAAGCACCATTATTTACCACCGCTGGCTGAAGAGACCTGACAAGCTCTGCTTTTAAAACCTATACAGACTGGCCGCCACCACTTCCACCGCCCGCCAGATTTCCAAGAAGCAGGACTTTTGGAAAAACCCATGAGGGGATAAAGAGGCTAGAAATA
Source organism: Canis lupus baileyi (assembly GCF_048164855.1). Taxonomy (NCBI): domain Eukaryota; kingdom Metazoa; phylum Chordata; class Mammalia; order Carnivora; family Canidae; genus Canis; species Canis lupus. Next base: position 12,043,212 of record NC_132874.1, read on the forward strand.
AATCAGGGGAAGCTGGGACATCGCCACACAGTCCTGTGAAAGATCACGTATGCATGTTTATTTTTTTTAAGATTTTATTTATTTATTCATAGAGACAGAGAGAGAGAGAGAGAGGCAGAGACACAGGCAGAGGGAGAAGCAGGCTCCATGCAGGGACCCCGACATGAGACTCCATCCCAGGTCTCCAAGATCACACCCCAGGCTGCAGGCAGCGCTAAACCGCTGCGCCACTGGGGCTGCCCACATATGCATGTTTAGTTCCCAAACACACGCTTGCCCAGCCCAAAGGGGACTGGACATGCTGCTGTGGCTACACCAAGTCTCTGCAGGAAGGGGTCAGCAGATACTGCAGGACCCTGGGTGGGGAACACTCCCTAATTGGCTGGACAAGGAGTTGTCCAGTGGGTCACTCTGCAGCCAAGAAGTAGCCTTAACTTCCGTACCCATGGGGAGAAATGAGGGCAGTTCCCAAAGCATTATCCCTTGGCAAAATAAATCCCACAGAGCAGAATCTAGAACATTACTGCACAGATATCTCAAGTCCCAGCTGCCAACCTCATACCATACCTAGCTGGGGCTGGGAAGTTGATTAAGGCCTTAAAATTCAATTACGATTAAAATTACTCTAAATAACAGACTAAAAACAAACGAATGCAAACCTAAGCTTAGGGTGGGGGACCTACAGGGACAAGAAATTCAGTGCCCTCCCCACTCCCACCCCAGACCTTGTCCAAAAGAAGGTCAGTCCCACAGCACTGACTGGAGCAGTGGCTGAGCCGGATCGGACCAACATGACAAGGACAACCAACTGGTCCTGTTCCTTGGTCTTGTGCTTCTAAAGGGCAGTCAATGTGCCAACTATTTTAAAGCTCCAACACACTAATTCTGTAAACAATAATGGCTGCAGCCTGCACGCTGCACACTGCAATGGATTCCTCAACTTGGCCTCATCACTTATGCAGCTGATGAAACAAACACTGACAGCTTTTTTGCATTTGTAAAGGCCCCACAGCAGCTGTGGTGATCCCACCATAGAGCAATGAATTAAGCCTGAAACCCAGCTGGGTCTGAACAGAAGCCCTTTCTGCACAATACAGCAAGACTATCATTGTTAACCTAGGCATTATTGGGAAATATTCTGCATTACATTATAGGGCAGTTCTAACTCAATTCTTAAAATTAGCTCTAATAAGCAATTTTAGGAGGAGGGATGTGGCGTTTCTTTTGAAACCGCACAAGTATGTGTATAGGTCGTAGGTACACCACACAAAGGCAGCTGGGCAGAACAGGACACAGATTTCCAGTTAAACAATGCAAAGTCTAAAATAGTAACTCCTTCTTAGATATTCATACACACGCACACACACTCACTCATGCTCACACCTACCTTCTAAATTGAGGGAGGTATCTTAACCTTGCCAATTCTAGGCAGTTTGGCCACTACAAAGAAACTCCCCATTGGCTGAGCCGAAGCAATGACCTGAGCACTTGAGCACAAGAGTCAATCTGGGACAGAGGGCCATACCAGAAAAACTGGTGTGAAAAAAAACACGATTAATACCATGAGTCAGGGGCAGCCTGGGGCTCAGCGGTTTAGCGCCGCTTTCAGGCCGGGGTGTGATCCTGGAGACCTGGGATCGAGTCCCAGGTCAGGCTCCCTGCGTGGAAGCCTGCTTCTGTGTCTGTGTCTCTGCCTCTCTCTCTGTCTCTCTCATGAATAAATAAATAAAATCTTAAAAAAAAAAAAAAATACTATGAGTCAGGAATGCTTCTGACTTAAACTGAACTTAAACACTATGCAATAAATAAGATTCCAAAGGCCGAGACACACTGGTCCTCTGGCTTCCAATCATAACAAGGAACTTCAACGTAAGGCACAGACGCTGGCTCCTCCAGTGAGGAAAGGCTTGGAACACACTCGGGCTACGCGACTTTTTCAGGAACCCCCACAGCCCACCCCCACCATTCCACCCCTCTTCTCTTGCCTCACAATTTCTCTGAATGCTTAAGAATCAGCAAAAAAATGTTCCCATCTCAAAGAAGAGACCAAGATCATTGCAACAATTCACATCAACGTGGATAAAATATATCTGGTACAAAGACATCAAAAGGAAACATGGCACTACCCCTCCTCCTTAAAACAACTCCCATTTCTTAAAGGAGTTCATGATGAAGAACCTTGGAAGCACGTTTTTTATTGAGGCAAAGCAGGCTTGGAAAGGCCCAAAAAAATCGGGGAGAACTTGTAGGTAGACAGTGGTTCTATGCTCCAAGGTGTTTTACCAAGATTAAAAAAAAAAAAAGTTAAAACATAACCACAAGAAAGTCAAAACTGAATGTAAGGCCCGGCACCAGTTCCTCCTAGTCCTTCCTCTCACAGAGAGGGTTTTTAGTCTACCCCTTCCAAAACTCTATGTGGATCTGAAAGATCCACAAGTACAACCAAACACACCTAAGCACCCCCATAAAGTAAAATTTGAAGTCCCACTTGTTTTCTCACATCTAAGTGGAGCATACATGGTTCTAGCTTAAACTTGTGTGCACGGTGTTTACAGTTTGCAAAGGAGGAGAGGAAGACAGACCCTTACACAAAGGGTGGCAAATCAGGAAAATGAGAACCCCAGTCCCCACAGGCAAGGCAGAGCCCAAGACAGGGAGAGCCCTTTTCAGATGAAAAGAATACACAGGGGCTCAGGGACAGAAGCTAAGGGAATTGCTTAGTGGGTTAACTAAATAAAGAGCAGTAAATCAATTTAGTCATGAATGGGTTTGATGTGCAACGTGTTCTAACTTATTTCCAGAGAAATGCAAACATCACCACGTCCCACAAAAACCTGCACACAGATGTTCACAGCAGCATTATTCATAATAGCCAAAAGGAAGAAAACCGCCCCACACACAAATGTCCCATCAGCTAATGGATGGATTCGCAAAATGTGGTATGTCCATACAGGGAAATACTATCCAGTCATAAAAAGGAATGGGAGTACTGATTCATGCTACAGCATGCATGAACCTTGAAAATGTACACTAAGTGAAAGAAGTCTGTCATGAAAGGCCACATAGTGTATGATTCCATTTATATGAAAAGTCCAGACAGAAAGTGGATTTGTGGCCGCCAAAGACCACAGAAACTGGGATGGTATGTGGGGTGACTGTCAGTGGATATGAAGTTTCTTTTTGGAGGTGATGAAAATGTTCTAAAACTGATCATGGTGATGCTTGCACAACTCTGAATATACTAAAAAAAAAAAAAAAAAAAAAAAAACCCACTAGATTGTTAAGGGGGGGAAAAAAATCACATTCACATCCAAAATCACTCAGGGAAAAGACTGAGATGCTTAAAATGCCTTCCGTCTTGAACTACCACTGAAACGCCAAAAGAAAAATAGTTGATGAACTGCCAAACAAACTGGTATAAGTTGGAGATGTGAGAGTTTTAAAAAAAGAAAGGCTAAAATGGGCTGACACTTTGCTAAAGATACAGCAGCAAAGGACAACAATGTGTGCCAAGAATATATATATATTTTATATATGTATATATGTAAAACGTTGTAGTTTAAACTTAAAAGTGCACTGAGGGGTAACCTAAATCTCCCCAAAAAATAACAACTGCAAATTTAGGCTTCCTATTCCCTCCCAACCCTCTCCCCCCACAACCCCAAGCTATGCTACAGGCTTTAATTAAAAGCATGTGAGTCTACCATTTAAATATATTTACTCAATGCCAGTGCCTACTCAGACAAGTCCTTTCAATGACTTTTAAAGCCATCTTTGGATTCATAAGTTGGGTAGGAAGCAGAGAGGAGGGGACTCCAGAAGTAAATTAGGCATTATTTATCAGCTTTACAGGTCTTTCAACACAGGCAGGGAGGATTATTTGCTGTTGATGGTAGGGGAAAAAAAAAAAAAAAGCAACCATGAACCACCATCCAAGGCCCTCCCTGGCTCGTATATAATGCCTGTCCTGAGGAACAAGTACTTATGCCTGGGCAAGGTGGTTCTGTTCTTTATTGAGATGACCTCCATGTACAAATAGAATAAAAGGACTCCTCTTACAATAGGTACCACGAAGGGTCTTCATTTGTATTAACAACTGTAAGCAAACAATGTTCGGCTGTAAAAGCTTTTGCAAGTCAAAGATAATGGCCTTCCTTGGTAAACTGACTGTTCTTTATAATCATCATTATTTATACTCCCAAGAGGCTTTGCCTACTGCTCCAATAAATTCTGGAAAAGAAATAGCATGACAACTTCAGCAAGTCTCATAGAAGGAGGAAAAGAGAAAAGGCGGGTTGGGTAGATGATGTGTCTCATTTTGGGCCATGTCAGCCCTTGGGGCAGGGAGCTCATCGCTTAATCAGAGCGTGGAGCAGAATTAGGAGAGAGACAAGACGACCACTTTTTAGGTTCAGATAAACCCCCTCCCTCCCCAAAGTCCAGATCTATGCTCCCTGCCTCCCAATGCTTTCCTGCGCACCAGGGCCAGAAGAGAACCTGTTTAATAGCATCATTAGAGTTTTGATTTATCACAAGTACAAAAGAGTGTGTTTCTCATCTAGACAAGAACGTGGTGTAACATGAAGCTTTGCAAGTCCGTATCTGTAGCAAGAGTTTCTGCAGGACTAATTGATGGTGTTTAGACAGTGCTGGGGGGGGGGGGGGGGGAGGGTGGTACGGACGGGCCAGTGGATTGAAACAAGTCTTCCCCAACCTCTCCTCCAACCAGGAAGACTTGGCCGGTGGCTCAGATACGCCCAGAGCTCAGACTCTCCAACAATCAGGCAAGCCAAATGTGTTCCTTATTTAAAGGAGGTTTCCTTTCACTCTGTCAGCCACCTTTCAGATTCCAGCTAAGTTTAAACCACAATGGTTTGGAATCCTAACAGTAGTTTTGAGGATTACGATACAGAACGGGTATTTGAAAACATTTTTAAAGACACAGGACGTTGAAATCATGAGCTAACATATACAGATCACTCCTCCCACCACCCTCCCCGGTCCCAAAGAAGGTCATTATTAAATCCAGACCCTCCCTGGCCCCCTGCACTGTGGGGAAAAAAAGTGATAAACCGTACAGGCATTTAAACAGAAACCTGATCTCTGCCACTCAAGGATGTTACCACCGCTGGGGATTACTTTCATGCATCTTTAAAATTCTTCCAGATTAAGAGTTCTGTCAAGGTGTCAATACCAATATTACTTAACAAAACTCGCCTTTAATTAAAAGTTTTAGCTCAAGTTTTCAAAGCGAAAACAAAAAGCCACTGGCCCTTAACACTGCTGGGTCAAGAGAGGGAAATGCTCGCGGCCCGTGTTTTAACCTGGTTTTCACTCTTTTACATTTGGAAAGCAAACTTTTGTCGGATCAAAGCAAAAATTATTTTTGCTCCCAGGATGACTGCTCATTATGGCCTTAAATCCTTTTTGGAATGAGGTGTGGGATATACAAGTAAATATATAAAATAAACATCCTTCAAAGAAAGGGCAACCTACTGGGAGTCCAAGCCAAAAGGCCGCAGGGCTGGTAAAACTGAATGTTATAACCAGGCTAAAATAATCAGGCTCAGTAATGCTGTTTTCCTGTCCCCCACCCAGCTCCTCCAGCCTCATTCCTAAATCAATGCACAGGAATGGCTCTGTAGAGGGCCCCACCAAACATTTCAGGCTTTTCAAATGTCCACTGTTCATCTGTCATCAAAGGCAGTTGGCCTTTGCCACTGGAAATGATCGCTACGAAGAGGAGTCACGTGGCAAGTGCAGGGGACCGCATTTTGTGGTGCGGTGGCAGACGCATTTCCAACAAGCCAGCACAACCAAAGCCCTTCGAAGCACGTGAAAACCATGTGCTACCAATTTAACTGGGACTCCAGGGCCCGGCTCCTTATGCAATGCCTTCCTTCCATCCCCGTTGGCTCTTTCATCCTCCAACATCAAGATGTTATTACAAGCCGAAAATAGAGCCCACAGAGCTTTAATGCTCTGGGCGGCCTGAGAATGGAAGAGGGGGCAATTTGGGTAAAACCAGTACACCACGTCTCTAAAGGGACGTCTTGACTAAGGAATTATAAAGGAAGGAAAAGAGATTTATCCACAAGTGCTCTTTTAAACACCACAAAAAGTAACGCTGCTTCTTAGCAGCCCTGTGACACCACCTCATTTGCTGGGATAAGGAGGGGGAAATGCGTCATCCCAGCCACCAAGAAGTGTGTCCAGTGTAGCGCTCAGGCTGCATTTTTTTTTCCCGTAAATTCGGAAGAAAAACCAAGTCATAAAAGGAAAGTTCTGAGCACCTGTTTTATTTTTATTATTTTTTTCTTGAAGATTTATTATTTGAAAAAGAGAGAGCATGTGCACACACATGGGGAAAGGGCAGAGGGAGAAAGGAGGAGAGAGAATCTCCAGCAGACTCCCCGTTGACCAGGGACCCCCAATGCGGGGCTGGATTCCAGGACCCTGGGATCATGACCTGAACCGAAGAAACCAAGAGTCAAACACTTAGCCCAATGAGCCACCCAGGTGCTCCTTATTTTCATTTCTATCCTCTATCTCAAACAACCAGACACGCAATAATAAACAAGAAAATGCAGAAACACTATGTTCCCTCTTCAACCTTGAGGCTGAAGAATGACAGCCACAAAGACCTGTGGGACTCAGAACAATAACACGATCTAGATAACAGTGTATAAAGCACTTGACCTGGATTCTTTTTTTTAAGATTTTATTTATTTATTCATGAAAGACACAGAGAGAGAAGGGCAGAGACACAGGCAGAGGGAGAAGCAGGCTCCATGCAGGGAGCCTGACGTGGGACTCGATCCTGGGTCTCCAGGATCACGCCCCGGGCCAAAAGTGGCGCTAAACCACTGGGCCACCTGAGCTGCCCAGAGCCACCAGGGCTGCCCACCTCACATGGGTTCTACCTCTTCCAAAGTGACCCTGAGATCAGAGGTGTAATTCCCCCCATTTTATAGATGAAGAAATGAAGACTCAGGTAAAGGGACTTGCCCAAGGCCACCTGCTCTCTTCCCTGTATTTTGCAGCCCTGCTGTCAACTGACATATAAATTTTCCCAGGACGAGAACGATAACCTTTTCCCCAACACCTAAACACCTAACATGGTGCCAGAGCATAGCAAGCAACCAGAACATACCAGCTGTATTTAACTGGACCATCTGCCAAGCCAGAGCCCAACGGGGCCTTTGCAACTGCAAAGCCCATCCCACTAACAAGACAGAAATCACATGTGAAAACAATGAGATTCCAGGTCATCTTCCAGCATGTCAATCCTCACAAAAAGGCATTTCATAAACAGAAAATACGTGATTGTACCAGTATACATCCTCTCCTCACCCTTCACGGCCACAGTCATTCTAACATTGTGTTGTGTCCTTAGCGCAATTTTGTTCTACAAAGTGATTTCACCCATCTTATTTCGTTTGGTTTGAAAGCCCTGAGAGAAGACAAGGAAAGAAAATAGAAACTTAAACAAAACCCATCTGACATCTTTACTACTCATTACAAGGGCCTGGATTGGTTTCTAAAAGCCAACAAAACAACCAACCCGCTGGCTTCACGTGCACTACCTGTGGGACTGTAATTTAGTACAGGCTTTCTCCACGAAAACAATGTAGGAACAGGGTTCTCAGGGTAAACAGGAGACACTTCTGGGGTGCCTGGGTAGCTCAGTCAATTCAATGCCCAACTTGACCAAGGCTCAATTTTGATCTCAGGGTCGTGAGTTCAAGCCCCACTTTAGGCTCCACAAGGGCCTTGTAGCCTAATAGCAAAAAAAATAATAATAATAAAAAAAGGCACTTCTGAGCCAGTAATTCCACTTTGAAGAATTTGAAGTGAAAAGATAGAGAAAACATCCTGGGCATGGCATTTTGCAAAACAGGCACCACCAAAGCAAAAAGGCCACCCAGAACAGGCAGGTCGAGTAAACTGTTAGAGAACAACCAAGTAACCCACAGCCATTAAAAATAATGATGTAGAATTGTATTTTGATAATCGAGATAAGATATAAATGCAAAAGGCACATAACAATGTCACACAGGAGCATGCGCCTACACACATCAAACTACATATCTATCTCCGCAAGTGCAGGAATGCCCGGTATGCAATTGCAATGGTTCTTATCATTTGTAGTCCTTCAGCTGAAGGTCTTATAAAGCAAAAAAGTCATTTTCAAAATGGGACAATTACTACTGGCATATAGGTATGGGGCTGACATGGAGAGCTTACTTTCCGCTGAAAATGAATCAGGTACGGCAGTTACCATGGATAACTGAGAAGCTACCTGGAAGGAGGATCTCTGAAACACTTGTCCAAGAAGAGTAACAGCCTTCTGCTGTACCGGGGGCTGGATTTCACGCCCTAGCTGGGTCAGTCACTGACAAAATGTGAGACCCCAGGCAAGTCACTTAACAGAGTTAGATATCTCTGCTTCCTCAGCTATGCGATTTCTGCTTAGTTCATCTCCTTCCACTAGATCCATACAAATCCCCTCCCATAACTAGGGGATATCTGACATACTCCAAAAGCATCATTCAACTCAACAATGGACTTCCTCAGCTGCACACTCCCATAAGATCCGGCCCCTCCCCTTCAGGGGCTAAGAGAAAAGGAACAGGTAAACAAAGATTCCAGTGCCTAGAAGTAGGTGTAAGGAGTCAGGCCGACAGAGAGAAGGGGCTTCATCCCGCCTGGCTGGAGGAAGGGGTGGCCAGCTGTCCAGCAAGGCCTCAGAAGGGCCAGGTAGGGCTCTTCAGGCAACCCACTCGAGGAACCAGGACGTGCAAAGGCTAAGGGCTGGGTTCCGCTAAACCAGAACAGGTGGCCGGATAGGCCCGGGGCCCAGCAAGAAGGGCTTGTCATGCTGTCCTGACACACTTGGTTTAGATTTATTCCAAAAGCCACAGGGAGCCCATGAAGGATCACGACCAGATTTTCAATTTCAAGGATTATTGCTCCAAGATCCCAGTTTAAACATCTTTGGTGAAACGTCTTTGAGCACAGATCCGGGGCCACTCCAGTCTCAAGGGTCAAATCTGTGCCTCCAGTTCACCACCCAGACGTGTTTGGATGACACAGAGTGCTTCATCAAACAGAGTGGGGGTGGGAAGAGATTACATCAAAATGGACTTATTCTAAAGCTACTCATTTGGTTTATTAAGAGGCCAAGTATAGAATTCATTTGACTCATTTATTTCTGAGTCAGCTAGGAAGGCTGCCGGCAGGCCCGATGTCTCCAGGTTGGTGATTTCCAACTGTGTAATGATACCTTGACCATTTGTGCAGGCGTATGCAATTTACAAAGTGCTTTCACATCAAAAATCTCACTGGCTCTCCCAGTAACAAGCCCAAGAGGTGGATGAAACAAGTTTTCCAGATGAGGAAGCAGCTCGGTGAGGTTACGTGGTGTTCCCAAGGGTCAGATGCCCAGTGTAGCACAGGACCCAACCTTGAACTCAGCTCGCATCCCCAATCCTGTCCATTACCACGGCTTATCTGTTATGTTCATGACTGAGCCTAAGCCTGTGAATCAAATCTAAGGCACTGCGTTACTGCGGCCCACGTACTAATAGAAAGGCATATACACAAAGCACAAGACGCTCCAGGTTTTAATCATGTCCGTATCCGAGAGCTGCTTCACAGAGTGAGCATACATTCAGTAGCCCTCATTCTGCAAACCTATGGAAGGAATAAATGCAAGAAACACATGCTCAGCCCTAATCCCTGCTCATTTCCTCCTGGCACCTGTTTCTGCCCCCACAGGCACCAAACACTTTAACAGCTGGCAGAAATAAGAACCAAGAGATAACCACTGTAGATCAAGTCCTCACCAAAATTGTGCTTAGGAAATAACAGAGAAAGAACCACCCAGATTTTTAAAAAAAGCAATAAAAGAGGGCACCAAAAGGTCTCCCACACTCTCCTGGATCATTCATTCACAGCAAACCAGAGGGTCTCCTGATGGAAAACAGACACAGACACACACACCACACACACCACCCGTCTCGCTGCCCCTCACCCCCCAAAAACAATAGTGCTGGGAAAGGAAGTCCTGCTCCTACTGCAGAAAACAGGTGTGTGAGGAAAGAGCTGCACTGGGAGGATAAAGGAGCAAAACTGGCTATATTTTGTTAAACCTTCTAGGATTCCTGGTAACCAAACAGTGCCGCTGATGACATTTCTGACATTTCGATGCTCACTGGCCTTCCTCTTCATGGGTGGTGGGGCTTGACAGACTTACAAAATTAGAACTTAAAATCCAATTTAGGCCTCTGAGGCAGCACCAGCCCTCAAAAACAGCTCTCAAGAACTTCAACCAGTAGGGTTCCCCTTTCTAACACCCTCATACATCCTATGAATACGAGTAATTATGTATAATGTTCCCATTACTCATGCTGCCTCATTAACATATCTGGGCAGCTTTTGTTTACCACAGGGCCCGGACCTTGGTGAGGATGAGGGCCAATGATTGCCCCAGCGCTGCCCCCCCACCCCCACCCCCACCCCCACCCCACCACAGTCCCATAAGCAGCAAAGGCAAGGGCAACAATACAAGGAGGAAAAAAAAGAGAGAGAGGATCCAATTTGTGACAGCCCCTGCGAAGAAAGCAGGTTCCTGCAGGTTCTCAGAAGCCTGGAGAGCTAATGTGGCCCAGCCGGCCCTGGCCCTAAGATATCACCGAGACAGTGGGTGGGGACACTCACAAAAATATAGAGTACAAACCAGTCAGTCCCAAAGGGTACTGGGATCTCAGCTCTTTTTTCCAATGAGAACTCAAGGAGACAGCCAGCTGGGGAAAGAGGGTAGCTCCACCAACTGGTGTTTAAAAAAACAACAAACACAAACATGTACTTGAGACGGATGCACTCCTTCTGTTCCAGGGACGCTGACAACCTGCCTTAACTTCCCCAACTTGCTTAAGCAAAAAACCTCTCTGAAGCCTGCCAAGAGCCCTTGTTGTGATCTTTTCTTCCCCTTTTTTGGGGTTACGGTCATCATTTCATTTTACCGCTCGTTCACCTGGACCAAAAAGTAGGAAAGAGATATGCAGTCTTTAACGTCCTGGCCAGTGTCTAGCTGCCTTGATTTTCTCTTCTGTAAAATGGACTCAAAAGCCTTTTTCTGGTGTGAACTCACTATGGAAACAAACGTGGGCGGTTATTTCCGAAGTGACTGGGCCTTCTCTTCACAATGCTTTCAGGAGGAGTGGGTGTTGTGTGGCCCATCTATGGTGTTTTCTACAATCCAAGCTCTTCCGGCACATTTCTTTAAACTTCAAAGAGAACCCCAGGAGAGATAGGCACCATTCTCACAAGATTAGCAAAACCTGTTGTAAAACAGTGTGGAAGTGGAAAGAAATCCAGACAGATACCCGAGAGGCCCAGGATGTACTCCAACAGCTCCACTCAGGCGGGACCTAGACCTCACCCTATGGGATCTACTTCTGTAAAACACAGACCCTTTCTGATCCCAGGTGTCCTCAGAGACAAGAGATGTATAGCCACCTGCAAGCACTGACAGGAACAGAAGTCCCGGAAGCAGGCAGGTTTACCTGACCATGAGCCAAGGGGTATCCGGCCAGCACTGCCACTTCCTCCAAGATTCAGCTCTACTTTTAGTGACTGTATTCTGAATCGGCAATGAATGAAAAATCCCTTATTACAAAGTGTGAGGCTGGGGCACCTGGGTGGCTCAGTCAGTTAAGCATCTGCCTTCGGCTCAAGTCATGGTCTTGGGCTCCTGGGATAGAGCCCCGTATCAGGCTCTCTGCTCAGCAGGGAGTCTGCTTCTCCCTCTCATCTCTTGCAGTTGTGCACATGCTCTCTCTAATAAATAAAATTTTTTAAATTTTTAAAAAATAAAAAGTGTGAAGCTGCCAGAAGGTATGGTATTAGCTGAAATCCCAAGAAAGATAAAAAGGATGAGGAAAAAACCTCACTCCGATGGTCTACAAAAAAGCAGACAAACAGCAGTACCAAAGTCATCGGAGCTCCCACCTCCTGGGATGAAGGAAGTCTGCAATCATAAGGCAGATCAGGAAAAGATGTTGGAGCCAAAAAGAACCAGAAAAAGAGAGCTTGGAGACTGGCTGAAAAAATACTTGAGACTGGGGGGTCTGGAAGGAGGCAGGTATCAGAAGTTACCTCCTGAAGATAGAAAGAAACAAAAGATAATTGATTCAAACTAAGAAACTGAGATTCAACTGGTCTCCTTTCCGTTAAGGGGTGGGTTTAAGGATTTGAAATGGAACAAACCTTCAGCAAAATCTCCTAAGTGACACACAATAATTAAGGTTGCTGGATTACAAGATACAAGTTTCTGAACTCCGAATAAATTAGGTGTAAAATCCCTAATCTTTCTGCCCCCTACCATCCAGTGAATGACACAACTGGTTTTTTTTGTTTTTTTTTTTAATTCTAAAAGTCATACAAGTTGCCTCAGTAGGGCCTCTCTAAACTGAGCCACATGTCACCTATGCTGCCCACATGAACTAGATAGGGAGTCTGCTCTAATACCTGGGGATTAGGTCTAAACACAATGGAAATGCTCTTAATCAGAGGCCAGAGGGACCAGAAAAAAGCTGGTTAGCTCATGTAAAGTCTGTCAGCTGGGAAACCTAAAAATCCATATAGATTTTTGACATTCTGACCTAAACACCTAAATGTATTTTTAAAAACAGATTTGTTGAGAATCCCAGTGTTTCATGTTATGCTTTTTTGGTGTTTGTTAGGAAGGGAGTTTGGGCAGGAATGAAGTTCGGTTCTTAAAAGGTAATCACTAGCAAAGCAATGCATGTACACAAATCCTTAAGATTTTTCCCCTAGTCTTTTAAGTGACGGCCCCACATCTAATTTAACAGCCTAATTTTTTTTTTATTAATTCACTTGATTTATCAAGTGTTCCCCAAAACCGCCAACTTAAAAGTTTTCATAGAGACCAACTCTCAAAAGAAAAAAAAAAGAGAGAAACCAACTCTTTCCGCATTTGTTCAAAGGTTTACATAATATTCAGCTGTAATTGCAATAATAAGTCTAACTGGAATAACCTGATTTGGAAACAAACAACTGACACTTGGCAAGCCTTCAATGGGTGGGAGCCAAAGGGGACAGAGGCACACACACCGCAGGGCTACCCACGGGCCGGACGTCTTATTGGGGTATTATAGCCAGGATATTCTGCAGCCAACAGAGCAAGTAGGTTGGATAGGTAGAAGATGGCTCTTAGTAGAGCGGTTATGTAATCCCGAGAGACTCAGAGATGGACCACTGACAGTAGGATTAGAACACTGCAACAGGGGCTCCTAGCTACTCTATCATGGAGCACACGACTCAATCTCCTGGTCAGGAGTTTGAGTCCCACCTCTCGTAGAGATTACTTATAAATTCTTGAGACACCTGGGTGGTGCACTCAGTTAAGCATCTGACTCTTGGTTTGGCTCAAGTCATGATCTCAGGGTCAGGAGATCAAGCCCCGCCATTAGGCTCCACACTCAGCAAGGAGTTCTGCTCAAGGTTCTCTCTCCCTCTCCCTGTGCCCCCCTCTCTCCCGCACTCTCACGCTCTCTCAGATAAATAAATCTTTGAAAAATAAGTTCTTTTTGAAAAAGAACAATGGAACTCAAAGTCTAAAAATGAAATTTCTTACACTGCAAAACTTCTTAACCATTTAGGTAAAAATGTCAGAAACCTGGGTCTTAAGAACCTCATGATCAAGGGCAAACCTTAAAAATACTGCAGCGTGGCCTTTACCAAGTATTTTAAAGTACTAAGGGCTTCATATGGAACTTACGTGTGTCGTCTTTGAAGGGACAAAAATAGCTCCATTTGAACACAACAGACACAAGTTATGTACTCCTTCAAAAGATTTTCTCTTTCTGAAGGAGAAAAGTTTAAATAACCTTTGGAGCAGGGTATATATTAACACTGGAGTTATTTCCAAGGCACTTGGAAGTGCATCAGTAGCCCCCAGCTCAGCAACAGTAACTGGTGTGACCTACTATAAGAAAAGAAACAGCCATTATACCATCTGAATTCCAATTAATTTCAGGTGGCTATTTGGGCCAATGAGACTATGGAAGACTTGCAAGTCAGATGAAGTAATCACAGATTAATTATTACAGTGAAGTAATAATCACACAGGTTAACAGTAACTCAAATTGATTATTTGGGGACATAACTTTTTTCATTTTAAATTTATATGACACAGTTTGGACTCTTGACAGTCTTCCCTCCAAAATCTCTCCATACATTAATAGCTGCTCAAGAGATGCCTGCGTGGCTCGGTGGTTGAGCATCTGTCCTTGCTCAGGTCGTGATCCTGGGGTCCTGGGATCAAGTCCCGCATCAGGCTCCCCACAGGGAGTCTGCTTCTCCCTCTGCCTGTTTCTGCCTCTTTCTCTGTGTCTCTCATGAGTAAGTAAATACAATCTTAAGAAAAAAACAAAGTAAGAAAAAAAAATAGCTGCTTAAGTGCCCCTGCCCTACACTCACATAACAAAGAATCAAGTTTTCCACTACTAGACAGAAAGACAGCCAAGTAAACAGTGCAGGAAAGGAAAAATGTAGCAATTAAATGTCACGTACAAGGCTTTTGGTTTTTTTTTTCCCCTCAGAACTGTGAAATAGCCCAATTGGGTATAAAGGGGGGGGGAGGTAGGGAGAGGAGCTCATAAATCCTACCACTGTATTTTGCTGCACTTCTACTTTTTTCTTTATAATTTCACGTAATTGTAATTATAGTAAAGCCTACTTTTGAACGTTATAACATGAACTTTTCCCAGTTTTGTTTGATCACTCTGCAACTTTTACATCAGACAATTAGATACTGAGAACTTTACAGCCTAGTGGTACAAACTCCCTGAGCTGACCTGGAAATCAAACTGGCAATTTGTTTTTCTGCTCCATGCACGACTCGTACGGTCGTGTGGCAGAGATTTTTTATTTCAGACTCCTAGGTTTAAAGCCTCAAAGATCAAATGGTTTTGAAGCCTGCGTATTATATTCGTTATTCTCCCGAGGAGTAACCCATCCGAGTGCAGTGACGGACGGAAATGGCAGAAAGCATCCATAGAGCCAGGACATGCAACGCTTTTCATCGTCCAAGTGGATTGGGGCTTTGGAAGCAAATGCTTCCAGTTGTTACTCAAGGTATTGTTGTGGGAGTTGTGCCCAGCACAATTAAGACGGGATTATATAACAATTTATGAGTTTCTCAAGGATGCCACTGAGTATGAAATATAACCACCATGTCCCCCAAAGCCTGCCATCCACAATCCCACCCCCAAACTGCTTTGGGTAGACAATAAACTGAATGGCAACGCGGCAGGCATCTGAGGCTTCTGAGACCAATTGTGGAATATGTGCTGCCTTCCACCAGCTCGAGGAGACATACCCCCTGAAAGAGAGAGAAGATCTTTCACGCATATTCTCTCACACACAGGATCCTTGCAGATAAAAGTTAGGGGCAGAGGCAGGTGTGTTACCTTTCCTATTTTCCAGAGGACTAAACACACTCAGATTGTGAGTCTCCTGTTCTAAGCGTTCAGAAGTACTAAGTCCAGAACACCCTGAGATTTAGTTCTCTCGCGCTCTTTCAAGAATATGTAGCCATGACAAGTCTTCCCTGGTCCATCCCTCCCACCCCCCAAAAAAAGATAAAAGCACAGAGCTGGCCCAGCGAAGGAGGAGCGCCACCGGCCTCCCACGGTGGTTGCAGGGCTCCCAGAACGAGGGCCAGTTGCTGCTGAGCAGCATCACCCAGAAAGGCATCCCGCCACATCCCCCAGAGACACCCCAAATGCGACTTGCATCGACAAGGTGGCCAAATCCACAGCACAGCCTCTTGCAAAGCAAAGCTTTCCCTGAGTAAAGTTTCCTTGCTTTTCTTCCAAGATGACAACGACCACCGTAGCAATGCCACACCGTCGGCAGACCTGCAAACAGAGGCGGCGAAACCCGTTTCTGCAGAAAGGAGGCGTCTCCTCCGCACTCGCCACCCCCTCCCAGGAACCGGAGAGGGGTCGGGGCGCCCGTGGTCGCGGGTCCGAGAGCTCCCCCCCAGCGCTCACCTGCAGGGCAGCGCCGCGTCCCAGGGCGGAAGGCGGAGGCCGGTCGCCGCCGCCGCCGCCGCCGCCTCCTCCTCGTCCTCCTCCCACGCCGCGGCCTCCGCGCGCTCCCTCCGCCCCCGGCCGCCCCGCCGCGTGGAACCTCCCGCCCGACTTCTGACGTCACGGAGGAGGAGGAGGAGGAGGTTCCACCCGGGCCGTCCCTTTGTGACGTCACAATGACAACAGACCGGGCCGGGAGCGTCCGGGAACCCGGAGCAGCGCGGGGGGGAGGCGGGGGGAGAACCGGGGGGCGGGGAGGGGGCGGGGAGGGGGCGCGCTGACGTCTCTCGGCTTAACCTGTTGCTCTCGAGACGGCGCGGGAGCGGCGGGAGGGCGGGCAGGGCCGCGGGGAGGCGGGCGGGCAGGGCCGCGGGGAGCCGGCCGGGAGGGCAGGGGAGGGCCGCGGGGAGGCGGCCGGCCGGGCAGGAGCGCGGGGAGGCGGCAGGCAGGCCGCCGCCATGCTCGGCCGTGCGCGCGGCGGGGGGCGCCCGCTGCAGCTGTGCGCCGCCCCCGCCCCCGCCCCTCCCCGCCCCGCCCCTCCCCGGGCCCCGCAGGCCGCGCCGCCCCCGCGCCCCACCCACCCGCCTGCCAGCCCGCGCGGAGCCCCGGGCCCCGAGCCGCAGCCGCGGCCGCACCGCCCGGAGCCGGAGCCGGAGCCGGAGCCGGAGCCGGAGCCGGAGCCCGAGCCCGAGCCCGAGCCCGAGCCCGAGCCCGCAGCCCGCCCCCTACAGGCCGCGCGCGCGCCCGCCCGGCCCAGCCCAGCCCGCCGCGACCCCCGCGCGCCCTCCCCTCCCCTCCCTCCCTCCTCCTCTCCCCCTCTCCCCGCCGCCCGCTCGAGCACGTCGGGCACTCGGGCTCCGCTCCGCTCCGCTCCCCCGGCGGCCGCAACTCGTGCTCTGCCTCCCGCGGCCGCCGCCTCCAGCCCCGGGCTCTGCGGCCGGACGCCGGGACACGACACAATCCCCTGACCGCCGGCGACAAAACGATCGATCCCACCCCACCGCGCTCCCCAGTTCCGCGAGGTCTGGGATGGGGTCGGGGGGGCGGCGGGGGCGGTTCTCGTCCAAGTTCTACCCCCTCGGCTTTGTGGCTGCACCCGGGGCGGACGAGCCCCGGAAAGGCGTCCGCGCTCCGGGGCGAGCTGGTCTCCATGCACTTCCTACAGCCCGACTTTAAACTAGTCCTTTGCATTCTACCCAGCCCTCTGCAATGCGGATGTATTTTAATTCTTAAATTCTTTGGGGAACAGCTTTTTAAGTTGGGCTTGATTATTTAACCTTGCATTTCTTTCATACTTGAAGTTTACGTGCCTAGATTAGAATCAGCCCTCGAGAAGAGGCATTCGGCTTTTTCATTAAGATTTTTTTTTTTTTTTACAAAAACCAGTGCCCCGAAGGTCATCTCCCATTACACACATCGCACTGCTCAAAAAAGGGAAGATATGAACCACCAATTTGTCCACTCGAGTTAAATAAAACTTTCTTATAACGTTGCATTATTCCCAGTGTAGGTTCATTTGGGCTTTAAAAAAAAAAATGGGTTCTTTGATTTAAAGCATGCAGCTAATCACCGATCACTCGAGTGCATATTTGGTTAATCCTCCGTCCCCCTCTACCCACCCTCCCCCCAAACTTAAAAAAAAAAGCCATACACAAAACAAAAACACTCCCCATGCCAATCAAAACGTAGCTGTACTATGCACAAAACAAATTTAACTATCCCAAGCCATTTAAATCTCTGAATAATCACCCAATTTCAGAAGCCCGGTTAGCAGGGAGAATGTATTTGTAGTCACTTACACATGCATTCACATACCTACTTAAAAACATTAGCTATAGTGTAGGTCTTTCCCTCTTCCCCCCCCCAAAAAAACTGGAAACCATGAATTTTTAAACAAAACCAGTCCCATTATTAAAGTCAATCCCAACAAATGCATTCGCTGTAACATGATTCCCAACTGGTTTACGCTGCGAACCAAATAAGCCAAAAACGACCACATACATTAAATTTGATGTGCCAGTGCAAGGAACAAGATCGCCATAATCGGACCCTCGATTGCAACTTAAAGGGTTTCCAACACACACTCGTTACACGATTTCCCAAATAACATTAATAATAATAACACAAGCTCATTTGCATGCAAAGTGCAATATGAGGCCAAATCCGCCCGAGAATGCAGTTTAGTTACATTACCGCAGCCCCCATAACCCCCCTCCCACTCCAAGCTCCACCAAAATCCCTAGCCTTTCATCTAAAACTAGATTATGGTTGTGTCATTCGAGGTCAATTTATTCACTTGAGGTATCGCTACACCAATCTGTTTTTTCATCCAAACTAGGCAGACACGACTTTGCCTGAAAAGCCCTTCTTCTGAAAAGAAAGAAGCAGCCTTATCGGACGCTGTGTTTAAAACCCTTCAGCTGCAGAATTATCTATAAACTTGACATTCACAGCCATTGCTTAAAACTGCAAGTCAAAGGATGTGTTGTTAAGAGCACTTACGTATTTCTTCTGAATGATATTCCTCTTGGGTCTTTCCTTGCTCATTCTGAGATCCAAATGCTGATTGCAAAAGGGGACAATTGCTTCATGAATTTAAA
This sequence comes from Canis lupus baileyi, assembly GCF_048164855.1. Classification (NCBI taxonomy): domain Eukaryota; kingdom Metazoa; phylum Chordata; class Mammalia; order Carnivora; family Canidae; genus Canis; species Canis lupus. The sequence goes on from NC_132874.1 coordinate 12,061,936, forward strand.
GCCGTCAGAAATTTGCAAAAAAAATATCCTGGTGGTTTTTTATTGTTGTTGGTGGTGGTGGTGGATCTTGTAATCCGACTTTTCTTCCTCTTCCCCCAAAGCCCGATTCGCCTTGAAATAAATCCGAAATTGGGAAGGAGGAGAAAAAAAAAAAAAAAAAAAAAAGGAGCCAAAGACGAACGAAGCAAACAAAAAACAAAACAAAAAAAATTCACTTTAGTAAAACACTCATAATGGAAAATTTCCCCCGAAAACACACACACACACACAAAAAAAAAAAAAAAAAAAAAAACCGACGCCCTTCACTCCCCCCCTTTTTTCCTCCAAAAACTACATCAGCGAAACGTGAAGGTCCTTAGTGTCTGATCTGTAGTTACATCTTGGAAAAGAAAAGGGAAAGATAAATTAAAAAAAAAAAATGTTGGAAGTCACGTTTGTGCTGCAGCAGCAGTGCGAGCAGAAGAGTCAACTCCGGCGGCGGCGGCGGCGGCGGCGGCGGCACCACAGCGAGGGCTCGCCGAGTCTCTTTTTTCCAAGCCCCCGAACCAATGAGAGACGGGCTAGCCAGCCCAACTTTAAATGGACTCTGCTTTTATACAAGTTAGGGCTCCTCGGGCAATTCCCCGACGGACGCCAGCCGAAAACTCCCACAGCTGAGCCGCCGGGCGCCCGCCTCCTCCGGCGCCGACCGACCCCGGCCCAGCCCGGGCGACCCCCGCTGCCCCGTCGACTAGACGCCCGCGAAGCTTCGACGAGCCCTTCTCGGGCGACCCCTCAGGCGTCGCTCCCACGCCGAGCCTGGGAGTGGAATTGAGAGAGGCTCCCTAAGCCCAATGCATGGCACGCTCGGTCGCTCCACCTCACCCCCTTTTCCCCAGCTTGCCGCTCACCCTACGGCCGCCGCACGCCAGCCCCCGCCCCTGCCGTCGCGACTACCTGCAGCCGGGCTGCTGGATACCAGTGCCCCAGGACGCCCGGCCCCGGGGAGAGCCGCCTATTCCCGGGGCACCTTAGAATGGTCCCCTTGATCTTCTGGAAGTTGTAGTCCCCCGACTACAAAATGGCTATGGCCACGGGAGCTGAGAACTACAATTCCCAGCCTGCCCCGCGAACCTGTCACTCAACTCCCCTCCCTCCTCCCCGCCCCCTCCCCCTCGCCGGCCCTGCCAACAAACGCTTGGATGTGTCCCGCGTGTGACACTGCTAGAGGCTGGCTCGGGATTGGCCCGCAGAGCGTGTGGTCCGCGAGCGAGGAACTCCCCACGCCGGCCCGCCCCCGCCCCCGCCCCCGCCCCCCGGGCCCCGGCCCCCCCGCCCCGCCCCCCACCCGCGGCGCCCCGCCCCCACCCGCGGCGCGAACTGCCTGTGGAATCGAGGAATCGCGCGCGCGCCGGCCGGAGCCGAGCGGCGGGGGAGGGACGCGAGGCTTCCCGGGGTGGGGGGCGGCGGCGGCGAGGGCTTGGAGCCCGTCCTAAGGAGAACTGGGCCACGCACCAAGAGGAATCCTCGGTGCGAACTAGTTGATCGGCGGCGCCTGCTGCCTGTGCCGCGCAGCCGGTGTCAGCTCAGGACACCGCCTCGCGGCTCCGCACGCGGCTGCTGCGGCCGGCCCGGGGTAGGCTGAGGTCACCGCGGCCGGCGCCCCGCACCCGCACCCGCACCCGCACCCGCACGCGCGGCAAGGGCCACCCCCCGGCGCGGCACGCGGCGCGGAGCCGGCCCTCCCCCGAGGCTGGCCCCGGAGCCCCTGAGCCCCGGAGCCCCGGAGCCGGCGAGGGCGGCCGCCTCCCACCTGCCTCTGCACCCCTGCTGGGTTCTCTCCTCCCGACGTGCAGCCAGGAGCAGGCCCCGCGCTGTCTCCTCGGGCCTCCTGGGCCCCGTACACAACTTCCCGCGTCGTCCGCAGCCGTTCGGCCCCAGAAATGCCCTCGCTTTAGGAGTGCCTGCGGGGCTCGGTCGGTTGAGCGTCTCCCTTCCCCTGGGGCTGGGATCCTGGGATCGAGCCCCGTAGGGGCCTCCCTGCTTCACGAGGAGCCTGCTTCTCCCTCTGCCTCTGTCTCTGATGAATAAATAAATAAAATCTTTTTTAAAAATACATAAATCTCCTTGATTTAACTGTGGCTGCAGAGAAGTAATGTTTTAAAGGATCTCCTCTCGGGCTTCCCTCTGGGTAAATGAGAAGTGGGGTCACTCACACTGCCTTATGCTCGTGGCTCTACATCTTATTCTCCTTCCCATCGCGTGTGATTCTCCTTACCTGGAAAGTAGAATAACTCGGGTTAACACAGTTAAAAGGTTAGTTGCAGCAGTGTTTTCAGGAGGTAACCACGGTCCAGAAAGGTCTCTGACACTGGCGGTGAGAGACCTGGATTCAAATAATACTTTAGCCCTTGCTCAAAGGCAGCAGGTGGCTTCCGTGGGTTTGTCGCGAGCCTCGTCCACAGATTCAGGATGGCCAGGCCTTATGGAGAGGATTTTATTTATTTATTAAGCAGAGAGACACACAGAGACAGACAGGCTCCCTGCAGGGAGCTGGGTATGGGAGTGGATTCCAGGACCCGGAATCATGCCATGAGCGGAAGGCAGACACAACCACTGAGCCACCCAGGTGCCAGGGAGGATTATACAACTAACTAAAAACCCGCCACGTTATAGGAAGCTCTCAGTCAACAAAATAAAATGCCTTTTTTTTCCAAAGGCTTTTTAATCATTACCCTACCTTTTTAAAAAATCTGAATGCCTTCTGAAAAAATAATTTTGTCCTACGTTCATTCCACAATCGGAAAAATAAATGGCCTTCTGTGCCTTAAGATTGCAAAACTTGTTTGCTGGTGTATTTGCTGGGGAGGACTGAACAGAACAGACTCGGCTTTTCAGGGTTGACCACCCAAGTGACTTTATGGTTAGGTTACAACAAGGTGTTTTCAGAAGATTTTCTGATCATTACGACCTGTACATTGGAGGTCTGCACTCCTCCACAGTGTTATGGTTTTAACCAGTTTTCTAGAGGTTTAATGTCGGATCTGTCATTCCCCAGGCAAAATATTAAAGAACAAAGGTGGGTTTCTTGGTTCCCTGAAATAGCCCGGAGGCTGGGCTTCTCTGTCCCGGGCATGCAAACCCCCCTGCTGGGCAACCAACTCCAGATCACCACAACTCCAGATCACCACAAATACAGACTACAAAACCTTCCTGGTTTAGGCTGAAGGGCAGGGGAAAGGAAGGAACTTGCTCATTTCCAAAAGATTTGGATAACATTAGTGTTGTTTTCCCTGAAAAGGAAAATCAGATTGCCCTTGTGGAAGGCACTGTCTCCTGATGGACATCCTTTCCCCTGCTACCGTGGCAAAGTCGTATGTTACCTTTCTTTTTCCTTCTCCTTTTTTGTTTTCAATAAATCTAATTCACCCTTTCTCCTGATGATCTTAACTCCTCACAGCACTTCTCTTGTCGCCTTTAAGTCAGGCAGTGGGGAGTAAGCAGGATGGAGGGAAGACCTCACTAGGTGCACTCCTTTCTATAGAACCTGCCAGCACTGTCCTCATCCCTGACAACACAGAGAGAAGCCTTAAAATCCTTTGTTAAGAAACACTGAGCTGAGTACAAAAGGCAGACTTAACAGTCGATTGTGATACCTCTAAAAAGTGCTAATTAGCAACATGGAAAAATGTACTAAAGGGAACACATAAGAAAGGTGACCAGGAACTAAGGAGTTTTGAAGGATGAATAGGGGTTCAGTAGTTTGAAGTAAGCCAAGAAAATCTCCAGCATGGAAAAAAAATCATGATAACCCCAAAAACCAAAACACTACATTTATGGATAGGAACCAATTTTTGTTTGGGAGTGACTAAAGATGAGATACTGAGAGGTAAGCAAGAGCCAGGCCCAGAAAAGGCTCTCTGTGTGCCAGGCAAAGGAGTTTGGACTTTGCCTGGAAACTTACAAGGATTTTCACTAGAGGTATAAAGCATAATTTGCATTTTGGAAAGTAATTCTGCCCATATGACAGATGAAATTAGGGATTGGAGAAAAGAAAGAGACCTGAGGCAGGCAGACCTAGAAACAAGTTGCAATGTTACTGCACAAATGAACTGCGAAATGGTTATGATCTGACCCCAGTGACAGAGGAAATACCATAGAGAGCAGAGAACAGGTTGAGAAATATTTAGAATGTCAAAAGTCCAACGGACTTGGGAACTGGTTAGCTGGAGAGAATGCTGGCTAACAGGGTAGAGTCTAAAAGATTAAGATTCCTTAATCTTATACCTTTTGTGCTCTTTTAGACTTAGATCAAATAGCTGCCTTAAGAAGAATGGGAACATGAAGGAGGTGAAAGAGGAAGAGGTAGCAAATCATCAGATACAAGTAAGAGCAGACACTCACTATTCTGAGTTCAAATGTGGAGAGGAAATCATATTTACTTAGGCATTCTAGCCCACTGTCCGGTTTACACTAAGAAAAGACAGGTAGGGCAGCCCGAGTGGCTCAGCGGTTTAGCGCCACCTTCAGCCCAGGGCCTGATCCTGAGGACCCGGGGTCGAGTGCCATGTCCGGCTCCCTTCATGGAGCCTGCTTCCCCCTCTGCCTGTGTCTCTGCCTCTTTCTCTGTGTGTCTCTCATGAATAAATAAATAAAAATCTTTTAAAAAAGAAAAGACAGGGAAAGGATTGTAAGTTAATAAAGACCAAGTACAGAGCAATAGTCCATACTCCTATATTATATGCATATTGGAATTTCCCTCATCCTGTGCAGGGGATGGCACAGGTTATCCCACATGCTTCCAAAAACCAATCACAAACAACAAGACTCATCCTCTCCAGAAATCGTTCCTTAACAGTACATATTTCACTCCTTTATATTGTATACTTACTTGCTCACTTTCTCGAATTTTGTCTTATGTTCCCATCTCTTCTCTCCAAATAAAAAATAAGCTTTCAAAAGTCAGAGACCATGTTACCTACCTCTCATATCCTCCCCAAAGCTCCAGAGACTTAATAAGATTTGGAAGTGTCCAATGAATGTTTACTGTTGAATACTTCACCAAAACTGTAATGCTTGCTTATTTCGACTTTTGCCAGCCATTTAGTATTGCTGTCATCTCCAATTCCATTCTGGAACACTACTATTTTTCCTCTTGCAGTATCCAGATCCAACATAGTGTTATACATGCTTCCTCAGCTACAATCCTATCTCCAATTCAAGCCTGGCTGTTTGTCTTATTTGTTTCTGCATTCTCTGTCCCTGTTACTTCAGCCGCATTTTTTTTTTTGAAAAATTTTTTAAAGATTTTATTTATTTATTCATGACAGGCACAGAATGAGAGAGAGAGGCAGAGACACAGGCAGAGGGAGAAGCAGGCTCCATGCAGGGACCCCGACATGGGACTTGATCCCGGGTCTCCAGGATCACACCCTGGGCCGAAGGCAGTGCTAAACCACTGGGCCACTGGGGCTGCCTGTATATTTTTTTATCGGAGTTCAATTTGCCAACATATGGTATAACACCCAGTGCTCATCCCATCAAGTGCCCCCCTCAGTGCCCATCACCCAGTCACCCCATCCCCCCGCCCACCTTCCTTTCCACTACCTACATTTTTTTTTAAGACTTATTTATTTATCTGAGAGAGAGAGATAGCTCAGAAGGAGAGGCAGAGGGAGACAATCTCCAGCAGACTCCCACTGAGCACAGAGCCACCCACAGGGCTTGATCCCTCAACCCTGAAATTACGATCTGAGCCAAAATCAAAAGTCACACATTTAATGGACGGAACCACCCTTGCGCCCCAGCCACAATTTTTTAAGAATAAAAATTGAGGGCAGGGATCCCTGGGTGGCGCAGCGGTTTGGCGCCTGCCTTTGGCCCAGGGCGCGATCCTGGAGACCCAGGATTGAATCCCACGTCGGGCTCCTGATGCATGGAGCCTGCTTCTCCCTCTGCCTATGTCTCTGCCTCTCTCTCTCTCTCTCTCTCTCTGACTGTCATAAATAAATAAAATTTTAAAAAATAAATAAATAAATAAATAAATAAAAATAAAAATTGAGGGCAGCCCCAGTGGCACATTGGTTCAGCGCCGCCTGCAGCCCAGGGCGTGATCCTGGAGACCCTGGATCAAGTCCCACGTCAGGCTCTATGCATGGAGCCTGCTTCTCCCTCTGCCTGTGTCTCTGCCTCTCTCTCTCTCTCTCTCTCTGTGTCTCTCATGAATAAATAAATAAAATCTTTAAAAAAAAGAATAAAAATTGAATATGTCTAAGGTGTACAACGTGATTTTTTTTTTAAGATTTTATTTATTTATTCATGAGAGACACAGAGAGAGAGAGAGAGAAGCAGAGACACAGGCAGAGGGAGAAGCAGGCTCCATGTAGGCAGCCAGATGGGACTCGATCCCAGGACTCCAGGACCACACCCTGGGCCAAAGGCAGGGGCTAAACCGCTGAGCCACCCAGGGATCCCACAATGTGATATTTTGATGTGTGAATTCATTTTGAAATCACTACTACAGTCAAACTAATTAACATATCGCCTCACATAGTTACAATCAGCCACATTTTTGGATCTTTGAAATTCTGTTCCATGTTGTCTTGTTTTCTGATGATGTCATTTGTATATCTTGTCTCTCCTAATTAGATTGAAAACTTCATGGGGCCATGATTTGTCTCATGCTGAAGACAGCCCTCGGCAATGAATCCAATCTCTGGATGGGAATCAGATGTTTCTAATATTAACTTTTCTGAGTGACCTGAAGCCATTCATTTGACCCTCTGGACCTCAGTGTCATCATCTATAAAATTAGAGGGTTAAATTCAATTATCACCAAAGACATTTCTGGACCCAACGTGCTCTAATCTTACTTTGACCTTTGTCCTGGACTTCCTTGCTCCCCTCTCAGTCCTGGCCCCTATGTAGACTTAAACAATCCTTGAGTAAGAACTGCTGGGATAACTTTCTTTATATCTGTACATTATTAATTTTTAAAATTTATTTATCCATGAGAGACACAGAGAAATGCAGAGAGAGAGGCAGAGACACATGCAGAGGGAGAAGCAGGCTCCATGCAGGGACCCCAATGTGGGACTCGATCCCGGGTCTCTAGGATCATACCCTAGGCAGAAGGCAGGCGCTAAACCGCTGAGCCACCCGGGCTGCCCTATTAATTTTTAAATATAATCTTATATTTCTCTGGGACCCCCTAATGATACCTTTTTATAGTCTTTAAAGCATCATCAACAATATCATTTAATCCATAAAACAGTCTGGATCAAGATAGCTATTATCATCCTCACTCTTCCAATGTGAAAGTAAATATAAAGAGGTCGCGATTTGCTCAAGGTCATACACAGAGTAGGGTGACAGAGCCAGGAGTCAAATCCAGTGCTCTCCGTTCCACTTCCCTTGTGTAGGTAGCTACCTCCCTGGTTTTCCAAAATGTGATCCAGGATACATTATTCCATGAAATGTTCCTAAATATGGCTGGAAAGAAAGTGATGCTTTGACAAAACAGATTTGGAAATTGCTAACTCACACAAAGAGAACTTGATTACCGTAGGATTTTTTTCAATCTCAAAGGCTTACAGTTTTCCAAACTTATTTGGCCACAGAGGCCTTTTCTCCCTTTCTTTTCTTTTCTTTTCTTTTCTTTTCTTTTCTTTTCCTTTTCTTTTCTTTCTTTTCTTTTTTTTTTTTAAAGAAAGAGCTTGTAGGGGTGCCTAAGTGACTCAGTTGGTTAAGCATCTGACTCTTGATTTCAGTTCAGGTCATGATCTCAGGGTAGTGAGACTAAGCCCCACACCAGGCTCCATGTAGAGTCGGTTTAAGATTCTCTCTCCTTCTCACTTGGCCCCTCCACTACTCATACTTGATGAGCACTGCACACAATCTCTCTCCCTCTCAAATATATAAATTAATCTTTTTTAAAAAATATTTTATTTATTTACTTATTCATAAGAGAGAGAGAGAGAGAGAGAGAGAGGCAGAGCATAGGCAGAAGGAGAAGCAGGCTCCTTGCAGGGAACCTGATGCAGGACTTGATCCCAAGACTCCAGGATCACATCCTGAGCAAAGGTGGATGCTCAACCATTGACCCACCCTGGTGTCCCAGTTACTGTTTAAAATAAATATTTTTTAGAAAGGAGTAGGGCAGCCCAGGTGGCTCAGCGGTTTAGCGCTGCCTTCAGCCCAGGATATGATCCTGGAGACCTGGGATCCAGTCCCACATCGGGCTCCCTGCATGAAGCCTGCTTCTCCCTCTGCCTGTGTTTCTGCCTCTGTGTGTGTGTGTGTGTGTGTGTCTCATGAATAAATAAAATCTTAAAAAATATATATTAAAAAAATAAAATAAAATAAAATAAAAAATTTAAAAAGGAGTAGCTTGTATCCATGAACAGTGTTAGAGACATGCTTCACCCAACATGTTTCATAAATGATGCTGACTGACAGTAATTCTCACCTGAGTGACTGAACACTTTATGTGAAGTTTCTAATTTTGCATAGGTCTGTCTTCATATGTGGGGGGGGGGAAGGAGTAATGAGAAGGGATGTAAGGAATAATCTTTGAGTGACATCAGGTTTATAAATAACTATGAGCCAGGGTGCTGAGAAGTTGGGGGCTTCTATTGAGAGAAGGTAGAGCAGCTATTTCTAGCTGACCGAGATTTGCAAGAGTATTTTAAAACACACTAGGAGGTAAACTCAGAAGTAAACAGCCTTCTTCAGAGTGAGTGATGTCAAGGAGACATTAGTTCTTTTTTGTTATTCACTGCGTCCTGTTCCCTGAATTTACAGTCTTATTTGTCAAGCCTCACTAAAATGCCTCAGTGTGAACCAGATATAATAAAATGATGTTTTTAAAATCTACTGGTTGTCAGTGGACCTCATTTATACAAGTCGCTGAAAGTCCCTAGTTCTTTGAATAATTTGAAATTTTTGGACTGTCATTATGATTCTGCTTAGATCGTGTCTCGTGTTATTGAAAGAGAGCTGGCCCTGATTCAGAAACTCTGGCAAAGGAGCCAAGATGGGAAACCTGTAGTTCCTAAGAATAGAAGTTACTGTTTATAATAGTACTGTACTCTGTGTTTTGGGGGAAGAAAATCTTAGGAGTGCTCAACTAATCCCCAGGAAACCATTAGGAGGACACTGAGTCACAGAGGTTACAGGGCTCCCCTAAGTTGGCAGGAATACAGGGGCAGAAGCTATATTAATCAGGACACTTTCTCTTGCAAGTGAAGGAAGCCCAAATGAAAATAAATGGCTAGCGGCACCTGGGTGGCTCAGTGGTTGAGTGTCTGCTTTTGGCTCAGGGCATGATTCTGGGGTCCTGGGATTGAGTTCCACATGGGGCTCCCCGCAGGGAGCCTGCATCTCCCTCTGTCTCTGCCTCTCTCTCTGCATCTCTCATGAATAAATAAAATCTTTAAAAAAGAAAGAAAAAGAAAGAAAGAAAGAAAGAAAGAAAGAAAGAAAGAAAGAAAGAAAAAGAAAGAGAAGGGCAGCCCCAGTGGCTCAGTGGTTTAGCGCTGCTTTCAGCCCAGGCTGTGATCCTGGAGACCAGGGATCAAGTCCCATGTTGGGCTTCCTGCATGGAGCCTGCTTCTCCCTCTGCCTGTGTCTCTGCTTCTCTCTCTCTCTCTGCCTCTCATGAATAAAGTCTTTTTTTTTTTTTAATAAATAAATAAATAATAAAAAGAAAGAAAATAAATGGCTATCAGAAAAATCAGGGGAAGAGGGTTTTGGTTCACCTAGCCGGGAAACCCAGGGTAGTAGTTTCAAACTACTACTACAAGAGCTACAAACAAATAATGTCTGTCTTCCTACCCTCCCTCCTTCCTTCTCTTTCTCTCTTTGCATTTCCTTCACAGCCTCTCTATGAAGATAGCCCTAAAGAAAACCCTCCTTCCCCACCATGAACGTGAGGGTAGGGCAGAGGTGCTTAGCAGAAGGAGAGGAAGAGAAACAATCTGGGCTGCAAAAAAAAACAACAGTGATTACCCCCGCCACAGAAAAGTCACTAGTTCTTCAATCTGTCAGGGCCATGCTAGTGGTCCGGCAGGAGAAGAGTACCCTCTCCCCAATCAAGAGCCTAAGAATGCTTCATTTCCTCACCTGGAGCTACACTCATTCAAACCCACTTCCAAAGTTTACATTTTCCGCAGACATGATGCACACCAAGATGCTGGTTGATCTTCCTATCAGACACTTCTGCCCACAGCTCCTATGCATCCATGTGCTGCTCAACAAAAACACAGCTTATCTCTTGCAAAACTGTAACATCTGCCAAGCTCATATCTTTTCTTTCTTTCTTTCTTTCTTTCTTTCTTTCTTTCTTTCTTTCTTTCTTTCTTCTTTCTTTCTCTCTCTCTTTCTCTCTCTCTTTCTTTTCTTTCTTTTCTTTTCTTTCTTTCTTTCTTTCTTTCTTTCTTTCTTTCTTTCTTTCTTTCTTTCTTCCTTTCTTTCTTTCTTTCTTTCTTGCAAAACCTTAATGTCTCTAAAACTCCAGATTCCCCTACGTCTTCACAGAAACCCAGCACCATCTCCCTTTCTGATCCTCCACACACAGGAAAATACAAAAACATTCAGACATCAGCAGTTACCCTGTCACTGAAACTTAGTGGATTATTAATTTCCAGATGTTTGTCTTCCTCATTGTCAAAACTTCATTGAAAAAAAAAAAAACATTTGTTGAACATTTATTAAGGATGCAAAATTAAACACAGACCCTATCCTCAAAGCATGCATGTTGGGCAAAGCACTAAGAATTTTGTCCCTTGTGAAAGAAATGTCAAAGAAGATACATACACACACATTAGCAGGTAGAAAGGGGGGATCCCCAGGCTCTACTCAACTGAGGGTTAGCCAGGAACTGCTCTGGTCTTGAGCCTGACAGCAGGTTGCAGACACAGTCCCAAATTCTTTTGCTCCAAACCCTGTTTTACCCATCCCTCAGCCCTGATGCTCACAGGTGCCAAGGACCTAGAAAGTCAGCCCCCTCACCTTTTTTTCCCCTTCCCTTCTAACTTTCATTTGTTTGTTCTTCCATTGGTTCATTTATTCATCCATAGAGTACTTATAGTGCTCCCCTCTCTCTGCACTCTCCATTCCATGAATCCTTGCAGGCCTCCTGAGCTAGCAATGTAGAGCTTCTGTTGCCTTGAGCCCAACAGTCCTCACATAGGAAAAGCAGGACAAGGCGCAGGAGGTGGGGTGGGGGGACTGACCATAAGGGAAATCCAGAAAACTTGAGACAAGGCAAAGGAAGCCGGATTACCAGGCTCTGGCCTCTGTTATTACAAAATGCTGTCATTTTGTGTGCATGTGCATAAGATAAGGGAGTAAGGGCTTCCAAACAGTGTCTAGAATCTAGAGAATTTGGGGCATTTATGATTCTAGATATACAGATACAAAGAGAAAAATTATAAAACTAGTGTGATTGTTTAACACAGGATGGCTTAATGGCAAGGTTATGCTGGGAATCCGAAGGCATGAGGTTTAGTTTCAGCTTTTTGTGACCTTGGACCAGTCATTTGGGTAGGCCTCACTTCTTTTGTGAAAAAAGGAACTGACCTAGATGTGCCCGAAAGACCCTTCCAAATTTAACATTCTATGATTATATACCAAACAATATTAATCTTGTTAATCTGCAATCACGCCAATTTTATACATGGTTAATGTCGTTGTAAATTTTTAGCACAGCAGTAAATTCTTAGTGCATAAACTACGGACATGGTTTATGCAGTGTTCTTAGACTCATAGTATATAAACAGACACCCTTACCAGAAACCTAGAGAGGGAGAGAGGAAGGAGACAAACTATAGTCACAGCTTATGCTATGGACCCTCTGTGTGGATCAGTATCTTTGAAGATGAGACTAGGGTCCCAGTCGCTGGGGGAATCCATAACTCTTAAGCAACCTAGGATCCAAACTGAGTCCCCTGGGATTCTCTCAAACCAGGAGGAAGGAGCGAGGCTTTCTGAAGTTACTACAGAGTCAATCCTTAGAGATTTCTCAGCCACGTCTACATGCCTGCAGCTGTGCCAGACTTTCCCAGGTGTCAGACATGGATGATCAGAATCACATTCCTTACACTTACAAAGTACCTAGCACTTACCTAGCAAAGTATCTATCACATAGTAGAGAAATTGCTTCTTAAATAAATGAATGGAATTTGGCACTGTGCCAATTATCATTTTGTTCACAAATAATTCTCTGCATCTGGAGTGCTCTTTCAAATAGGTCAGCTCCCACCAAGTATTTGCAATTACAGAGGAAGTGAAACTGTTTGACAAGTGGCATTTAAAAGATCTCCATTTTGCTTTCCAGCCAGCACTTGTCTTACAAAATGTCCAAAGAAGAGAGGACGCAATGAGAAATTACTGAAATACTTCAGTAATGGAACATGCCCAGACATTTTCATATGATAAGCCTAAAACTCAAGACCAGTATAGATACATTCACCTGACAAACAGTATTTGTCTGCTGCTATTATGGACTGAATGGTGTCACCCCTCCTCCTAAAAATTAAAGTGTCGAAGCACCACCCCCCAGTACTTCAGAATGTGTTTGTACTTGGAAGTAGGGTCTTGAAAGACGTAACTAAATTAAAATGAGGTCATTGGGGTGAGCCCTAATCCAATATTACTGGGATCCTTATAAAAGAGGAAATTTGGACAGAAACACAAAAGAGGGAAGACCATGAGGGGAAGGAGAGAAGGCAGCCATCTTACAAGCCAACAAGAGGTTTCTGAAGATACCAAATCTGCTGACACTGTGGTCTTGGACTTTTTTTTTTTTTTTTTTAAGATTTTATTCATTAGAGAGAGGGAGAGTGAACAATAGTGGAGGAAAGAGGCAGAGGGAGAGGGAGAAGCAGACTCCCTGCTGAGCATGCTATGAGGCTTGATCCCAGGACCCTGAGATGAACTGACTTGAACTGAAGGCAGATGCTTAACCATCTGAGCCACCCAGATGCCCCTGGTCTTGGAGTTTAAGCTTCCAGAATCATGGTGAAACAAATTTCTGTTGTTTAAGTACCAGGTCTTTGCTACTTTGTAATGGCAGTACCAGCAAACTAATATTGTTGCAAATTAAACTTTTGATATAGGAAATAAAACTGGCCAGTGGCCATAAGGATCTGATATTGAGTTGTTTTTCTAGTAACAGGGATAGGTTAACGATGTGGATTTATTCTCACACACTTCCCATGAGACATGAATGAGCAAAATTGTCTTTCTGGGGGACATGAGTGTGGGGAGTGCGGTGGGGGAGGGCTAAGAGATGAAGCTTCTCACTTTTCAGTATTGTGGCCCAAAGACAGGTCCAATATTTACAGCCGGAACAAGGACTTAAGAAAACTACATTGTTCCTCTCCAGCTTTCATGCTAGGTTTCTACTTTTCATCCTAAGAACTAGCACCATCCGTTGGCTTTTGTAGGGCTTTTTATCTGCTAAAGAATAGGAAAAAAGAGTTTCAAAAGATAGAATTACTTTCTCTGCCTAAAAATGTTCTTTTCCTACGCCAATTTTTAAGTGAAGAAACAGCCAAAATATTTGATTTTGCTGGTTTAGTAAATGGGTTTGTACTGTAATAGAATATTATTTAAGCACAATTTAAATTTTTATAATAGTTGACATAATTTGCAAAGCCCAATGTGTATGGCCTTCACATCCCCCAAAGTAATTGTTATTTATCTACAGCCCAAATTATTATCTAGGTGAAGAGAGGCACTTAATAAAATATCTCCTTTCTCAAACCTGTGGTCAAGGTTGATCACAGATCATTTCCTGCCCTTTAGGTAGTTAACTGGCTTGCATAGTTAGAGTTCTACTATTAGAATATCATTCTTGAAAAGGAAAGAAAATTTATCCCTTTGGGACAAGGCACTCCAAGATCTAGGGATCTATTTTTAAATGAAAGTTCTACGAAAGAGTTTTAAAACCATTATTAATCATTAATACATTAGCATGAATTAAGTATTAGAGATTAGCAAGCCAGACTCTTCTAGCAAGGTCTAAGGAAACAAAATGAGGAAGTGTCGATAATGTATGTAAGGCTCTTACCTTTAGAATAGGCAAGAATCTTTAGGGCACTTGCTTGAAATACAGATTCCTGGCCACTAGCCTAGAATTCTTCTTTAATAGGTACAGAGTGGGGTTTAGGAATTTGCATTTGAACAAGCACTCTGGGTGTTTCTTCTGCTGTAAAGATTGTTCTGTACAGTTTTGAGAAATACTGGCTTACATGATGCCCCTCTGGCCTTCTATCATGCATCATCCAGAGCTTTCAAAAATGGATTTCCTCATTTAGTCCTCTAGAAAGATCCCTGGCTTTTCATGTCCCCAGGATCACAATTATTCCCTATGGACCAGGCATAATAAAGTGACCAGAAATGTGTTGCTTACTGACACCTGACAGCATCTGGTTCTGTATGAACTAGCATCTAAATTCTAGAACCTCTTGTACTCTGGTTAGACTCAATGACAAGAGGGTAGTCTGTACCAGATACAGAGTCAAAGTCAGGTTCTGCCTGGGGAAGCTTAGCCCAACGTTAGCTATTTGGGGAAAGAAACAAGTGTTTGCAGAAGTAGGGATTTAAGGAACCCAGAAAGAGAAAGTAAATGAATGCCAGCAATTTCTTTTAGGTGAGTCCTGCTTTATAGCCAGTTTTTGTTCTTTCTACTTATACTTTTCTGGAAGGTACACTGTATTAAAAATAACTTTTATGGGATGCCTGGGTGGCTCAGCGGTTTAGCGCCTGCCTTCAGTCCAGGGTGTAATCCTGGGGTCCCAGGATGGAGTCCCATATCTGGCTCCCCCTACAGGGAGCCTGCTTCTCCCTCTGCCTGTGCCTCTGCCTCTCTCTCTCTCCCTGTGTCTCTCATGAATAAATAAATAAAATCTTTAAAAAAATACCTTTTATATCTCAGCTTACATTTCAATAAAATGAAGAAGGCATCACATGCTCTAATATGGATTTTGATGAGGGAAAAATATTGGAAGTATAAAAACCAACGGAAAGGAAAGCAGTAAAGAAACACAGGTATTAAAAAAAAGAAAGAAAGAAACACAGGTATCATTGTAGATGATATCCTTTAGCAGGTGATACAGATACATTCCTGAAATTTTGACTATGAAACAGATTCTGCACAATTATCTTTTCCTAACTTCTCATTAGAAAACTTTAAATGCGTTCTTTTGGAAAATGACTTTAGTAGAAACTTTTACAAACAGACTCCTCATATCTAACATCTAAGTAACCCAGCCACCATTCTACACACTATGGTCTGCTATCCTAAAATACACACAACCATTCCTTTCCTCAAAACCTGAGATTGTGCCCTAAGTCATTAAAAATGTGTATAATGACCCACAAGACTCTCACTAGGCCTGGCATCAAGTAAGCAGAACAGGTGCTTTGCCACCCTTCTGTCAACACCTTCACGCTAAAGACCAGCCCAAGGGACTCTTCGTTTGCCATTCCTATACTCTGATTCCTCAGCTAGAAATTCACCAACTCCAAACTACCACTTTCTTCACATTTCCTCTTTGCTTCGTGCTACTTCGAAAGTGATTTAAAAATAAAACACTTTGCGGGCACCTGGCTCAGTTGGTGAAACATGGGACTCTGACCTCAGTGTTGTGAGTTTAAGCCTCACATTGGGTATAGAGATTACTTTTTTAAAATCTTTTTTTTTTAAGATTTTATTTATTTATTCATGAGAGACACTGAGAGAAAGGCAGAGACACAGGCAGAGGGAGAAGCAGGCTCCATGCAGGGAGCCCGACATGGGACTGGATCACCGGTTTCCAGGATCACGCCCTGGGCTGAAGGCGGCGCTAAACTGCTGAGCCACCCAGGCTGCCCTGTTTTTATTTCTTTTATGTTATTTTTTAAATATTTTTAAAAAGTAGGGACGCCTGGGTGGCTCAGTGGTTTGGTGTCTGCCTTTGGCCCAGGGCGTGATCCTGGAGTCCTGGGACCAAGTCCCACATTGGGCTCCCTGCATGGAGCCTGCTTCTCCCTCTGCCTATGTTTCTACCTCTCCCTCTCTGTCTCATGAATAAATAAATAAAATCTTAAAAAAAAAATGCTTTTAATCCCCTTACTGTCCTTCCTACAAAAGCTACTCTACGACAATCAAGAGTACAGCTCTCCCTCCTTCTAAACCCCAGCTTTTGTGGTTTCTATCTAACTTTTCTCTCAACATCTCATATTTCCAGAGCACAAAGCCATATGTGGCTACCACTAGTGGCTACCATTTTCAACAGCGCAACTCAGTAGATTGAAGCATGAAGGGGTTCTGGAGCCAAAATTCATGTATGATAGCCATGACCAGGAAATGTGGGATCCAGGTAAGAGTCCACTTTTTGGTTTGTCCAAGACTTTCCTGATATTAACACAGAGAGTCCACATGCTGGAAAACCCTTCAGTGCTACACAGACCATCAAGGCTGGTCGACCCAGCTTAGAAGGACATTCAAGAATGAAAGTTTCATGAAGGCAAAGCTCTTATTCCATTCTCTCTCTCTCTCTCTCTCTCTCTTTAAGCTTTATTTATTTATTTAGTCATGAGAGACACAGAGAGGCAGAGACATAGGCAGAGGGGGAAGCAGGCTCCCTGTGGGGAGCCTGATGCAGGACTTGATCCCAGGACCCCGGGATCACAACCTGAGCCAAAGGCAGATTCTCCAACACTGAGCCACCCAGGTGCCCCCCACCTTGTTACATTCTTTTTTTTTTTAATTAAAGATTTTGTTTATTTATTCATAGAGACACAGAGAGAGAGAGGGAAAGAGGCAGAGACATAGGCAGAGGGAGAAGCAGGCTCCATGCAGGGAACCTGACATGGGACTCAATCCCAGGTCTCCAGGATCGCACCCCAGGCTGCAGGCCCTGCTAAACCACTCTGCCACCAGGGCTGCCCCACCTTGTTACATTCTTGACTGCATATCCAAATGAAGGGCAGAACAAACCCTCAATGAAAATTTCAAGAATGACATCCCATGAATGTCTATGGACCAGAGACTGTTCTCCTTGTACCCATTCCTCTGAATGCGGGAGAGGGAAGACAGGACATAAATCCCAGACGTCAGCAGCCACCATCATATGTGCGGGCTCTCTCTGGTCCACAAAGGAGTCTTTCTTCCAATTGACTTACCTTTCCAAGGACTCCCAGGAAATTCTTCCAGTTCTTGCCAGTCTCGGCCAAAAGCACGAGTCTCGGTGCTTTGGCTGACATGGAGACATGGAGGCCAATCTCTCCAGGCTGTGATTTTAAAGCCAGCTGCAGTGGAGAATCATGGGAGTGGCACAACTTCCAAAATCCAAGGTTAATAGGCTGTGAATTGCTACTTTCTCCGCACATTGTCTGTGCTTCAGCAGTTTCTTTAACCTACTGTCATTCAAGTCAGGAAGGAGAAGAAAGTGGGACTAGCACCAGCTGCGAGGGGGCAGCTGACAACAATACCCTCTCTTACCGAATGCCCCTCCCCTCCCACCCCACTGGCCCCCCAAAAGCGCCAGGTATTCAAGTTATACAGTAGATGTTTATATAGCCTCCACGATGCAAATTCAAATTTATATCCAAGTCATTAGGGCCAATTACTCACCTTTGGGTCCTGTAATATCATTTGTTCCCTGCCAAACTGATTGCTTTTCCTGTCACAAATATGATAAATCCTGCGTGGTGCTGCTCAATCACGTTTACACTGATACAGATTGTTGTGGGGTTGGGACGAATGAATGAATGAATGGACAGTCATGAGGTGTAGCTCTCACGGATGATTCTTCCCATTTGAAAATCATCCAGTCCCACTTAGGGAAACATTTACTTGGGAGGTACTAGGATGAATCCTGGGAATATTTATTTCCTTTAATTTAGCCAAGACTTGAAAGAATGCAAATATTTTCTTTTGCATTCAAGACTTGAAAGAATGCAAATATTTTCTTTTGATTTTTGTCTGTTAAGGATCTGGTTTTCCTTCCTCCCCCAAACTTCCATAGATGTATCGATTTATACTCAGGGTATAACACTGTGCTACGATTTGAGGAAGTTCAAAAAACAATGATGAAATAGTCCCTGCCCTGTGGTAGATTGCAGTCTGCTGGGAAAAAAAAAAAAAAAAAAGACAGGCACACAGGGGAAAAGTACCAAAGGACAATGTTCAGTTGTGTCCGCAATTAGGTTCCAAAATGGCCCAGTGCAGGGGTTCTCCACGTGCTCTTTCCTGGACCAGAAGGGTCAGAATGAGCTGGAATCAGACTGACCAGAAATTGGGGGGCGGTGCCCAGCTTTGCAGCTATCCCTCTAGGGAATCCTGATGCTCAGCCAGGTTTGAGAACCTCTGGTCTGGATTGTTTTGGTCAGAAGAGGTTGGGAGAGTGATGCGGAAAATAGAAAGGCACAGGAACAGACTTTGGCCTGCCAGCTCCAATCTGGACTTAGATTTCCCAGATAAGCAAGTAAATCTCTGTATAAATAACTCTCTTTACAACTCTTGTTTTTGGGTTGTTTTGTTTTAAGATTTTATTTACTTATTTGTGAGAGACACAGAGAGAGGCAGAGACATAGGCAGAGGGAGAAGCAGGCTCCCCACAGGGAGCTCGATACAGGACTCAATCTCAGGACCCCAGGATCACAATCTGAGCTGAAGGCAGACCCTCAACCACTGAGCTACCCTGGTGCCCCATGTTTGTTTTCTTTTTCTTTTTTCTTTTTTTAAGATTTATTTTTATTTATTTATGAGAGGAGAGAGACAGGCAGAGGGAGAAGCAGGCTCCATGCCAGGAGCCTGACGCGGCCCTCGATCCCGGGACTCCGGGATTGCGCCCTGGGCCAAAGGCAGGCACGAAACCGCTGAGCTACCCAGGGATCCCCTTCTTTTTAAAATTGCTTGTGTTAATAGATATTTATTTGTGATGGTCTTAGCTCCTTTCATTAGGATGCAAGCCCCATAACCAGAAACCTTGCTTCCACTTCTGTCCCTACTCTCGAAGATATGTTAAAGTAAAAGCTGACCGCATTCCTTGTGGTCCCTGGATTTTGTATTTCTCCATGATTTGTTAAATATATATTAAGGGCCTGTAATGTGTCTGATATTGATATGGAAGGGAATAAAAAGTCACGTAAGAAATTACCTTTGCTCCTAATAATTTACTTGGAATAAAAATATGTCCTCCAGAAAAAATTAAATAACAGCACAAGGTGGCCCATGGTTAAGTATAAAGAAAGATGTAGATTTGATTAATAAATGCCAGAGGATTTGGAACAGAGGGAGAGATCCTGCCGTTTCAGAGGGGCAGGGCTCAAGCAGGAATTTCCAAAAGGCGTGAGAGATGTGGAAAGAGGAAGGTAGAACAAAGGGACTGGGTGGCCTGTAGCTCTGATCTATAAATTCCTAAGTATTCCGGAAGTCTGGGGTCCAAGAGCCCTGCTACAGAGAAGCCTCCAAAGGGGGAAATGGGTGGAGTAGAGAATGGAGTGTATGTTAGCATCTGCAGAGCCATGCCTGCCAGCTTCACTTAGAACTTTCCCCCTAAGTGTTGCTTTGTTTTGTTTTGTTGCTTTGAGGGCAGGGCAGATAATGAATAGAGTAGACGGAGATCCTTGTGCAGAAAGAATTGGAGGCGTGAAGGAAAACAAAAATGCTCGAGGGGCTCTTGCAACAGACTTAGACATCCAAATCCACTTATGGGTGCTCACTCTGATATCCTGTGTGACAGGGAGAGGGCTCTTCCCTGAAGGAGCTCACTGTCTGGTGATGGGAGACAGACTATTCTAACACAGTGCCCATGCATACTAACCATGGAAGAGTTGGGGATGCCCAGGCTGAGCTATCAGGGAAGGCTTTCAGGAGGTGGGGACACCTGATAGTACAAGTTGAAGGACTAAGTGGAGTTAGCCAGCTGCAGAAGTTGGGGGACCAAGATGAAGCCAGAGGGACAGAGCATGCAGTGGGCGTTGCAGGAACTGCAAACAGATTGGTAAGCGTTTGCAGAGGTGGACAGTAGCACCTGACCCAAGGTAAGTCCTGGGGAAATGGGCAGGAGCTTGATCTTTAGGGATTTAGAGAAGGGAAGCTTAGGGCTTATTTAGAAGCTGTAAGGGGGGCGCCTGGCTGGCTCAGTCGGTAGAGCAGGTGACTCAATCTCCATGCTGTGAGTTCAAGCCCCATGTTGGGTGTGGAGCCTACTTAAAAATAAATAGATAAATAAAAAGATAAACATTTAGGAGTTTGTAGCAGCAATGTCCACAATAGTCAAACTATGGAAAGAGCCCAGGTGTCCATCGACAGATGAATGGATAAAGAAGATAATGTGGTATACATATACAGTGGACTACTACTCAGCCATCAAAAAAAAAATCTTGCCATTTGCAATGATGTGGGTAGAACTAGAAGGTATTATGCTAAGTGAAATAAATCAATCAGAGAAAGACAATTATCATATGATCTCATTCATATGCAAAATTTAAGAAAATAAAACAGAGGATCATAGGGGAAGAGAGGAAAAAATGAAGCAAGACAAAATCAGAGAGGGAGACAAACCATAAGAGACTTTTAATCATAGGAAACAAACTAAGGGTTGCTGAAGGGGAGAGGGGTGGGGGGATGGGGTAACTGGGTGACAGGCATGAAGGAGGGTATGTGATGAAATGAGCACTGGGTGTGATATAAGATTGATGAGAAAAAAGATTGATGAGGGATGTCTGGGTGGCTCAGTGGTTGAGCATGTCTGCCTTGGCTCAGGTCGTGATCCTGGGGATCTGGGATTGAGTCTGCTTCTCCCTCTGCCTATGTCTCTGCCTCTCTCTCTCTGTGTCTCTCATGAATAAGTAAAATCTTAAAAAAAAAAAAAAAAAAAAAGACTGGTCAGCCGGGGTGGCTTAGCGGTTTAGGCTGCCTGCAGCCCAGGGCATGATCCTGGAGACCCGGGATTGAGTCCCACGTCAGGCTCCCTGCATGGATCCTGCTTCTCCCTCTGCCTGTGTCTCTGCCTCTCTCTCTCTCTCTCCTCTCGGTGTCTCTCATGAATAAATAAATACAAAATCTTAAAAAAAAAAAAAAAAAAGACTGATGAATTGCTGACCTCTATGTCTGAAACCAATAATATACTATATGTTAATTAATTGAATTTAAATAAAATTTAAAAATAAGAAATGAAGTACTGATATATGCTGCCACCTGTATGAACCTTGAAAATATTAAACTAAATGAGACAAGCCAGTCACAAAGGCCACCTGTCATAGGATCCCACTTACATGAAATGTCCAGAGATAGATAAATCCCTAGAGAAAGAAATAGATTAGTGGTTGCTGGGGGATGGGGAGAATGGAAACGGATAGTGACTGCCATGTAGGGATATTAAAAATGTTCTGGAATTAGATACTGGTGATGATTGTAAAATTCTGTGAATATACTAAAATTCATGGAATTGTACTCTCTGAATCGTCTGGTATGTAAGTCATATCTCAATAAAGCAAATAATAAAGAAAAGAAAAAAGTTTAGGAGTAAAAGGAAATCTTTGGGGTGCCTGGTTGGCTCAGTCAGTAGAGCACATGACTCATGATCTCAGGGTGATGAGTTGGAGCCTTGCATTGGGTGTAGAGATTACTTAAAAGTAAAATATTTTAAAAAAAGAGAGAGAGAAAGTTAGAAGCTGTTAGAGAGGGGCACCTGGGTGGTTCAGTTGGTTGAGTGTCAACCTTCGGCTCAGGTCATGATCTCGGGGTCCTGGGATTCGAGTCCCACATTGGGATCCTTGCTCAGCGGGAAGCCTGCTTCTCCCCCTCCTTCTCCCTGCAGTTCTGCTTATGTTCTCTCTCCCAGTCAAATAAAGAAATAAAATCCTAAAAAAAGAAGCAGCAGCAGCAGCAGCAGCAGCTGTTAGAGAGTGTGACACACCAGGACAGCAGTTTGAAGGGGGCACTCTGATGGGGGTTGAGAGGAGGGAATGTAGAGGGGTGAAGGGTGAAAGGCTAGACCCTGGGGAGGAGAGGAAAACTATGGCAATGTCACAAAGTCTTGGAGTAGACAAGCAAGACTTGGTGACAATGGTTCTATGGACAATGGACAGGGAATGGTCAAGATAAAAAACAAACGGGCATCTGGCCAGCTCCGTCAGAAGAGCATGCAACTCTTGATCTCGGGGTTGTTTGAGCCCCACACTGGGTATAGACATTACTTTAAAAAAAGAGATAAACAAACACACCTCAGTTTTTTAAGCTTGGGCAGCACAGAGAGTGCTGTTACTGTTGGGAGAAAAAGGAAGTTAGGAGGGGAAACCGGTTTTTGGAGGGGAAATTAGGGGTGGGGAAAAGATGATTATTTCAGTTTGGGGACACGTTAAGTTTTCTCTCTCCAGCTGCCCTGTTTGGTTTCTGTAGTTGTTCCTTTTTCCCTTAAAACTTAGTTTCAGTGCTTAGAGGAAAAAAAAAAAAAGCCCAGTTTTGTATCTTGCACAAGATCTAGGTGCATCTATTTTTATAACCTCAAACTACCCAAGAGCCTCAGGAATCAATAGACAACTGAGTTGCTCCAGATTTTAAGTGCCTAGAGCCAAGGTGAGGAGGTGCATGGAGAGAGGCTGTTTCATTCTTGTTATCTCTGGCCGCAGGTAAAGGGAGGCTTGGGAACCTCGATTGGCTAGAGTTTTGTTTTTCTGAGAAGTCCTTACTCCAAGAATCGGGGCTTCCCGATGGACCTGTCTGACTAGAATCACAGGTCTCTCATCCTGGACCATCCTGGCTCAGCATCCTAAAGAAAAAGCTTTCAAAACAGACACAGATTCTTCCTCTCTCCAGGGACAGGAGGCTTTCCACAGCCTCCTAGACATTCACTTACCTCAAGTATTTCAGAATCCTACTCCGGCTGGTGGCTGACGCTACCTGTCAGACAGAAAATAGGTCAGCCTGACTCTCCTGATCACTGAAGTGGAGAAAGCCCCAAGGTGTGGGGTCAAGGCAGGACAGAACAGCCTGACTGACCCTGGCTTCTCTCCATTCTTGGGTGGTGCAGGGGACGTGTGTGTGTGTTGGGGGGGGGGGGGTGGCTAGAGCAGAGCCAGCTAGAGTGGGGCCAGCTGACCTATCTGCCTCCCGAAAAAATCTTTCAAGCTACCAAAAATCTTTCAAGCTACCAGCCGTGCTGCCTCTTAGACTCTCACAAATATGCAGAGTATCCCTGACTAGCCTCTTCAAACACAATACATTTAACTGTGATTTTTTTTTAATTTTATTTATTTATTCATGAGAGACACAGGGAGAGGCAGAGACACAGGCAGAGGGAGAAGCAGGCTCCATGCAGAGAGCCCAACGTGGGACTCGATCCCGGGATCACACCCTGAGCCCAAGGCAGATGCTCAAACACTGAGCCACCCAGGTGCCCCTCTGTTTATTTTTAATGATTTTATTTAATTTGACAGAGACAGAGAGAGAGAGAGAGAGAGAGAGAGAGATTGAGCATGCACAGAGGCAAAGGGAGAAGGAGAAGCAGGTTCCCAGCTGTGTAGGGAGCCCAGTGTGGGGCTCTATCCCAGGACTTCAGGATCATGACCTGAGCCGAAGGCAGACGCTCAACTGACTGAGCCACCCAGGTGCCTCTTAACTAATTTCTTGAAGTCAAAATAATCCTACCCGAGTGACTTCCTTAGCAGGAACGGAGCTCTGCTAAGAGGAAGCTTTCTAGGAATCAGAACGACTTCCTTAAGCTGGATTTTGACAGGGGTAAGGGGAGCTACTCTGAGATCAGCAAAGAGCCCTGGTGTTATTTTTTTTTTTTTTTTTTTTAAGATTTATTTACTTATTTTGAGAGAGAGTGTCCAAGGGGTCAAGACAGGCAGGGACAGAATCTCAAGCCAACTTTGTGCTAAGCACGGAGCCTAACTCAGGGCTTAATCTCATAACCTTGAGATCATGCCCTGAGCCAAAACCAAAAGCCAGATGCTTGACCAACTGTGCCACCCAGGTGACCCTCTGGTGTTATTCTTAACTCCTCTCTTCATTCTTCTCTTGATCCCAACTGCCGTTGACCTGATTCTTCCCTTGTAGAGACCCCTTCACTTCTCTCCATCTTTACCTCTAGCCTAGCCCTTCAGTTCTCATCTATTCCTCGATGACACCCTCCAAACTGGCCTTCCTACCCTCATTTCTGCCTCACTCCAGGCCATTCTCTGCAGTGAAGAGAGATTAGTCCTCCCAATCGGCAAACGTGGTTCTGCCCTGAGGTGGGCTGTCTGTAAAGGTGGCCACCAGCAGTTACTTTAATCCTCATATGAATGGAAATCTCATAGAGGTGGAATCTACTTCCTTTCTCTTAAATCTGGGCCTTACAATTTGCTTTTACCAACAGAATGTACTAGAAGTGATATTGAATGTGAATTGAATGTGGTAGAAGTAATATTCTGGGATTTCTAAGCCTGCTGGGTAAGAGCCCAGCTTCTGATTTCCTTCTCTTGGGGATCAGCTGCTGTGGACAGAAGCTTGGGCCAGGTTACCAGATGATAAGGGACTAGATAAAGAGACAGAGGACCAGTCGCCCTCCTGCTGCATATCTGCAGCACCAAATATGCAACTAAGGCCATGGGAACATTCTAGTCCTAGGGATGGTGGATTCTCCAGTCCACCCTGGAGACACCACCCTGGCCTGCACCACAGGGAGGAAAGGAGATACATCCCGGTCAAGCCCTGTCCAAATCTCAGAATCAGAAGCAGATAAATAAATGAGTGGTGTTGTTTCAAGCCACTAAGGTTTGGCATGGTTACATAGCAGTAGGTAGCTAAAACATGTCCTGCTCTTCAGATAAAGTCAACTTCCTTTATTTTATTTTTTTTTTAAAGATTTTATTTATTAATTCATGAGAGAGACACACACACACACACAGAGGCAGAGACACAGGCAGAGGGACAAGCAGGCTCCATGCAGGGAGCCCAACGTGGGACTCGATCCCAGGTCTCCAGGATCACACCCCGGGCCGAAGGCAGCACTAAACCGCTGAGCCACCAGGGCTGCCCAAGTCAACTTCCTTTAAAACAGTGCAGACCCACTCCTTACATCTTCAGCTTAATGGTCATCACCCCATCTAGTCTTCCAGAGGCCTTTGCATGCTTATACCACATCTCCTTCCTCTTTCTTAAGCTCACCCTGTCATCCATCAGCTTCCTTCTCCCAGGAAATACCACTTCATCCAGGGAGTCTTTGATTCCAGGAGACCATGTTGAGGGGCTTATTGGGCTTTCTGCTGCTTTCTGTTCTATCACACCAAGCAAAAGTACTTTGGGGACTCATGGATAGGGCTACCGATTGGCAGTAGTGGTAGTTTGCCCCACCTCTCTGCCCAACTCACCTCCCCACAGAGGCCAGAGAGGCTCCTTGGTTGGAACCAAAGACTATCCATTTAACCAAAGAGCTCAGCTCTGGAGCTTGGATTAGAGCCTCTGATTGTTTGATTAATCAATTAACTTTTTAAAACTTTTTAAAATTTATTTGAGAGAGAGAGAGAGAGGGAGAACACAGGAGAGGGAGAGGGACAAGCAGACTCCCTGCTGAGTAGAGAGCTCAATGTGGGGATCAGGATCACGACCACAGCAGAAAGCAGATGCTCAGCCAACTGAGCCACCCAGGCACCCCATTGTTTTTTGTTCTGTTTTTTAAATCAGCCTAGGCACCTAAAACATGGGAGGCACTTGTTCTAGGGCCTGGGTTTATAGCAATCCACCTGGAAGACAAGGACTCTACAGTGGTAGAGCTTATATGCTGGGGAAGAAGACCAACAATAAGATATGGCTTCAATGAAGAAAATGAAGAGAGTAATGTGTGAGAATTGGGATAGAGTCAGAGAAGGTCTTCCCAAGAAAGCGACACTTTGGCCAAGACCTGCAGGAAGGTCCCAGGTATGGGAAATCAGAAAAGCTGGTCCTAGGAGTGGCAAGTGCAAATACAGGCACTTGGGCCACTACAGGCAGAAAGGAGGTTCAGACAACTGGAGTTTATCAGCAAGGGAGAAGGGAGGAAGAGGTAAATTTGTACCTTAAATATGTTAGGGAACAAAAATTCAACTGAGTACATCTTAAACATCTTATTGGCTTGATTCAGCAATCCATGAATCTGTCCACAATCAATCTAGCAGATATGAAGGAACTCCAAGGAGTTGTACAATTGGAGAAGACTTTTTAGATCAAAATGAGCAGAAATAAGGAATTATACTCGGGATTGGCTGATTGGTTAAAGCAAGATTGTTTTCCTTATAGAGAGCAAAAGGAAGTCTTGGAGCTGGGTGAGGTCACTCGTACAGAGCAGACAAGCACTGATTGACCCAGGTCTTCCTTTTCTGGGAGCCATGCATAGGAACAGTTAAGTTTTGGTTTGCTGATGTGTAGTAGGAGCAACTTCATCTTGGGCCCAATCTGGTTACTTTAACAAATGCTCTGGGAAGTCACGGGAAAATTGTACTCAGAGGATTAACATCATCTGACCTATGTTTTTAAAAGACCACTTCGGGGCAGCCCTGGTGGCGCAGCGGGTTTAGCGCCGCCTGCAGCCCGGGGTGTGATCCTGGAGACCCGGGATCAAGTCCCACATCGGGCTTCCTGTATGGAGCCTGCTTCTCCCTCTGCCTGTGTCTTTGCCTCTCTCTCGCTCTCTCTGACTGAATAAATAAATAAATCTTTAAAAAAAATAGTCTTCTTTAAAAAAAAATAAATAAAAAATAAAAGACCACTTCCACCATCCGTCAAAAACTGGATGAAAGGGAAAAGTATCAGCACGGAATTCGGTAACCAGGCCAAAGGGGATGGTAGCTTACATGGGGACAATAACAACAGGAATGGCAAGAAGTGCACAGATTATGAGTCAGAGTGTATTCTGGTGGCTGAGACAACTGGACCCAACAATGGATTGGCTGTTGGGGGACTGAGAGAAAAGAGGAATCAAAGATGACTCATTGGAATGCCTGGGTGGCTCAGTCGGTTAAGCATCCAACTCTTGGTTTCTGCTCAAGATCTCAGGGTCCTGGGATGAGGCCTGAGTGGGACTCCATGCTCAGCAGGGCATCTACTTCTCCCTCTGACTCTCCCCCTCCTCCTGCTCTCTCTCCACCTTTTACCTGAAGGGTGGAACAGAGAGGCAAGGAGTACAGAGATGACACTTGTCAACAGTAGAAACATTTCAGAGAAGGATAGTTCATTTCAGTCTTGGAAACAGTCCTATGAAGAACTAAAAACACAGCAGGACAGAAATTAGAGCCTAAGGGTGGGGCAGGTAAGGAGATGACTTCTTTGGGAAGGTTGAGGATGACAAGAATAGTTTAGAATTTAGGTAACTATTGTTTTTTCTTTCCTTAATTATTTTATTTTTATTATTTATTTTTTTACTAGGCTCCATACTGGTGCAAAGCTTGAACTCACGATCCTGACTGAGATCAGACTCAAGCTGAGATCTAACGTCAGGTACTTAACCAACTGAGCTTCCCAAGTGCCTTGATAACCATTGTTTTTTTCTGAAAGCAGTCCCAGGCTCTACCTGTGGGCAAAAGGAGAGAACCTACAAGAGAGAAAGGAGGAAGAAGGGAAAAAATGGGGGTTGTGAATATTTTTGTTTTTGTTTTTTAAGATTTTATTTATTTATTCATGAGAGACACAGAGAGAGGCAGAGACATAGGCAGAGGGAAAAGCATGCAGGGAGCCTGATGCAGGATCCGATCCCGAGACTCCAGGATCACACCCTGAGCCGAAGGCAGACCCCCAACCACTGAGCCTCCCAGGCATCCCGATATTTTTCTTTTTGGATAATGTGCTGCTTCTCATGAAACTAGGTATTTTGGAGGGTTTTTTGTTGTATTTGTGTGTGTGTGTATGTGTGTGCACAACAAAGTTTATTTCCTCTGTCACAGATTGTGCTGCCATCTTCCATCTTTTTTTTTATGGAAGCATAATTGACCCACAATAATGTCCTGTGTGCAGCACAGTGATTTGATGCTTGTAGACACTGCAAACTGATGTTTACTGTATTTTGTTTATTGTTTATTTACCTTTGCTAATCTTGGAGATTTCCCCTTCCTTTGGGTTTATATTGTCAGGATATTTGGCGGGGGTGGGGGTGGGGGGATTTTAAGAACTTCCCCTTCCTGTCACCAATTCTTTGAGTTTCTCCTTCAGATGCAAACAAAATCATTTACCATTTGAAAATGTTGTAATTAAACCTAAAAAAGACTTCCTTTATTCTGTGTTGGGGGGCGGGGGCTCAGAGTCATTTACAGACGTGGAAAAGACCCCTTGAGGAAAGGTGGGCAAAGGAGGGTGGGGGGTGGGATGCTAAATTCTGCAGCAGAACAGAACTGAAGCTGGATCAAATCATCAGACATCAAATCACACCCGATTGACAAGAGACAACTTTTTATGGTAAAATGTTAAGTACTTAATATTTTACTTTCATTGTGGTTCATCCCGCTTCATACCCCAGAGCTATTTGTTCTCAGAATAAATGTGCATATGCTTATTAGCTTTTAACAACCCACTGCTTACAGTTAGCAGAGGGGTCAAACTAAACCTGCCTCCCGAATTGAAAAACCCTCATTTGCACATGTGGTGACAAAAACATTAGTTCTCAAACCGAGAGGAAGAGAGGGGGGCTGAAGGGATGATAAGTGAGTGATGCGAACTCAATCCATTTGTTCTTTCGTATACTTTAGATTCCTGTGCCCCTGCGAGTATGGACTCTCTTCCCCCGTGTTTAGATTTGAGACTGGGTTATGACCTAAGAAGTAATCAAGGTAGTTTCAGAACTTAAGCCAAAGTGAAAAGCTAGTTGCCACCAAGCCTCCCTTCTGTATCTACCTCTCTCTGGAAATGGTTTTTATTGAGTATTTGGTGGTGTAAGGTCCCAGGAGGTGAAATAACTTAGCCAAGAATTAGTGTTATTTTATTCGTTCTGCTGATACTTGTCTGTTCGAAAGGAAATTTGATTTCTTTTCCTAGACCAGTTACTAATTTTTGGATTCCCTCTTTAAAAAAAAAAAAAAAAAAAGATGGTTTTTTGGGGGCCAACAGCTGAATCATGCGTTTGTAGGAGGTGGACCAGCCAACGCAAGTTGACTAACTGGGCTGTGCTGCTTTTGCGCTTCCAACCACCTTCCAGCAGCCTTTCTCTGGGGATGCGCGGGTGAAAGTCTGAGGCTGAGGCTCGTTTCCAGTTGATGAAATGCTTCGTCATTGCTGTCATCATCAGCCAGGCAGGGGAAGACGCATCTTCAGTAATAAGGCATGACTGTAATTCCTCACCCTCCGGCTATTATTAATCATGATTCATTTCATGAAAGAGGGCATAATAGCCTCTGTAGACCCAAAGCACATCTACACTAGGAGGATTTCAGGTTTGGGCATGTGAGGCCTTTCTGTGTATAAAGCGGGAAATGAATGTATTCTAAGGGAGAGAGGTCTGGCTGCAGCCGATGAGATAGCCAGATCCAGGCTCTTGCCTGGAAAAAGCCTTCTAATCATGAAAAAATAAACTCCCCCTTTATGACTCTCCATTAACAATCTGAATTGATTTGATATTCTGCAGTGATGTTATTTGCGCTTTTTTCACTCCTTAAAGAACTTTTGTTTTTTAAGGAGTGAAAAAAGGCACTTGGGCTATATGCCTTGTCCTGATTTAGCCTGGAATTGTTTGGGACTTTTTCACCCTCTCTAACGAATAACTTCTAGGACTACATAGCTGGAAGAATCTTAGAGATCATCTTGCTTATCCCCTCAGTTCAAAGATAAGGGGAAAAAACAAGATTGATAAGATTTATGGAGACCTGCTCAGGAACACTCCTACAGAATTGAGGCTCGCACCTAGGGCTTTTGGCTTTTAGGCCTGTGTTCTTTCTACT
Organism: Canis lupus baileyi; assembly: GCF_048164855.1. Classification (NCBI taxonomy): domain Eukaryota; kingdom Metazoa; phylum Chordata; class Mammalia; order Carnivora; family Canidae; genus Canis; species Canis lupus. Next base: position 12,091,798 of record NC_132874.1, read on the forward strand.
GCAACAGAACTCAAGCTGAGTGTGGGCTCTGGAGGGTTCCCAAGTTCACCAGTCCCGCTGGTGCTCAGTGAGAGGGGTGTCTAAGTACAAATAGAGGACCACCTGGCACATGGGCAATAGGTTGTGTGCTTAGAGGTCAGACTTTGGGGATTCAGAGGACCTGGGTTCAAATGAAGACCATGCCACTGCTTGACTGCACAGTCTTAGGCAAACTGCTTACCTTTAGTGAAACTAAAAACTAGAAAACCGTAAGTTTGTCATCTGTAAAATGGGTCCAATAACATTACCAATGAGCCGTGGCTGCTGTGAAAATTAAGACAACGCATGTCAAGTGCTAAGCCCTGGGTAAGCATAGGTTTGTATTGCTCTTGTCATTAATAAAACGATTTTCTTACTGAGGGTAACAGAAGACCAGACAGTAAAGAGTTGGCTGTTCTCCCACCATGTCTTGGCAGGACATGCTTTCCTTCCTTTCTGATAGGTTGGCTTTTTTCTTTTCTTCTTCTTCTTCTTCTTCTTTTTTTTTTTTTTTTTTTTTGCAATGAAGGTGCTCTGACTTCACCATTCCCAGTTGAGCAGCCATGAGGATGTGCTTGGTGGTAGTTCACCCACTCTTGGGGGAGAGTGTGATGTCAGTTCTTAGGGATCCTCCATCCCCGTAGCTCAGATCAGGCCCATCTTCAGAGAAGTGCGGTTCCCAGGGTTCCTCTCCTCAGCCCTTCTGGTTCCCCTCTTGTCATCTGTTCCTCCTGTTCTTCCTCTTTCTCCTCTTCTTCCTCTGTCTTCCCTTCATGAGTTGCTACCATTCATCTAGGAAAAACTCCAATGTCTTTGTCTAGAGTTTCATAAAAGGAATTTTCTAGGGGCGCCTGGGTGGCTCAGCGGTTGAGTGTCTGCCTTTAGCTCAGGTTGTGATCCCGGGGGTCCTAGGATAGAGTCCTGCATTGGGCTCCCTGCAGGGAGCCTGCTCTCCCTCTGCCTAAGTCTCTGCCTCTCTCTGTGTGTCTCTCATGAATATATAAATAAAATCTTTTTTAAAAAATTAAAAAATAAAAAATAAAAAGAATTTTCTAGTGTGTTTTTATTTTTTTAAAGATTTTATTTATCCATCCCTGAGATCAAAGGTCACATGCTCCACCAAATGAGCCAGTCAGGTGCCAACCCCCTACCTCTCATTTTCTTTCCAAGTGAAACTCCCTCCCAGTTTCTGCTCCCAGGAACACAGGAAGATATGCTAACTGGTGTCCCACCCCTAGGCCTGGGGGGTGGGGTGGGGGGGCACATCTGTGCTGCAGAGGGGAGCAGATGACATCCAGGGTAAGGGCTCAGAAGGGAAGAAATATCTGAGTGCCAACTACATGCTGGGCACTGACCCAGGCCTTAGAGATGTGATTTAATGTAGCCTTCACAACGAAACTGTGATGTAGGTTTTATTACTTCCATTTACTGGCGAAGACTAAGGCTCTGGAAGGTTAAGAAACTTGCCTGAGGTCACTGGGTACCTCAAGAGCAGAGCCACAAATGGCACCCATGCAGTGTGAGTCCAGGGCTCAGGATCCTTCTGTGGCTGTGCCCAGCATTAGCACATGGTAAGGCAGCACAAAGGACCCTGATCCCTTCTCTTAGCCCCAGAAGCCAGAGGCATCTTCACCGATGCTCTGGAATTCTAGCAGAGCAATCAAAGCAAGGAGAATCCTTCAGTATGGTGTGCAGGAGACAGAAATTAGAATCCTTCATTTCACTCTACAGACTGCTTCTGAATCTCCTACCCTGATCAACTCCTCTCCCCACATCCAGTTTCAGCCAAAGAACTAAGCCAAATAAAGGTGAAACTCATAATTATTATTGTAAAGTAATAATTATTATTACAAAGTAATAACAAGATAAAGTTAGCTTGCCCTTACCATGGGAGCTCTGGTGATATGTAACTTTTCAGTCGCATACATGTACACGTTTTCTTGCTTAATATTTGTTCTTCTGTCTGCCTTGCAAAGATCTATCTCCCCTTCTGAGTGTTCTTGTGGGTCTGTCCTCCTGCTGACCCTGAATTTCAAGGAGAAGGCAGATGCTCAGCTGCTGCTCAGCCCTCTGGCTATACTTTGAGCCTCAGAGAGACAAGCAGGTACAGGATTTTCTGCGGAGTTACAAACAGGGAAACAAGAAGTAACTGGGGTTGTATGGGTTCTGCAGCATGGCTATATGGGGTTTGGCTGTCTTCCTGCGCTTTGGCTCAGAGGAAATTATAAATGTTATTAAGCATTTGCTATGTACACTATCTCTTAAGAATTTCATTTAGACCCTTGATATATAAATTCTATCTGGCATGCAGGAAGGATGTTAGTCTCACTTTTTGATGATTTACTATGTGCCAGGCACCATAATAGGCACTTTACATGCATCTATTTCGCAGCTTTCAAGGTAGCCATGATTGTCCCATTTTACTTAGGAGCAGACAGATTCAGAGAGGTTAAGTAACTGGCTTAAGATCACATAGTAGGCACCATGCTATATAGCTCTGGGAAGAAATGGACTTTTAATACCCTGAACCTTAATGTTTTAAGATAGATATCAAAGTTATTTAATATATGTTTCCTCAAAACAATTTAGTGACACAGATGACAATAGTTTCCATCCTAAAACATCCCTCCCTTTTAATTCCTTTTTCTTTCTTTTTTATTTTTTTTAAGATTTTATTTATTCATGAGAAATACAGAGAGGGGCAGAGACATAGGCAGAGGGAGAAGTAGGCTACCTGTGGGGAACCCAATGTGGGACTCCATCCCAGGACCCCAGGATCATGCCCTGAGCTGAAGGCAGGCTCTCAACCACTGAGCCACCCAAGCACCCCTATTCCTTTTTCTCCTCTCTCGACTACCCCTTTCAAGACAAACTTTTTTTTTTTTTTTTAAGATTTTATTTATTTATTCGCAAGAGATAGAGAGAGAGAGGCAGAGACACAGGAGGAGGGAGAAGCAGGCTCCATGCCGGGAGCCCAACGTGGGACTCGATCTCAGGACTCCAGGGTCAGGCCCTGGGCCAAAGGCAGGCGCCAAACCGCTGAGCCACCCAGGGATCCCTCATGGGTCCTTCTTATCTGCTGGTGGCACATATTACCAGCTGTTTATGCAATAGCCATTCCCACCTTCTTCTGTACGAATAAAACCCCTAGTGTTATTCAGGGCAGCAAAATACATAGCTAAAAATACTTACTTTCCTGGACTCACTTGGTGTTAGAGGTAGATATGTGTCATCGTTTTGGCCAACGAAGAAGTCGATTGAGTAATGGCTTCAGAGACAGCTTTCATTTCTTGAGAAAAAAGGGGCCGATTTGCCCCATGCCACTCCTCCTTTCTACCTGAACTGTGGCTGCATGCCCAAAGGTGCAACTACCATCTTATGACCATGAAGCCAAGCTCAAGGATGGAGACCTATAGGCAAAGATGGCAGAAGAGGAAGATAAAAGAACTTGGGTCCCCCAAAGTATAACTAATCAGCTGTACCATCCTTGGGTTGCTCAGCTCCAGACTCCATGTTATGTAAGAATATACCTGTGTCTGTTTTAGATACTCTACCAGTATTTTTCTGCTGTTTGCCACTAAATACATTCTGACTTGACATGATACCTGTCCTCTGAATATTGGAAACACCCAGGATTGGTTGCTGGAGCCTCTTCTTTTATCTTTCTAATGATATATAGACACTGGGAGATGGAAGCTCTCAGTAGGCAACTTTACTGCATTCCATCAGCTTTAAATGATAATTGTGTCCTAATGATACCCAAATTTATGCCTTTAGCCCAACCTTTTCTTAGTGAGATTTCTAGGTGTTGTTGATTCTTCTATGCATCTCACATGTCTGATACAACAAGAAGCCCTGTATTTCCTGCCTCTTAAATATATTCAGAATCTATTTACTTCTCTCCATCCTCAGGGCTATCTCTTTGGAACAAGACTTAAAGAAGGGAAAGCATTTACCCTCATACAGAAATATCCCAAGGACATGATTCCCAGAGATGTCCACATGAATAAAATTTTACTCTTCCAGGAGATACTTGCCCAGGCAAATAACTTCATTGTTTCTTACAGGAACTTCCAGAAAGATCCATCAAAACTTCAATATAAAGCATCAACAGACATTTTATGCCTCAAAGTTCTTTGAACTCCTTGCCTTAAAATTCAGCACCTGGCTGGCTCAGTCGATAGAGTGTGACTCTTGATCTCATGGTTTTAAGTTTGAGTCCCAGGTTGGATGTGGAGATTACTTAAAAATAAAATCTTAAAACACACACACACACACACACACACACACACACAAACAACAAAAAAACCTCCTCTTGCTAGTTCCAACAATCCTAAACTGTTATATCATGATTTTTATCTTTATCTGAGTTTTTAAAAAATATTTTATTTATTTATTTTTTAATTTTTATTTATTTATGATAGTCACACAGAGAAAGAGAGAGAGGCAGAGACAAAGGCAGAGGGAGAAGCAGGCTCCATGCACCGGGAGCCCGACGTGGGATTCGATTCCGGGTCTCCAGGATCGCGCCCTGGGGCAAAGGCAGGCGCCAAACTGCTGCGCCACCCAGGGATCCCTCATTTATTTTTTCATGAGAGACACAGAGAGAGAGGCAGAGACATAGGCACAAGGAGAAGCTGGCTCCCCACAGGGAGTCCAATGCGGGACTCAATCCTGGGACTCCAGGATTATGCCCTGAGTCGAAGGCAGACATTCAACCACTGAGCCACTCATTGAGCCACTTTATCTGATTTTTTTTTTTTTTACTTTATGAGATTCTAATCAAGCCCCTACACTTAAAAACCTCCCCTTAAGCAAACTTAAAATTCTCAATGAAGTTCTATTTGCCTTTTTCCATCCAAGACACTGCCAACATTTTGTTCTGCTTTACTGGAGAAGGTAATAAACTCAGTTTTGCCTGGTCAACAGATAATGTTAGGAAGTCAGCTTTTGATATCATCACCTTCTCACCAGGACCACCCCACCCCAATAGTTTCTTTGTTGGTCTCCATTGCCTTTCTTGCCATCCTCAAACCTAATCTCCAAGTTGCAGCCAGAATGATCTTATTAAAATACAATTGGACCTCCTTATTGCTCTGCCTAAAACTCTGTGAGTTTAGGGTCTCCAGGACCTAAACTATCTGTATTGGTAGTATCAGTATACAGATACAGTATATCTGATACAGTATCTGATGCATCCTCACTTCTTAGTCACTTCTGAGTTAAGCTGTGGCTGGGGTGGACAGCCCCAGGTGGGCTTCAAGGCCATTCATCACACAGCAGCCACCTGCTGTGCACATCTGGGTTTAGGGGATCTTTGCTTCCAGCCTGGGGACTCCTCCACCTTTGCAGACACCATAAAACCTGAGGCCAGGATTAAACAGTCTCACCTATAGTCCATCAGGTCAAGAATTCTGAGAGGCTTCCTTTATACTTCTCAGGAAGCAGAGGATGAAGCCCTACTGCTTCCTTTGTAAGTGCAAACCTTACACATTGCTTTTTCCTCCTCCCCTGTCTTGATCTCTTGATCTCTCCTCTTTCCTGAGATCATTCCAAATAAACTACATGAGCATATTTTTTTAACTCAGGCTCTGCTTTTTCAGGGAACCTAAGCTAAGGGATCCTATACTGGCTTTCCCTTTCAGTTGGAGTAATCCACACTCTGCCAATAAATCACTGCTTAACTTTGACCTCATCTCATTCCACTCTTCCCTCTTGTATACTGTAAGCCTTTTGGTCCCCTCCTACTTTCTTGAATATACAAAAATAAAAATGCCAGTGAAGGGCACCAGAATATGCTACCTCAAAATATGCCTTTTTGGCGTAAGGGTTACTTTAAGCTGATTATTTTTGAGAAAAAGCAGAAATAGGAGATATTCTAAAAATAGTAGAATTTCCCTTTTATGAGAGAAATTCACATTTAGTTATTTCATTATTTTTTAAGATTTTATTTATTTATTCATGACAGACACAGAGAGAGAGCGAGATGCAGAGACACATGCAGAGAGAGAAGTAAGCTCCATGCAGGGAGCCTGATGTGGGACTTGATCCTGGGCCAAAGGCTGGGGCTCAACTGCTGAGCCACCCAGGTGTCCCTAAAAATTTACATTTATAAGGGAAATCTCCATTTGTAGCCTATCTCCCTGTCTGTACCAGGAAGAGAAGAATGATGCCAAATTACAAGAAACTCTCATCAATGGAGAAGGGGCCAGACTCAAATCTGTAGAACCTTACTATCCTCCTCCTGCTAACCTCTATTAAAAAGGAAACAACAGGGCAGCCCGGCTGGCTCAGCGGTTTAGCGCCACTTTTGGCCCAGGGCCTGATCCTGGAGACCTGGGATCGAGTCCCACATTGGGCTCCCTGCATGGAGCCTGCTTCTCCCTCTGCCTGTGTCTCTGCCTCTCTCTCTCTCTCTCTCTCTCTCTCTCTCTGTCTCTCATTAATAAATAACACCCCCCAAAAAATAAAAAATAAAAAAGGAAACAACAGGGACGCCTGAGTGGCTCAGTGGTTGAGCATCTGCCTTTGGCTCAGGGTGTGATTCTGGAGTCCTGGGATCAAGTCCTGCATTGGACTTCCCACGTGAAGCCTGCTTCTCCCTCTATCTATGTCTCTGCCTCTCTCTCTGTGTCTTTCATGAATAAATAAAATTTTAAAAAGGAGGAAGGAAGGAAGGAAGGAAGGAAGGAAGGAAGGAAGGAAGGAAGGTAGGAAGAAAAAGATTCAAAATGGAGTCACTTGTGCTAAACCCCACATCAGCAAACCAAGACTTGATTCCTGTCCTAATTGCAGTTTCTCCCTTTCCTGGGAGTATGACCTTTAACCAGTCAATCCGGAATTACCAAGTCACCTCTAGAGAGGTAATCTGCATTTTAGATCTCCTGCCTTCTCCCAAAGGATGGTGATCTTGCTTGAAACTATCTACTTTGCTAGATAATGTCCTTGACTTTCTTCCTTCTGCCTATACAGATCTTCCTCAACTAAGATGGGGTTACTCCAGATAAACCTATCATAAATTAAAAATATTGTGATTCAAAAATCCATTTAATACACTTAAACTGCTAAACATCATAGCTCAGCCTAGCTTATTTTAAATGTGCTCAGAACACTTACATCAGCCTACAGTTGGGCAAAACCATGTAACACAAGGCCTACTTTATAATAAAGTGTTGAATGTCTCATGTAATTTATTGAATGCTGTACTGAAAGTGAAAAACAGAATGCTTGTATAGGTGCAGAATGGTGATCAGTTGTTCATCCTTGTGATCATGTGGCTGACTGGGGGCTGAAGCTAGTTGGTGCTGCCCAGGACCACAGGAGATTATCATTTCACAAACTGTTAACCTAGGAAAAGATCCAAATTAAAAATTTTAAGTACGGTTCCTAGTGAATGAATATAGTTTTCATACCATTGTAAAATGAAAAACTCCCAAGTTGAACCATCACAAATCAGGGACTATCCATGAAAGTTTGCATTTTGGACAGCTCAGAGCTCCTTTCTTTCTGCTAACATGGGATGTTGCCCAATTAGTGAGTCATTAAATAAAAGCCAATTAGATATTTAAATTTACTTGGTTGAATTCTTTTTTTAAGATTATATTTATTTATTCATGAGAGACACAGAGAGAAAAGCAGAGACATAGGCAGAGTGAGAAGCAGACTCTCCACAGGGAACCTGATGCGGGACTTGATCCCAGGACCCCAGGATCACGACCTGAGCCAAAGGCAGATGCTCAACCACTGAGCCACCCAGATGCCCCTGACTTTTTTTTTTTTTTAAGATTGGGTGGCATCAGTGGGACCAAAGGAGACTTCTGGTGGCTCAGGGACAATGAGAAGCACAGCTGTGGTACTAGCAAACCCTTTGAGTTCTGTCCTCCCCACCATTTCTAAAGGCCATGGGTATATTCCTCTTCACTTTGAGCTGCACTCTCTCTTGTGTCAGGCTTCCAGATGAACGGACTTTCCAGTCCAGAGCAGGTCTGCTTGAGCTAGCAGATGGTTCCTTGTGAAATGCAAACCCCTAGATCTTGGTTCAGTCTACATTTCCCGTATTTGAGTGAAATCCTCCCAGCCCTTGGTTTTGTCCCCAGATACCATGTGAGAAGTTGGTGGTTTCGACTTCAGTTTTCCATTTGTTTGGAATCAGTCTGCAGTCCTCATTTTTTGGCATCTGCTGGTTCAATCTTTTCTCCTGTCTCAGGATCCACATTGACATATTTTGGTAGTGTGAGGAGGGCATTTTCTTGGTCAGGCCATAATAATAGCTTTTGGTCACATCTGGTGAATTAAGGTGCACATGTTTGTTTGTCTTGTTTTGTGTAGATAGAGGCTATGTGAGTAAGAATCTCAGAAGCCAAAAAGCTGCAAAAATTGGTGGGCATGGGTTGAACACTTAAAACCTATTTGAGCACTCTCCACTTCATTCTAACACTCTCATGTTAGGATAAGTTGGTCATGGAATGGGTTAGCTTGACACTAGATCACCTGCCAACCTCAGGAAAATGTGCATGTAATGAGGTACACTGTAAAACACAATCTCCAACCCAACAACACATCCCTGTTTAGGAATTAGTTTGGCTCCAAGAGACCTAAGGGCTTAGCTAATAAAGAATAGGAAATGTTAAGTTCTAAAGAGTTAAGGGCACCACCTTCACAGCCCCCCTCCCCTCCCCGCCCCACTACCTATTTTATATCCAAGAGCTATGGTCCTGGAAGCTATAAATCTCTACAAAAATGGTAAATAAATAAATAAATAAATAAATAAATAAATAAATAAATAAAGACACAAAAGTTATCTAGAACAATATGTAGGCCTCCCCCATTACACCTTCCTAGGGGTCTATCAACAAAATGCTAACCCAGGGATTGATGTCTCAATTGTAATCAAGTGGGATGTTGGAAAAGACATTGTCCTCAAAGACTACACAAATTCTTCAACATCAATGTCGGATGCCTTTCTATCTCCCACAAAGAATAGCTCCCAGGTTGGCTTCTCTTGGAGTTAGAGACTTTGAGGGATTTTCTGGTACACTGCTACATTATTGCCATAAACAGCCATGGGAAACCATAATTAAAATTAATGATTCCCAATTCTGGGACATATCAAAGGCTGCAGAGGAAATCCTGGGAAAACTGGCAGAAGCCAGTAAAGAATGAGAATTATTACGAGAGTTAGCTCTTTGTTTTTTTTTTTTTTTTAATTTTTATTTATTTATGATAGTCACAGAGAGAGAGAGGCAGAGACACAGGCAGAGGGAGAAGCAGGCTCCATGCACCGGGAGCCTGATGTGGGATTCGATCCCGGGTCTCCAGGATCGCGCCCTGGGCCAAAGGCAGGCGCCAAACCGCTGCGCCACCCAGGGATCCCGAGAGTTAGCTCTTTAATCTCTGTCTGTAGTGGTCAGTTGAGAGAGGAAATTAAAATTTCATATTGTTAGGGCACTTGGCTGGCTCAGTTGGTAGAGCATGTGACTCTTGATCTTGGGGTCATGAGTCCAAGCCCTATGTTGGGTGTGCAGCTTACTTTAAAAAAAATTCACATTGTACCTTCCTTTCCAAATACAGACTCACTAATCCTTTTTCTCTTAGGTATATCAATTAACTTCATGTTTGTTTCATTTTGTGTCCTAAGAACATGCTTTGGCTTTCTGCCTGCCTGGGACATGTAGGTTGACAGTTCTTTCTTTTGGTTATCTTTGGGAGTGACTTTGGATTGTGGGAAGGTAGTATCCTTTGCACTCTCTTTGGGGACCCACCCTCCTTTTTTTTTTTTAAGATTTTATTTATTTATCCATTAGAGACACACACAGAGAGAGAGAGAGAGAGAGAGAGAGAGAGAGAGAGGCAAAGATACAGGCAGAGGGAGAAGCAGGCTCCACGCAGGGAGCCTGACGTGGGACTTGATCCCAGGTCTCCAGGATCACACCCTGGGCTGCAGGTAGCGCTAAACCGCTGCGCCGTGGACCCACCTTTCTTACATCCAAGAGGGTTGTTCAACACTCCCTGAAAACTGACAAGCTCTTTCACCTCTCCTACACTAAAATAAAACTATGTACCCAAAAGGAAAGACAAGCCCTCTAAAGCTTTTGTGGAGGGATTCCACATTCCAAAGACATTCTAAACATAAGACATACTGAAACAGTCCAAAAAAGCAGCTCTAAATCCAGAACATAGAAATCTTTTGATTTCTATCTTAGTTGGAATATCCCTGATATACAAAGTGAACTGAAGGCAAGAAAGTTCAATGTGTAGATCAACCCATGATGTCATTTAAGTCACAACTCCATTCTATAAGGAATTAGAAGCAACAGACTTGATCCTACAAATCTTTGAAAGATCAGAAATGCAGTTCTGGAAACAATTAAAAGTCCACCTCTCCTTTTTAACAATTAACCTCCTTTATTCATCTCAAAAGGCTTGTAGGTGTGGTAGAAATTCTAGCCTAGAAAACAAAAGTTCTTCTGGAAGAAACGTGCATTCTTTTCCTATAGCTTAGAGATGTAAATGTTCTACATGGTTTTCTCTAGGAACTCTATCTTTTCTTCCAGGCTATCTCCTTGAAATACAAACTTCAGGGAGGTAATTTTTAGCTGAAGAAAAACAAAAGGGTCAAAGGTGATTTGAAGTTTAGGAGAATGAAAAACCTTAAGTGTCTTCTCCACAAATATTGGTAAAAAGCCTTACCTTATTCCATCTGTCAGAAACATAGTTTGGATCCATTTTATATATATATATAACTAGTGAGTTTTGGGATGTCTGGTTGGCCCAGCCGTTGGGTGTCTGCCTTCTGCTCAGGTCGTGATCTCAAAAACCCAAGATCAAGTCCCACACTGGGCTCCCTGCATGGAGCCTGCTTCTCCCTCTGCCTATGTCTCTGCCTCTGTGTGTGTGTCTCTCTCATGAATAAATAAAATCCTTAAAAAAAATAACTAGTGAGTTTTGTATTATTGTATTTGGTTCATGGCTTAAATTTTAAAACAGAAGGAATAAGCTCTCTCTGTCTGTATATTCATGTGTCCATGTATATATGTTATAGATATATGATAATTTTCTGCCTCTGGATGGTATTGCTAAAATTAATTTGTAAAAGAGCACTATTTAACTGGCATAAAGAAAAGTAAATGCTTATATGAATTAAATATTCCTAAAATCCTCAGAAATATAATAGAAACTAACCCAAATGTTTTTCAAGTACATGTGATCTTACATAATCTTTGGTAAAAAGAAAGCCCAGTTTAAATTTAGATTACTTAAAATGGGTAAGTCTAGGATGCCTGGGTGGCTCAGTTCGTTGAACATCTGCCTTCAGCTCAGGTCATGATCCCAGAATCATCAGGGAGTCTGCTTTTCCCTCTCAACCCCCCCCCCCAACCCCCCACTTTCTCTCCTGCTCTCTCTCTTTTAAATAAATAAAATAAAATAGAGAAAATAAAATGGGTAAGTCTTCAGAATTGTCACCATGAAAAGTAATGTAGATGTACATCATTTATTCTATTTTGTTTTACTAGTTGAATAATTGCACGGTAGCCCTGTTTCAAAATTTGTCAGTAAGAAAAATTTCATATGATGAAAATTTCATAAATAATCTAAACATAATTGTTGAGAACAAGTTAATTAAATTTAAGGGGGATAAAAATTTGAAAGTAAACTTCTTTATTTTTCCCAAATTGTTTTTTGACCTGAAACTTTAAAGTTTTGTTATGTAAAATAAAATGATGGATAAGTCATTAAATATCTAAATCTTTTTTTTTTCTAGATCTTTTTCAAATAAGATAAAATACTGAAACATTAGCAAAAATAGGTTTATTCACTTTTGGCTTTCTTTACAGAGAGACCAAGAATATTTGGATCTATTGTTAAACATGTTTCATGGCACAATGGAAAATTTATTATGAGGAAAATATGCTTTTAGGAATTATGAAGTGTATTCATAAGCTTGTCAATAACAGATGACTCACAATTGTTTAAGGCTAGTAGAAATAATAAGGGAAACATCTCTGTATGCAAGGAATGTAGGATGTATCTTTTCAGTAAAAGGTCATGAGGAGTGGAGGTGCATTTTGCTACAGGAGAAGAAAGTAATTTTGTCTTAAAATGTGATAGGTTAGGGGCACCTTGGTAGCTCAGACTGTTAAGTATCTGCCTTCAGGTCAGGTCATGATCCTAGGGTCCTAGGATGGAGCCCTGAGTCAAGCTCCCTGCTCAGCAAGGAGCCTGCTTCTCCCTCTCTCTTTGCTGTTCCCCCTGCTTGTGCTTCTCTCTCTCTCTGTCAAATAAATAAATAAAAATATTTTTTAAAGTGAGACAGGTGATTTCAGAATGGGAAAGAGGAAAAACAGAGGGCCAATTCTGATTGGGGAAAAAAAAAGCCATACAAAGTTTGTGAAAGAGGAATCTTGGGAAAATAATTTTATGTGTAGTCAAGATGGTTGTAATTAAAATGAATTGGAGTAAAAAAAAGTATTGGGATGCCTGGGTGGCTTGGTGGTTGAGTGCTGCCTTTGGCTCAGGGCGTGATCCTAGAGTCCCAGGACTGAGTCCCAAATAGGGCTCCCTGCATGGAACTTGATTCTCCCTCTGCCTGTGTCTCTGCCTCTCTGTGTCTCTCATGAATAAATAAATAAAATAAAAATCTGTTAAAAAATGAGTATTTGTTTTTTAAAGATTTATTTATTTATTCATGACAGAGAGAAAGAGAGGTAGAGACACAGTCAGTGGGAGAAGCAGGCTCCATGCAAGGAGCCTGATGTGGGACTTGATCCCGTGACTCCAGGATCATGCCCTGAGTCGAAGGCAGACGCTCAACCACTGAGCCACCCAGGCATCCCAAAAAATGAGTATTAATATCAAAAGTAAAATGGTCAAAATTAGGAATTAGGAATTGGTTTTCTTTCTGTTAAAAGGAAAGTTTTCTTGGACCATTGGTCTGCTCTTAGTAAGATATTGTGAAAGGTTTTTCTTTACCTTTAAAGTAATCTGCCTAGAAAGCAAAGATCTTGTGTCTTATTCAAATATTTCCTGTGTTTTGTGTTATCTTTACCATCAGGTCTTTGATTACTTATGAGAACTGAGTCTTCTCAATATTAAAAGCTAAGTATTGTTCACAATTCTGTAACCTTCTATATTTGCCTTTGAAATCTCTCATTACCATTTTGGTCAAATAGATAATTAAGTATTATTTATAATCTGTGGCCTTATTTAATCAAGTGTCTAAGCCTTTTGATTTTTTTTAAACATTTTCTTTCTTTATTCATGAGAGACATACAGAGAGGCAGAGACATAGGCAGAGGGAGAAGCAGGCTCCCTGTGGGGATCCTAATGTGGGACTCAGTCCCAGGACCCTGGGATCATGACCTGAGCCAAAGGCAGATACTCAAACACTGAGCCACCCAGGCACCCTTGTTATTTTTTAAAAACTTCTCAAATTCAAATTCTAAATGAAGTCTTTTTGACCTTGAACTAACATTGGGATTTACCAGAGGGTCCCTGGAACATCTGAAAAGATTTGTACCCTCTCCTTTATAAAAGGAGAGATATTAAATGAAGGATTATTTGCTAAATTAAATTACATGGGAAATATTTTCAAATAAGAGTATAAGTCTTTTGTTCCATTTGTATAGGAATATAAATGTTCCACTGCTTTATTTTTTTTTTTTAAGATTTTATTTACTTATTAATGAGTGACAGAGAGGCAGAGACACAGGCAGAGGGAGAAGCAGGCTCCCCATCGGGAGCCCGATGTGGGATTCAATTCCAGGACCCTGGGATCACAACCTGAGCCAAAGGCAGACACTCAACCACTGAGCCACCCAGGTGCCCCTGTTCTGCTGCTTTATAATGAACTCTCATCAGGTCTTAACCATGGCCAATTCCAACTATTGTTTCTTGGGGTGTGTGTGTATGTGTGTGGATGTGTGTGTTTTTCCATTTACAGTTATTGTTTTACTCATATTCTTTTTCCAAATGTTCTGGCAAAAATGCTTCATCTTTTGGAGATTCATGGAAAGGACTTTGACAAGTACATGATTCTGATAGGTTATAACACTTAATTGGGTAAGGGTTTCCAGAACTAATAATAAGAACTGGATTCAAGCAGAACAAGTATTTAATTACATGGGCCTAAATGAACTGAGGATGATTATAATTTCTTTTTTTTTTTTAAGATTTTATTTATTTATTCATGAGACACAGAGAGGGAGAGGCAGAGACACAAGTAGAGGGAGAAGCAGGCTCCAGGTAGGGAGCCCGATGTGGGACTCCAGGGTCATATCCTGAGCTGAAGGCAGGCACTTAACTGCTGAGCCACCCAGGCGTCCCAATGATAATAATTCCTTGTGACCTTTTGTTTGAAACATTGCTGGTTCCTCAATGTTTTGTTTTCCCAGATTTAAGGAAACCTTTTCTCTTAAGCTATTTATGACTTACAGCAGTTTGGTAAAGTATACATTTGTGAACAAAAATGGAACATTTACCTTTTTTCCCTACTTGATCCCTCCAGAATTCAAACTCTTAAGTATTCTTTTCATGGAACTATAGTTATTTACACAAGTTCAATAAAAATCTGTTCTCTTTGTAACAGGATACCACTGGAAACATTGGCTCTACCAAAAGGCTTTGACTAGAAAGTCGTATTTGAGAGAGATATATACATAGACTCAGATATTACCAGGCACTTTTAAGGAACCTGGATTCCTCCTGAAAATTTCTAGCAAAGTAATCTTTTTTTTTTAAATTTATTTTTAATCTATTTTTTCTCAGCAAAGTAATCTTAAATGAGCTTATATGGGGGGCACCTGGTGGCTCAGTTGGTTAAGCATTGGGCTCTTGATTTAAGCTCAGGTCACGATCTCAGGGTTGTGAGATTGAGCCCTGCGTTGAGCTCTATGTTCAGCAGGGAGTCTGCCTCTCTCTCCTCTCCCTCTGTCCCTCTCTTCTCTCTCTTTAAATAAATAATAATTTTTTTTTTTTTTTTTTTTACAAAAGAGCTTAGGGCCACCTGGGTGGCTCAGTTGGTTAAGCATCTGCTGTTGGCTCAGGTCACGATCCCAGGGTTCTGGAATCAAGTCCTACATCAGGTTCCTTGCTCAATGGGGAGCCTGCTTCTCTTTCTGCCTGCCCTTCTCCCTCCTTGTGCTCCCTCTCCTTCTCTCTGACAAATAAATAAATAAAATCTTTCTAAAAGATCATTATTCATGCTATACTTATGTAAATAATCAAGCCAAATTTAATGTAAACAAATTAGTTTTACTGTGATTATCTTTGGAACAAATACTGGAGGTAATTGTATTTTTTTTTTAATTTTATTTATTTATTTATGACAGACACAGAGAGAAAGAGAGGCAGAGACACAGGCAGAGCGAGAAGCAGGCTCCACGCAGGGAGCCTGACATGGAACTTGATCCGGGGTCTCCAGGATCACACCCGGATCCAAAGGTGGCACTAAACCACTGGGCCACAGGAGCTGCCCTGTACCTTTAGATAGTAGATTCTAATCCTGTTAATTGTCTTTAAGGTTTTGTTATATACATGTAAACCGACTAGATCTGGAATTATAGTTTCCTCAAATATCTGGCTATGACTTTCCAAACTATTACTTCCAGTTTACTCTCACCCTTCTGATTTTTTTTCTTTTTGATTTTGATTTTTCACTAAGAACAAAGACTATCCTCAAAATCCTTGGAAGGGACTATCCCATGTCCTCCTCACTACCCATATTGCAGTTGACCTCTGAATCAAACTGCTGAGGAAGAGTAGCTGACATTGATGTAGACTGCTTCCACCCAAGACACTGAATCAAGAATTCCTACTTTAAGTAGACACGATACCTTTTTTTTTTTTCCTTTCTATTCTACTCTGCCATTGGCCTGGAAAGATTACACCATCATCTGCATCTCCCAGACCATTGGAAGGTAGGGAGGAGGGTAACCTTTCAGACTTTTGGCGTTGTCATCAAAAACTCCCAATCTGTCTATTAACCATTAGCAGGCACTTAGCAGAAGTGGTTTGTGCCTGAACAGAATTTACTTTTGTCTGTGGGGGTTATCATCCTCCTTGGGCCTTTGATGCCTAGATGGCTAGTGCACCAAATAGTACTTCTTAGGTTATTTAGTTGTGTGCCTAACTTTTACACCTTTATTGGCTGACTCCCCTGAATTTATATTGTCAGACTGCACAGGAGGCTTTCATGATTCAGGATTCACTTCCTTTGGCAGGGCCCTACTTTCCAAGTAAGGAGTAAATGTAAATGAGGCTATAATTAGAAATCTCTCCTTAACTATTGAAAATATCATAGTGACTGCTGTTAAAGCAACAGCTGCCCAGGAAAAGTTCTTAGATACTCAGGCATAGCTCTTGATCATCTCTGTCTCTCTTTATTTTTTTTTAGAAAGATCTAATTTTTAAGTAATCTCTACACTCAACATAGGGCTTGAACTCACAACCCTGAGATCAAGAGTCACATGCTCTACCAGCTGAGCCACCCAGGCACCCCACTCTTCATTAGCTTTTAGCTAAGCAAGGAAGTGTCTGTGCTGTGGCCAACACCATTTGCTACACCTGGATTAACACTCTGGGGAAGTTGAATCTGTTACTTATGATCATTGAACAAGCCACTCAGCTTAAAAAGGTGACTCTTTCAACAGGGTCTTTTAACTTATTTGATTTTGATTGGCTTGGATCTTGGGGACCATGAAGTACACTCCAAACATTGGGAATTATTCTGCTTATAATAATCAGAGTAGTCCCCTGTTGTACTGTATTCTCTCAAAAGCTTTAAATGTATGTTTGTAGCTGCCAACCACCAAGCAAATGATCTCCCTAAGACTGGAATGTCAGGAAAGGAAGGAGAGAATAATTGACTTACAAAATGTGAACCCTGGGTGCCTGGATGGCTCAGTCAGTTAAGTGTCTGCCTTCAGTTCAGGTCATGATTCTAGGGTCCTGGGACTGGGCGCCACATTGGGCTCCCTGCTCAGCGAGAAGTCTGCTTCTCCCTCTGTCCCTCCACCTCCCCCTGCTCATGCTTCTGCTCTCTCTCTCTGAAATAAATGAAATCTTAAAAAAAAAA
The DNA here is from genome assembly GCF_048164855.1 of Canis lupus baileyi. NCBI lineage: Eukaryota > Metazoa > Chordata > Mammalia > Carnivora > Canidae > Canis > Canis lupus. The sequence continues at coordinate 12,108,887 of NC_132874.1, forward strand.
AAACGTGATTGCAAGGTTGTGACTTGTGAATATTACACAGATTTGGCAAAAAATGTCATGGTCTGTGAATATCAAACAGATCAGCAAAAGCTGTGAGACTTCATAGTAGTATCTGGGACTAGTGCTAATGCCTTAAATTTTTATCACATCTTTCAGTTAAGCTGAGAGACTGATCAAAAGTTTAGGGGTGGGTGGTTTAAAAAAAGAAAAAAAGGCCCCAAATGGAGTCCTGTATGCTAAGCCCCACATCAGGAAAGTGAGACTTAATACCTAACCTAGTTGCAGTTTCACTCTCTCCCAAGAATGTGACCTGATAGACGCCTCTGTCTTCCCCATAAAGGGTGGTGACCTTGCCTGAAACAACTGACTCTTTGCTAGAATAACTTTTTGCCCTGCCTTCTGCCTTTGAAAGTCTTCTGTTTTATACAGCTCCTTGGAGAACTTTCTATCTGCTAATACGGGATCCTGCCTGATTCATGAATCTTGAAGAAAGCCAATTAGATCTTTAAATCGACAGCTGAATTTTGTTTTCTAACACCTCCATCACTAACCACCATTTCCAAATATCTTTCCTTTGCCTTTAGCTGAAGATGGTATTTAAGGTGGTGGCTTTGGCCATTTTTCGAGTTTTACTTAGTTTTCCTGGGCATGTCCCATGTATACACTGTTTTTCTCTTGTTAATCTGTTTATTATGGTGGGGGGAGGGGCTTCTTAGCCAATGAACTTAGAAAGGTAGAAGGGGAATTATGTTCCCTCCTTTTTTTGTTTGTTTGTTTTTTTTGTTTTTTGTTTTTTTGTTGTTGTTCCCTCCTTTATACCAGTTTGTGGATTTTTTTTTTTTTTTAAGATTTTATTTACTTCACAGAGAGAGAGAACAAGCACAAGCAAGGGAAGCAGGAAAAGGAGACGCAGACTCCCCATGGGGCAGGGAGTCCAATGTGGGACCCAATCCCAGGATCTTGGGATCATGGCCTGAATCAAAGGGAGATGCTCAATCGATTGAGCCACTCAGGCACTCTAGTTTATGGATTTTAGCTGGAATTTATCCTGGCCAGAGAACGAAGTTATTTATCTCCAGAATAAGCAGGTGGATCCAGGCTCAGTTCTGGAGAGTGCCTAGAGAGCAGGGAATGAGAGCAAAGAGAACAACCAGACCCTTTAGAGGGAGGTTTTAGTAATATCCAACCCATTGGAATTGGATCTCTCCTTTAAATACCAGGCTGACATGATCAACAAAGGTGTTACTGGCGTTCCTTTCTGTGGGAGCTGTGCAAAATCCCTTGCCCTTTTTTACTAAGGGGTTCCTCCCCACTTTCATTCAGTCACAACTTTGCCTCAGATATATTACAATTAATCACATCATAACTTGGAAATAGCCTATATATTCTCATATATTTCATGTGGGTTGAGACACATCCTAGTCTACCTGGTGAAGCCTGTAGGTAGGTTTCCTGGTTTCATCAGCAATGTATTTTCTTCTCCTAATTAGTTTTTGTAATTTTAATTGCTTGTTGTCAAATTAATACAGCGCTTTGTGGAATATCTGGAAAACACAGAAAGGTGTAAAGAAGCAAACATCCCATAATTCCACTAGAAATAAAAGTTTGGTATCTGATCATAGACTTTTTCTATGTATGATTTTCGTGTACATAAAGCCACCAACATGCTTTTAAACTCTCCTGGAGTGTGGGTCACTTGCACAGGTGACTGCTATCATTCTGACCCCTAGGAGACACTCAGGTCTCCCTGTCACTCTAGCAATGGGGGCTGGCACATGACTGAAGCAAATCTGATCGGAGTTCTCCCCTGGGAATGGTATGTGGACTCTGGGAGAAGAAGGCTTTCTTTTTCTACTAGAACTGTATCAGGGCCAGAACTTGGAATTACTGGCAGTATCAGTGGACATTGTTCTTAGGATAGAAGCCTATTGCAGAGAAAGAATGAAACCAATACAAAGGGATGCCCAGGTGGCTTAGCAGTTGAGCGTCTGCCTTCAGCTCAGGGTGTGATCCCAGAGTCTTGGAATCGAGTCCCACATCTGGCTCCCTGCATGGAGTCCGCTTCTCCCTCTGCCTATGTCTTTGCCTCTCTCTCTGTCTCTCATGAATAAATAAATAAAATCTTAAAAAAAAAAAGCAATATACATAAATAGCCAAGAGGGACCCCTGCATGGCTCAGTGGATGAGCGTCTGCCTTTGGCTCAGGGTGTGATCCTGGTCCAGGGATTGAGTCCCACATCAGGCTCTCTGTGAGGAGCCTGTTTCTCCCTCTATGTCTCTGCCTCTCTTTCTGCGCCTCATGAATAAATAAATAAAATCTTAAAAAAAAAAGAGAGAGAGTAAATAGACAAGAAAAGAAGAGAGAGAAAGAACTTTTTTTTTTTTTAATTTACTTCAGAGAGAGAAAGAGCATGAGTAGGGGAAGGGGGAGAGGGAGAAACAGACTCCGCACTGAGCCTAATGTGGGGCTGGATACCAGGAACCTGAGATCATGACCTGAGTCAAAGCCAGAAGCTTAACCAACTGAGCCACCCAGGTGCCCCTAGAGCAAGAACTGTTGATCACACAAAGCACATGCATCTTTCCAAGGCAGTCATATCCATGGACTTCCCAATTTGTAAGAGCCAATAAACTCCTTTTTTTTAAAAAAATTAATTTTAATTGGGTTTCTAATATTTGAACCAGGGAATCACAATTAGTATAGTGCTTGTGAATTTTATCTCATTTAATTCTTCAAGAGTTCTGCGAACTGGATTTGGACATGTTTTGTAGATAAGGAGCCTAAAATTTGGGGAGATTAAATATTTGCTCATAATCCCTTGAGCAGAATTTATCTAACTCTAAATCTGGATTCCTATTCTTGCTATGTTATAGTTCCACTTTCTAAGATTGTTTTAGTAAAAGGCGAAAGATTTATACGATCTGAAGAGAAACCAGAGTATATGTTTTAGAAGTTTTAGTTTGGTTGCCTAAATATGTTTGCTGTTGCTTAAGACAGCAATCTCTCTGGGCAGGAAACAATTGGCCATTAAACCCAAAGAGGGCCAGTGGAGTTAGACTTTCATGGAAGGAGCCTGCTCTAGGTATTCTCCTTTCCTCCCTTTAGCCCCACCACAGATACCAAATGCTTACACACACCAGGTAAAGCACAATCTGGTCTGTGTCCTTTCATCAGGGAGGAAGTTTTCAAGGTGAATTGAGTTCATGAATGTTACTTTCTCATCATAATTAGTGACTTATGGCCGCCAAAATGTGGATAGGGTTGGGAGATTGGCTTGTGCACTTGAAAAATCTTTGAGCATGATCCAGAAACACATCTCTGAAGAGGCAGTCTCCTCCATCTCTCCCAACCTTAAGAATCTGCCTCTCCTTCTGGAACCCGCTGACATTGCGTTCTTCATATTCTTCTCTTAGACTACAGTGATAGCATAGCAGTAGTATGATTTTCCAAGGGCTGTTGTAATAAAATACCACAAAGTGGCTTAAAAACGATGGAAATTTGTTCTGCCACAGTTCTGGAAGCTAGAAATCCAAAATCAAGGTGACAGCAAGGTCATGCTTCCTCTGAAGGCTATAGCGAAGAATCTTTCCTTGTTTTTTTTCCAGCTTCTGGTGGCCATAGGTATTCTTTGGCCTATCGTAGCATAACTACAGTCTTTGCCTCTGTCTACACATGGACTTCTTCCTCTGTCTCTGTCACAGTTTCAATTTTATTATTAAGATACCCATTTTTTAAAAAATTTTTATGGGATCCCTGGGTGGCGTAGCGGTTTAGCGCCTGCCTTTGGCCCAGGGCGCGATCCTGGAGACCCGGGATCGAATCCCACGTCGGGCTCCCGGTGCATGGAGCCGGCTTCTCCCTCTGCCTGTGTCTCTGCCTCTCTCTCTCTCTCTGTGTGACTATCATAAATAAATAAAAAAAAATAAAAAATAAATAAATAAAAAATTTTTATTTATTTGTGATAGTCACACAGAGATAGAGAGAGAGAGAGGCAGAGACACAGTCAGAGGGAGAAGCAGGCTCCATGCACCGGGAGCCCGACGTGGGATTCGATCCTGGGTCTCCAGGATCGCGCCCTGGGCCAAAGGCAGGCGCTAAACCGCTACGCCACCCAGGGATCCCAAGGTACCCATTTTTTTTCCCTGTAGAAGGCATGGCTTGATTATAGGAACTAGAAGATGGAAAAGAAGCCTTTTTCCTCTACTGTCTTAGGTCTAGTATTTACAGCATGTGAATGAAACTGACAAAAGTTTAAAATGAAAATAAGTCTGTTTATGCACACAACACACATACATATGGGAAGACTCAGTGGTGAGTCACTCAAAGGGTGATTAGAATATAGGGCTTATATACAATCTTAACAAAGAGTGATACATTTATGGGGAAGTGACAAGACAAAGGAAGAGGGTTTGGGCTCCTACGGGTGGTAAATATGTGGCAGAAACTAATAGAAGGGTTATTTTAGTGTTTGAACAGACCCATCTCCCTACTGACTTTCTGTCTCTAGTTGTTTTCCTCCTGCTGGTATGGGAAAGAAAAGGGGGACACTTTCACAAAGGGAAATTTATAACCTGCTTTTAGGCAATTGGGGGAGCGCAAAGAGCTTTCTCTACATTTGCTACTGCTTAAATGACTGGAGCTCAAAACCCTTATGCCAACGTCACTTATTTTGAGGTGGTATATTCTCAACTCCTTCAAAGTAAATCACTTGATGAAGCCCATCAATCATGAGTATGCTTCTTTTTATAGAATTATAAACTTCTGAGACGCCTGGGTGGCTCATTCGGTTAAGCATCTGCCTTTGGCTCAGGTTGTGATCCCAGTATTGAGCCGTACATCAGGTGCCCTGCTCAGAAGGGATCCTGCTTCTCCCTCTCCTCCCTGCTTGTGCTCTCTCACTCTCATAAATAAATAAATAAATAAATAAATAAATAAATAAATAAATAAATGACAATTACAAATTCTCGGTATGAGAGTACTTGAAAAATTCCTACGTACTTTAAAATTTGCTACTTGGGGCACCTGGTAGATCCAATTGGTAGAGCATGTGACTCTTGATATTGGGGTTGTAAGTTCGAGCTCCATGTTGGGTGTAGATATTAATTAAAAAGAAAATCATTAAAAAAAAAACAACCCCAAAACAAAATTTGCTACTTATTTGTTCCTTGTCTCATATACTTCACAGCTCCTCCTTACCTCACACAGAATAAACTCTAAACATGGTGTACAGGTTCTTCAGGTTCCATCAACCTTTCCAAACTCATTTCCTACCTATCCACTCCTTTCTTTTGTTGCTTTTGTAATAGCAAGCTCCTGTAATCCCTTCTGTGAATATCACATTATTTCATGTCTTGTTGGCACTGCCCATGCAAGTTCCCTCCCGAGGAATCCTTATTCAGGCTTCAGCTCCTTCCAGAAGCTGTCTCCAAAACCCCAGGTTGCTCTAAACACCCCCACCTTGCCTTCACAAAACTGTGCAGCCATTCCATGTAGCCACGTTCATTTCTATGACCCCAGGCCTGGCATAGCATCTGGCACATCTCAGACAGTCCTCCAATGTTTAGTAAATTATACTGAATGCTTTCATTCTTGTATTAATAGAACAACCAGGATAGTTATGGTGCTTTATCTACTCCATCATACTGCAGGTTTAAAAATGTATACTTTTAAAGATTTTATTTATTTATTCGTGAGACATACAGAGAGAGAGGCAGAGACACAGGCAGAGAGAGAAGCAGGCTCCTTGTGGGGAGCCTGATGCAGGATTTGATTCTAGGACTCCAGAATCACAACCTGAGCCAAAGGCAGATGCTCAACCCCTGAGCCTCCCAGGTGCTCTTCTGGCCATTTCTAATTGACTTATAACACAGTTCAGTCCTACAGAGCACACACCAAGATGAGGAACATCACAAATTAGTGAAAGCGTTTCACTATTTTTAGCTATTATTATGAGGATATTATTTCTTCTAATATTTCTTGGAAAGTTGTGGTTTAGAGCAGGGAGATCTTACTACAAAATCCCCCTTCTTTTCTCTCTACTCTATGAATAGCTAAGAGAAGCTAAAACATAAGTGGTGAACTTACTCTAACTACTGACAGAAAAGCACCTAAAATCCCTTCTCAAACAACATCCTATCACTTTCTAGAAAATGCTTACCATTCTGGGACAGCAGAACTATGGCAGCAAGAACACATAAAATAAGCACATGGTCCGAATGCCAATAAAATATTGAAATCTTAGTTTAATTTCAAGTATTTAGATTTTGTTCATATTTTAAGATAACTGCTATTGAAATGCAATAACAGGGATCCCTGGGTGGCGCAGTGGTTTAGCGCCTGCCTTTGGCCCAGGGCGCTGATCCTGGAGACCCGGGATCAAATCCCACGTCAGGCTCCCGGTGCATGGAGCCTGCTTCTCCCTCTGCCTATGTCTCTGCCTCTCTCTCTCTCTCTGTGACTATCATAAATAAATAAAAATTTTGAAAAAAAAAAAAAAAAAAAAAGAAATGCAATAACAAATTCAAAATAAGGGGGGTTGCCTGGCTGGCTCAGTCTGTAGAGCATGCAACTCTTGATCTTGGGATTGTGAATATGAGCCCCACATTTGGTGTAGAAATAACTTAAAATCTTAAAAAAAAAAAAAAGAGGGGGTAAGATATCTCTAATTTCAAGTAAAAACAGAGAAAATGCAATCAAATGGAATCTAGAAATTACAATGTTTGTTATTCCTACATACACAGGGTAGCAAGAACCCTTTCCCTAACTTAGAACACTCAGAAATTATTCAAAAGGGATGATTTATCACTATCTTACTTTTAACCATCAATATTAATTCAAATGGGTAAAAAATACTTTAAAAGTGACATGTGAAAGTTCTTTAAATTATGGATGATTGAAAAATAATTTTACAATGAAGAACATTATTCTAAATATGTCACAAAGGTTCACGCATATTCAGAAAATTTTTTGCTAAGTATGTGACAAACACCAAGTTGATATTAAAACACAAAGAACTCTTTACATATCAACAAGAAAAGATACAAAATATTTAAAAATGGAAAGGCATGTAAGCAGGAAACTCACAAAAGAATAAAAAGAAAAAACCAGTAATAATTACATTTTTATACTTATTAGTGAAAGGACTTAAATAATTAAATAATGCAAATTAAATGACATTTCTAGCATACTGTCAAAGATGAAAAACTGAGAAAAGAATGGCAAGAAGTAGAGAAATAAATATAATCATGTATTTACTGACTGTGCTTGAAAGTCTCCCCCCTGCTTTCTGGTTCCCAATTGTACAATATGGAACGAAATTTAAAATATGCATTTTCACTGACCCCCCAAATCCCTTTTTTTGTAAATTATTTTATCACAAGTGCAAAGATATGCACAGGAATGTTTATTATATTAATTTTTCTTTTTCTTTTAAAATCAAAATTATACATGCACATAATTTTAAGAGTGAAATAGTTCCCCAAGGCTTGTTACTATAAATATATACCCCTGCTCATCCCTACCCATTTCCTGTTTCCCAGACACTTCGAACACTTTTAGTTGATTATTGCAGTATTCAACTTCATAATTTTAAGTTATATGTTTACTTCTTGAGTTTTTAGTTTTAGGAATTACCAGTTGATTTCCCAAGATGGGGGGAGACTATAGGTCTCTTTTTCAGCCTACCCCAGGACATACCTCTGCCTCTTGCCCTTTTTCTACCGATCCAGTTTTTGGGGTTTTTGAAAAAAGATTCTATTTTATTATTTATTTGACAGAGAAAGAGAGAGAGCAAGTAGGGGGAGCTGTAGAGGGAAAGGGCTCTTCACTGAGTGGGGAGCCCCACATGAGGCTTGATCCTAGGACCCACGGATTGCAATCTGAGCTGAAGGCAGAGGGTTAACCACTGGGCCACCCAGGTGCCCCCTAATTAGTTTTTTAGCCATCATTTAGTTTGGATCAATACTAAGTATGATTATTAGTAGAATATAAATCATGACTTAGCCACAGGATATGTGATTAGCTTTCATTCCTTGCACAAAATTTGCTTTCTCTGTTAATAACTGCCTTTTCTTCCCCTCTTCATTTTCTGAGTACTCAGCCACATCTCAGTGTAGACTTCCCCTCATTTGTGTACATCAGCAGCTTGAGGGAACCTCACCTGAACCTGTGGGGGGAAATTGGGCAGTGTCCTGAATATGCTGTTGCAGATACTGATTACATAGTAAGGTTCTCTCAGAGAAAGAGCTGTGCTGCTGGAGTCCTAGTTCCTAGTCCTCTCCTTTCCAGCTGTGAGCCTTGGTTTCTATCATCTAATAACAGTACTACCTACTAGGTCATTTTACTGTACAGTCTTGATGCTGAAATTAGTAGCAGTGATCAGCATGAAGTAAATACTTATTAAGGACTGTTATTTTAATTATTCTATGAGAGCAAAAGTAGTAGGGATTTAGACTAATTTCCATCTAGAAATTTATTAGTTTATACCATACTTCTTTTCCTGATTAAGCAATACATATTCATCAACAGAAAATTTGAAAAGTATACTAAAGAGTCAAGCAGCACAAAAGAAAACTTTTTACAATTCCACTACACAAAGGCAACTGTGGTTAACCTGCTGGCATATTTCATACCTCTGGTTTTTTTCTTTGTAATTCATGTGCTTAGTTATCTAGCTTCTAGCATTTTGAGTTCTGCTTTTGTTGAGGTATTGCTTAATGTCAAAAACACTTCTCGTATTATTTAAAATCTTTATTAGTATATTTTAAATGAAAGTTGCATAGTATTTCACTGTTTTGCTACAGGGTAACCAACTTCTCCCATTAGTCCATGTCTGAGAGGATTCCCAAGGACACAGGACTTTTATCGCCCATTCCTGGCAAACCAGGATTGGGTCAGTTATCCTCCCTTTACACACCCTTTCACATGGATAATTAGGTTTTTTTTTTTTTTCCATTTTAAGAATCTTTATAAATAGCACTGATGTGAATTTTGATAGCATTTACTAGTCTTTCAAATTGTTTTTCTAATAACTTCCTTAGTGCAAAAGATGCTGTCTTTTGGCCTAGATTTTTGTTTAACCTATAGGGCCTGGAACAGTTACATAAATGCTCAACAAACCATTGAGCAACCAACTGACTGTCTAGTTTTGTTGTAGGTTGAGTCAAAAGATATATTGAAGCCCTGGGGCGCCTGGGTGGCACAGGTGGTTAAGTGTATGACTCTTAATTCAGCTCAGGTCATGATCTCAGGGTTGTGGGATCAAGTCCCACATCCAGCTCCCTGCTCATTGAGAAGCCTGCTTTTCTCTCTCCTTCTGCTTATGCTCCCGCTGCTGGTGCTGTCTCTCTGTGTAATAAATACAATCTGTTGTGTTTTTTTTTTGTATATTTTTTTATTGGAGTTCGATTTGCCAACATATAGTGTAACACCCAGTGCTCATCCCATCAAGCGTCCCCCTCAGTGCCCGTCATCCAGTCACCCCATCCCCAAAACCTCTCCTTCCCCTTGTTCCTTTCCCAGAGTTAGGAGTCTCTCCTGTTCTGTCACCCTCTCTGATAGTTCCCACTCATTTTCTCTCCTTTCCCCTTTAATCCCTCTCACTATTTTTTATATTCCCCGAATGAGTAAAACCATATGATGTTTGTCCTTCTCTAACTGACTTCCTTCACTCAATCTGTAAAAAGAAAAGAAAAGAAAAATGGGAGACAGTAATGTTATAAGCCCAGCAAAATACATGTGACTGTGTCTAAGCAGGATGTTTCCACATTAGTTGGTGTCTTTGTCTGGGCTGCTATAACAGAATACCACAGGCTGGGTGGCTTATAAACAACATGAATTTATTTCTCATAGTTCTGAGGGTTAGGAAGTCCAAGGTCAAGGTACCGGCAGACTCCATGTCTGATAGGGTCCTACTTCTTGTTTCTTACCACTGTGTTCTCCTCACAATGTGGAAGGGGTGAGGAAGCTCTCTGAGGTCTCTTTTACAAGAACACTCATCCCATTCATGAGGGCTCCACCTTGGTGACCCAATCACCTCCCAAAAGCCCCACTTCCTAAAACCAACACATTGGGGGGAATAGGTTTAGGCTTGAACACATGAATGGGGGGTGTGGACACACACATTCAATCTATAGAAGTTGGTATTTTCCATTCCACCTTTGCTCTAAGAGGTGCTTCATGTAAGCCCTCATTTCTGAAGTGCCTTTCCCTGAGATGAGGACAAAAGCTAATCAGTTTCCCTTCTCAGACTTTGTTAATATTCCAAAATGATTTCTGGCTTTTTTTCCTCTGGATGTTTCCTTATGTTAGTTATGAAGATTCCCTAAATATTGCTAGTCCTAGGGTTTTATATTTTGGACTGGCCATAAACTCATGGGTCCTGTGGGTACTGGTTCTATTCTGGAAGCTTTGCTCAAGGTAGCAGTGACAGATGCTTCTATTCAGGTAAATTCTGTCAGCATCCTCTTGCTTTCCCTGAGCACATCTAAGATTCCTCATATCTTGTATTTGGAGCTTTCTTAAACAGAAGACAGTATGTTGGGCCTATCTTTAAGACCTCAGTGAAACCACGTTATTGAAGCAGACAACAGAGGGCTATTTTTCCTCATGCTTGCTTCCCAATTAATCACCAGTAAAAGTCCTGCCCTTCCCTCACCCCACTCTCAGGCTTGGAGACCACCTAAGTCATTCATTTTGATATTTTAATCTGGCTATTTCTCTGTTTACTTATATAGAAGTACCACAAAAACACAACTTGACCTCACTTTTGTTGTCTGCCTGAATTTTTTAAGAATATTAATGCTAGAAGGTGTTTTAAGAGGTATGGCCAAGACCTTTGCTTCAGGGGTGCCTGGCTGGCCCAGTTAAGAAGAATATGTGACTCTAGATCTTGGAGTCAAAAGTTTGAGTCCCAGGTTGTTTGTAGAGACTACTTAAAAGTGAATAAACTTTAAAATTTAAAAAAAACAAAAACAAAAACAAAAGGACCTTTGCTCCAGAACATCTGAGAATATAAATCATGTGGGAGTCCATCCTATTTATTTTTGTGCTAAGGATGGATGGAGAGTATAGAACTTTCCTTAGTTGTCTATTCTACTGTTTATTGACCAATATAGTCAGTAGATCTTCATCGAGTCTTTTTATCATCTTTATTGAATTTTAAATTGGGGGGTTATATTTGTTGCTATATTTAAAAAATACCATTTTGTAACTTTGGAATAGCATAGCTGGTAATTAAAGTATGGGGAGAAGTCAGAAGAAACAAAAATACTCAGGAGATATATTAGTTAGGTTTTCCGTTTCTAGAGGACATAATAGATTAGTGCTCCAATTGTTTAAGAATTCTTGCCATTCTTCGAAACAGCGCATGTTAAACATAAATGATTTTTAGGGACAAAGAAAACATTGTAGGAGGACTGGATGCCAAGAGTACATGGCCTTCTCTGGCAAGGTCAATTATGTTTTATATGTGACAGAATATTTTGTAACATACATTCTTCCAACATACTCCCTGGTAATCAGAGCCAATCCAGGATGTGCAATGAGAATTTTTTTCAAAACAGCTAGCTGTATTACCATTTGCCAGCAAATGGGTTATGTAAAGTCTTTCATCCAATCGGCCTTGTTGGGAAGATGCCTTAGTCCATGCTGATCAAAATAATAACACCAATCAATAGTATTTTATGTGATGATTAAGATACTACTTCTTTTCCAGGAAGAGCAGATAAGCAGCTCCTCTATACGTAGACTGATACCATCCTCTAAGCTGAACTCAAAGGTTAAGATGATTTCTATGTCCTGAAGACATAATACTTCTCCCACTGGTTCCATCCAATACTTTAGCCTGCATATTCTTCCTTTAATTTTCTTTTTTAAAAATATCTTATTTATTTATTCATGAGAGACACACACAGACAGGCAGAGACATAGGCAGAGGGAAAAGCAGGCTCTCTGCAGGGAGCCCAATGTGGGACTCGATCCCAGGACCCCAGGATCATGCCCTGAGCCAAAGGCAGATGCTCAACTGCTGAGCCACCCAGGTGCTCCCTTTTCTTCTTTTAAGTAGGCTCCACACCCAGGGCGGAGCCCAAGGTGGTACTTGAACTCATGACACTGAGATTGAGACCTGAGCTGAAACCAAGAGTTCGACTATACCACCAAGGTATCTTGATGAATCTTTCTGTAAACACCTTTACTTTTCCTGAAAAAGGTTTAGAAATAAAAGCATGAATGTGGGCTGGATTTAACATGCTGGATTCTAGGCCTTGTCCTGCCACTAATTATCTGCACAAGGTCAACAAAGTGAGTTTGTTCTCTTAAACCTCATGTCATCGCCTGTAAAAGCTGTGTGGTATGATACGAACATATGAGCTTGAAAACCCAGTTTTGGTCTTGGTTCTGCACTAATCATGTGCCCTTGAGCACATACCTTGTTTTCCCATTTATTTGAATTGATCTGAAAAATTTGCCTTGAGTGCTTATCAAGGGCCTAAGACTTGTGTGACTAAGACAGAACTGTCCTCACAGAGTTCTAAATATCATTCACACACATAGTCCTATCAGTGAGTCATTAATTTCAGTTCTGATAATTACCCTAAGAGCAGTGCTATATTGACAGAAAATACCAGGCAGACCGCATCAGATGGGGGCTGCAGGGAGTGAAGGGGAGGGAGGCAAAAATACTACGTGGGCTCCTCTGATGGAAGTCACTTTTAGGTTAAGATAAGAAGGATGAACGGAAGTTGGCCAGGTATGTATGGAAGAGTTTTTCATCTTTGAGAATCAGTTTTTTTTCCTTTCTTTTTTTTTTTTTTTTTCAATTTAGAAAAAGTAAAACATGTGACAAAGATTGTTATGGATCCCCCAGCAGATGCTATTTCCTTCCTGCTTGTCACAGATTGCCACTGTCACAGTGACATTTCCAGCAACTTTTGCTGTTCCTTGTGGCCATGTGATTAATTCTGGTCGTTGGAAGTGCCACTTCTGGGATGTATTCTTACAACAAAATGATAAGCCTCTTCTCACCTTTCTCTACCTATGGCTTGCAACAAGGACTTGGAAGCGAGCCGCCTTTGGTCATATGAGCAGGGCAACATCTATGGGTGCAGAATGCAAGTGTGTCCACTCCACCATCCCTAACTGCCTCTAGGTGTATTTTTATCTGAGAGAGAAATAAACTGTTGTCTTGTTTCAGCCATTTTGGACCAGAGGGGGTGTGCTATATCGCTGTTATATGTAGTTAAACTTAAATCCTAAGCAATATAATGTGTCTATAAACAGACTGAATAAAAGATAATATAATGAAAATTAATTCTCATCATCCACATGCCTCACAGTTGCATTTAAGACATCATAACTAGGGTAGCCCAGGTGGCTCAATGGTTTAGTGCTGTCTTCAGCCTAGGGCGTGATCCTGGAGACCCAGGATCGAGTCCCCTGCATGGCGCCTGCTTCTGCCTCTGCCTGTGTCTCTGCCTCTTTGTGTGTGTGTGTGTCTCAATAATAAATAAATAAATCTTAAAAAAAAAAAAAAAAGACATCGTAACTAGAGCTGAATAAAAGACTTCAAGTGTAAAGTGACCAGTCCCTAAAAGATTAGGACCAGACTCTTCTTCTCCATGAACATTCCAGCTTCATCAATGTATTTGGGAAACATCACTCACTCGTGGGCTGCCAGTTCATATTGATGACGTTTTGTGTTGCTCTACAACATCTAAGGTCACTTCAAACTCCACCTCTGTTGATTGAACCACGCTGCAGGATTTCAGAACCAGAGCCCTGGTTTTATAGCATTTTTGGATCTGTGAACCATCTTATGAAGCAACATAACCAGTGACCTAGACCACATATCCCCACCTACCATATGCTCTCCTCACCACTGCAAACACACACAAACCAAACTTGCATTGGGTGAATGACTTTTGTTGAGAAATCAATACAGTGGCTCTTGATTTTTAATATTACTTTATATTATAAACAAAAAGATCAACATGAATACCAGAAAAGTTAAACAACCTGAAGAACAAAGACATTATTTATGGATCCTCTTGTGAGAACAACTTGGCCATTAATTGTGCTCATGTTCATTAGCATTTTAAGAAATACCCAAATGCCACCAGCACGTTAAAGTAACACATAAACAGCATACTATCTATTTCTCTAGAATGTAACTGGGTTCACATGGGATTTTTTTTTTCCACATGGGATTAAGACTCTTTATACAGGGGCAGCTGGCTGGCTGCGTCTGTAGAGCATGGGATTTGATCCTGGGGGTGTGAGTTAAAGCTCCATGTTGGGTATAGAGTTAACTTAAAAAAAAAAGAGACCTCTATAGTAATGAATAGACTATGGGCTGCACTGTCATAATGTCATTCATATCTGGTTGGGGCCCAAGTTTACCTGGCATCGTTTTTACCACAACTGAAGGCATTCATCCTGTGTTACCAAGAAAGCAAGGTAGGGAATTGAATGTAGAATCTTGTAATTTGATCTGTGCTCTGGTTTAGTTGATTCTGAAAAGAATTCAAATCAATAAAATTTAATCAAATCACATTAGAAAATACATTTTGAGCAAAAGACTTTACTAAATAGCCTATATCTATTGACCATAGAGTTAGTCTACTAAGCAGTCCATTACTGTAGAGTGAGGGGGACAACTATGCAGGGAGCATAAGACTGGGGGTCACCACCATGTGTGTACATTCTCTAGTGGTCATTTCCACTAGGGCCTGAACCCTTCTCTATAAAGATATTGCTTTTGAATATTTGCTTAAAATTAATAGCAGTGAACTCTTTAATAGCAGTGGAGGGGGTTGTTGCTGTTGTTGTTTTCTTAGAGATTTTATTTATTTGCTCATGACAGATACACAGAGGCAGAGACATAGGCAGTGGGAGAAGCAGGCAACTGGGGGAGAGCATGCTGCAGGACTCCATCCCAGGACCCTGGGATCATGACTTGAGCCAAAGGCAGATGCTAAACCACTGAAGCACTCCTGAAAAGAGAGATTTTATCTGAGTTCACTGTTAGCCCTCATCGTCCATTCCCCATGGGATGGGAGGCCCTTGGAGCTCTAGCCCCTGCCTCCTTCCCTTGCTTCATATCTATCTCACCATTTGCCTCCTCCCTATTCTCCAGCCCTATTGAACAATATAGCTCTCTGTCTTTGTATAAGTTGCTGTTCTTGGAATGCTGGTCCTTTCCATTTTGCCTTAATTTGTTTTCATTCTCCAAGACTCAACATGGTATATACCATAAAGAATTGAAAGCAGAATCTCGAAGAGATATAAGTTACACTCATGTTCATTGCAGGACTATTCACAACAGACAAAAGGCAGAAGAAACCCAAATGTCCATTGGCAGTGAATGGACAAAATGTGGTAGATTTTGGAATGGAATATTACTCAGCCATAAAAAGGCTGACATGTTATAACATGGAAACCTTGAGGACACTATGCTAAGTAAAATATACCAGCCACAAAAAGACAAATGTGGTATCGTTCTGCCTGTATAAGGTAGTTAGGGTAGTCAATTCATACAATCAGAAAGTAGAATGGTGGTTGCTATAGGCTAGGGGAAGAGAAAATAGGGTGTTACGGTTTAAATGGGTACCAACTTTCAATTTGGGATGATGAAAATGTTCTGGAGATGGGGTGCCTGGCTGGTTCAGTTGGTAGAGCATGTGACTCTTGATCTCCAGGTTGGGAGCTTAAGCTTCTTGTTGGGCATAGAGATTGCTTAATAAAAAATTTTTTTAAACCATTACTTGTAGTATAATCTTTCTGACTAATCTGTTTTTGTTTTTTAACACTTCATGAAGTGTCTCATTTCCATTTGGAAAGCTGCTAGTCTGTCTCTTTAGATTATAAGCTCCTTGAAGAGAAGAGCTCTTTTACCTGTATGTCTTCATAGCCTAGTAAGGTTATCTGGAACATGGGCTTATCAGGAAATAAAATGAAAGTGAAGGGGATTTCTTGGAGTTCCAGAATAGGAAAGAAATTTTGGAGCCTAAGAACATTTGTTGACCCTTTCAATAACTGAGATCACGTATATAAAGTGCATCGCACAATTCCTGCACTTAATAGGTAGTCAATAAATGTTAGCTTCTTTCCTCTTTCCCCTCATTTTACAGAGAAGGGAGTTGATCCCCACAGAGGTGAAGTAATGGGCTAGAGTTAAACACTTAGTAATGGAAGAGACAAGCGCTGCATCTTCTGGTCCAGTGAATCCTTTTTTTGCTATAACATTAGAAACACGGATGTAGGAATGACCCTTGACCCCAACAGTAATAGGTTTACAAGTAACTATTATTCAAATGTACACAAAAGTAGGGAGAATTATGAACCCTATGAACCCATCACTCAGCTACAACAATTACCAACTCTGGCAACCTTTTTTCATGTTTCAGCCTCTCTG
The DNA here is from genome assembly GCF_048164855.1 of Canis lupus baileyi. NCBI lineage: Eukaryota > Metazoa > Chordata > Mammalia > Carnivora > Canidae > Canis > Canis lupus. The sequence goes on from NC_132874.1 coordinate 12,125,299, forward strand.
ATGGAGCATTTTAAAGCTAATCCTAAACACTTTATCAAATTCTAACTATATATATATTTTAAAGATTTTATTTGACAGAGAGTGCAAGCATAAACAGGGGGAGCTGCAGAGGGATGGGGAGATGCAGCTCCCTGCTTCATGGATGGACCCTGCTCCCCAGGGACCCTGGGATCATGATCTGAGCTGAAGGCAGATGCTTGATTGACTGAGCCACCCAGGTGCCCCAAATTCTAACTATATTTTTCATAAAACTCTTTTCCATGTGTTTAATTACCAAAAAGGCTCAACTCCATTGGAAAAAATTTCAGTAAGGTGAAACTCAATTCTTCTATTAAATGATACTGAAAATCATATCCTTGAAAGACCTGTGACATTTACAGACCTGTATTTTTTTTAAGATTTATTTATTTGAGAGAGAAAGAGTGAGTACAAGTGGGAGGGGCACAGAAAGAGAATCCTCAAGCAGATTCCCCATTGAGCATGGGGCCCAAGATGGGGCTCAATTTCAGGACCTGAGCCACTATCAAGAGTTGGATGCCTGACTGAGCCATGCAGGCACCCCGACATTTGCAGACCTTTAGAATCTTGCCAAAGTGTACATGTCAAAACATAAATAACGTGATGTGCCTCCATCTCTGGAGATCAGATTTCCCCCAACTCTCATCTCTCTGCTCAGTTTTCATGTCTCTATAGTGCCTTACCATTCCCAACCATTCTAAATCATCCTCTGTATCCAACACCTAATAGCAAACTTTGTGATTTCTTTGTATAGTTTCAATTCCTTAAATGCCATCTTTCTTCCAAAATCCATCTTCAAGACCTGTTTCAAGAATGTTATCCTACCTAAAACCTTTTTGGATGATCTCACCTAGGGAAGGAGTTGGTGTTTATAGCCATAGCACAGTTTTGCACTCAATTTTTTTTTTTTTTTTTTAAGATTTATTAGAAAGAGAGAGAGAGAGCAAGAGAGCCACAAGCAGGGGGAGCAGCAGGCAGAAGCAGAGGGAGAAGCAGACACCCTACTGAGCAGGGAGCCTGATGTGGGGCTTGATCCCAGGGCGGACTGAACTGCTCAGGTACCCTCACTTAGTTCTTATTTAATTGTTTCATGTGTATCAGTTTTGCCTCCTTAACAAGACTAGGTTCCTTGATGGGGAGGATTCTGTCAAAATACTTTTTTTGTATTTCCTCTCAATACTCCCTTCCCTTACCCCTCCCTGCCAAGACTCATGACAGTGGAGAGCTCATGCTAGGCTAATCATCATAGTTTACTGATTAATCTTTGCATACTCACAATGTGGGTCAATCACATACTCTTCTTCCAGTGGTATAGCTGAGCCTATGCAATGGTCTTGCCAAAAACATCAAACTGAAATCTGATCTGCTCTCTTGATCCAACTCCTGATTTTCAAGAAAACAATGAAGTGAGGACTCAACAAGAATGCAAAGAGCAAAAAAAATTTAAAAAAATAAAAAATAAAAAAAGAATGCAAAGAGCAAAATCTGGACTGTGGAAGACTTCACCAGAAATGCTTCTTCAATGGGTAAATTGCAATGGGGAAGAAAACAGATGGAGGCAAACGTATCTGACAACCAACAGTAGTACATGGGCCTTATGTGGATTCTGATTCAAGCAAACAAACTGAACAAAATTTATGAGACCTGCAAGATAAACACTCTGAACAGTTTGATGTGATAGGCTTTAAAATTTACCATTTAAGGGACACCTGGGTGGCTCAGTGGTTGAGGGTCTGCTTTTGGTTCAGGTCATGATCCAGAGGTCCTGGGATCGAGTCCTGCATTAGGCTCCCTGCAGGGAGCCTACTTCTCCCTCTGCCTACATCTCTGCCTCTCTCTGTGTCTCTCATGAATAAATAAATAAAATGTATAAGTAAATAAAATAAAATTTACCATTTAAAAAATTTTTGGCAAACTACATATACTTAACATAAAATTTACTCTCTTAACCATTTTTTAAGTATACGGTTCAGTGTTACTGAATACATTCACATTGTTGTGTTACTGTCACCATCATCCAACCACAGAACTCCGTTCATCTTGCGAAATTGAGACCATACCCATTAAGCAATAATCCCCATGCCCTCCTTCCCCTGGTCCCTGGCAACGACCATTCTATGGCTTTAGTACTCTAGGAACCTCATATAAGTGGAATCCTACAGTATTTGTCCTTTTGTGACTGGCTTATTTCATTCAGCAGAATGTCCTCAAGGTTCATTCATGAAGTTACATGTGTCAAAAGGGTTTGTTTTTATGTTTTGTTTTGTATTTTAGAGATAGTATTTGTTTTGCATTTTGCTAAAAATAAAAACAGCCCTTATCTATTAGAGATACACAACCGAAATATTTACGAATCAAATGATAGAAAGTCTGGGATTTGCTTCAAGACATCATGGTAGGGAGGGAGTGGATGCGACTAAAGTTTGAAATAAGATTGTGAAATAAAACCACACTTGTGGTCCAGGAGGGGATGACTTCTGTTCTCCATCAGGACCGGAGTCTGTGTGGAACAGTTTATACTGGCACTTTGTGCCCGGTGATACACTGCTAACGTTGCATATAAATCAAGTATCCCTTAGCCACTTTTGTTGGTAGATGGATCTGGCTGCACTGTTAGAATCCGGGTAGGTGTTTAGAATCCAGACACACAAAGTCAAGGGATTTGTCCTTGCGCTTGTTCCTTGCACGTACAGATTTATCCAGCATTACCCAGCCGGCCTCAGGCCTGGTGGGGCATACACGAGGAATGAGAGGTGACTCTCCCAGGGTACCCCATCTTGGGCTTGTCAACTAGCAGGCAGCTTTCAGCCTGGAGAGGAGAGGGAGGTCCAGTAAAAAAAAAAAAAAAAAAAAAAAACCAGCCTCATTGTATTAAGCTCAGTAAGAGTCTGGCTCATCCTTCTGGGGAATAGAAAGTAAATTGCTTTCCTTTAGGAGTTGAATTAACCCTTCCAGGGCCAATAGAGTTAGTTCAGTAATGACTATCCCGTTGCCTTAGGATTTCCCCAAATGGTATTTTTAATGAGCCATGTCTACCCATTGCTACCAACGCCACAATTTAACGGAATTGAGTGGTGAACTCAGCCAACAACAGGTTTGACTAATTTTTTTTCTCAGAATAGACCAGGTGTTCTCGTGAAGGGATCAATTGACTGTTTGTTTCAGAACTCAGAAGGCACAACCTCAGTGGAGGCTGCCAGTAGATGAGCCCTCTAATCCTTATTCATTTTCAGAGCTAGGATTGTAGTTTCCCTGCAAACCAGCCCATCAGCCGCTCTTTTGTTTTGCTATCAAGTCTTAGTTCCTTGTTTCCAATTTGCTACATAATTTCTCCTCAGGCTTGGAGCTTCAGAGAAAAGGGGTAACAGTAAGCAAGTTTTAACTGACAGGTTTTGAAATCTGAAAGTTAAACATCTAGACAGGTTAGCAGTTGCGTTGAAAACGCTTTAAAGAAGATCGCAGTTGAATGGATTTCCAAGTTTGCAGGTGGCAGTGTTTATAATCGAACAGCTCTGAAATTCGAAAAAAAAGTCGACTTTTATTTGCAAAATATCTCATTTCCCCTGGCAGCACAGGAGGTTGGAGAAATAAGAAAAATAAGGATTAGTATTTTTTTTTAATTAAAAGCAATCTGGGGAGGTTTTAAGAACTTCTCACTTTAAGTAGAAAAGTAGTGATCTTGCCTGCAACTGGCCTTTTAAAGAAAAGCTTCCTGAGACAGAAGAATTGATGCCTGAAGTAGATTAGTCAATGGCTCCCATTTGAGAGATAAATTTACTCTGTGAGACTCGTGGAATGCCATTTAGTATCTTGGAAGAGATAATTAAACCAAATATTAGCCTGGCGTCATGAAAGGGTTAACTCATCTCTCAAAGCCCACGTGGTTTATTTCTAGAGGGTGAGTTATTTGCTTGGCCACCTCCCCTCACCCCAAGATGGAGGCTTTGTCCCCAACTCCTCCTCCCAGCCTGGGCTGGGTGGCTGGATGCAGCATGCAGGACTTTCCAAAGAATTCAGTGACTTCAGAATCAGGCTCTCTGAAAAACTCCCCCAAGGAATCTATAGTCTGTTGGATGTTAGTACACAGATTTGTCATTTGCATGGCTGCTGTGTGTTGGTTAATTCTTAATAAAAGCATATATCCAGAAATCCAGAAGAGTACCGCAGAGTCCTCAAAGCATCGGCTTTGGAATCCTCAGGCATGGTCAGGACTGGATCTTGACCCTAACTCTTATCAGCTTGGTGACCTGGGGCATGTGATTTAGCAACTCTAAACTTCAGTGTCTTGCTCTATAAAATGTAATTGATAGAACTACAAACCTCCCAGGGTGCTAGGCTTTCCAAGGAGGAAGACTCGGTGAGTGCTTGTGGCTCAGAGCCGGGTCCTGAGTTAAGTTCTCAATTGGTCTCAGGGATTGCGGTTATTATTCCAAGGTTCCTCCCACTCCAGGCCCTGCCTCCTGCCCACCCCATGATGAAATCTTCCCTGCCCCTACCACCTTCCCATCACAGTTTGTAGGTGGCGTTGTTATGACCCTGACCACACTGTATTCAACCTACTGGTTTACCCTACCTTGATAGATGGAGGAATTAGAGTAACGTGTGTGCCTGGCACAGAGGAGGTAATCAATGAAGTGTAGCATCACCTTACTTAGTAAGTGTTGTCTCAGTAGGCACAATTTTATCCAACAAATGCTCACTGAATGTCTCCTGTAAGCAATTATCTCATGTAACCCTTACAACAATCTTAGGCGTTAGAGACTATTACCGCCCCCATTTTACAATCAAGAAGAAGCAGGCTTGGAGTGGCCAACTAAAAGGGATGGGGGGGATCCCTGGGTGGCGCAGCGGTTTGGCGCCTGCCTTTGGCCTAGGGCACGATCCTGGAGACCCAGGATCGATTCCCACGTCGGGCTCCGGGTGCATGGAGCCTGCTTCTCTCTCTGCCTGTGTCTCTGCCTCTCTTTCTCTCTCTGTGACTATCATAAATAAATAAAAATTTAAAAAAAAAATAAATAAAAGGGATGGGGGCTGGGACCTCAAGCCATTGATCTTTGCATTTGCAGCACCTAGCAGTTCCTAACACCTGGTGGTAAACGATTCATAAATACTGAAGAGATACAGTGAGGTCAGCTGTCACTCCTGGTCTCACCAAGGTAGAGCGGTCCCCGGTGAGTCTGACTTAGTTCTGCTTCTGTGCAGAACTATTTGTTCTGGCTGTTTGTTCTCAGATCCAGTCCTCAAACTTCCCCCGTTCTGCCGTGGGCCACGCACAAGGGGCCAATGTGCAAATGGCATTACCCAGATGCCTTTGCCAAATGGCTTCCAGCTAGGTACAGCCAGAGGAAAGCTGCAAGCATGAAGAGGTGCCCCCCTAGCCAACGATGCTGCCAAAACCAGAGATGAATGAAGGGGCAGAAGTACTCTAACTTCTCCTTTCTCTCCCGCCCTTCCTCCCACATCTGTCCCACGTCTCCCACTGACTGAATGCAGCTGGATGCCAGTTGGGAAGGGAGGCTGAGAAATGGAATTTGCACAGGTCGGTTGCCCTCTGATGCAGAACAGAACGGCAGTGAATGGATCTGAAAGCAATCAGGCAAACTTTTTTTTTTTTAAGATTTTATTTATTTATTCATGAGAGATACAGAGAGAAACAGAGAGGCAGAGACACAGGCAGAGGAAGAAGCAGGCTCCATGCAGGGAGCCTGATGTGGGACTCCATCAGGGGGCCCCAAGATCACGCCCTGGGCTGAAGGCGGCGCTAAACCGCTGAGCCACTGGAGCTGCCCCAGGCAAACTTTTCTAGGTAGAAGTTTCTTCTAACCAGGAGCTTTGCTCAATACCGAAGGTCCTGAACTGGGAGAGGCTCTCTGGGAAAGGAGATGTGGGGGGTGGGGGGGGAAGAGCTGGGGAGCAGTAAAACTCCCTTTCTGGGGTTCTGTTCTTGGCATACTTAACTTTTATTAGTTGATTTGGGCTTGCCGGGCAAGCCGTAGCCTATCCTGATACGTGTTAACTTGTGCATTAAAAAAAAATATGCCTGGGCAGCCCTGGTGGTTCAGCGGTTTAGCGTTGCCTTCAGCCCAGGGCCTGATCCTGGAGACCTGGGAGGAGTCCCGCGTCGGGCTCCCTGCATGGAGCCTGCTTCTCCCTCTGCCTGTGTCTCTGTCTCTCATGAATAAATAAATGAAATATTAAAAAAAATAAAATAAAATAAATTTTAAAATATGCCCATTTACTCTGAAAAAATGACCACTTATCCTGAAGATGTTGTATTCACTTAAGAATCCCACTAGAGTGGCCACAGGAACATTGTTCATGAATTTGTGGCAGAATGAGACTCGTCAATAGCTCACTTAATAAATATAGATTAAAAGGATATCCAATATCTGCCTTAAACCCACAAAGGAATATAAATTTGCAGCAAGAGATTGAGACTCTAATGAAGGCAGCAGGAGATGGCTTTAAAGACAATTCCCTGTTGCAACTTGATGATGAAAATCAGTCTTAACTGTGCATTTAATTTCTTTTGTGGGTTCAAAGCACATCCCTAAAGTTTTATTCGGGGAAGGTTAATCATGGTAGTCTTCGGTGCCTATAAAGCTTCTAATATTGGGCAGAGTTAGTAAAAGATATTTGTGTTTATAATAATGTCTATTTTAAGTGAAGTGTTACAGAAAAAAATAAAGGAACCTGAAAAAAATACCACCTTCATAGAAATCCTTTGAAGAAACCAATGTGGGAAAAGATAGGAGATGCATAAATACACAGCAATTTGTTAGTAAAAAAAAATACCTAAGTGTCCAAAAACCCTTATTTCCTTCGCAAAAGTCTGTGTACTGGGCAGCCCGGGTGGCTCAGCGGTTTAGCCCCGCCTTCAGCCCAGGGCGTGACCCCGGCGTCCCAGGATCGAGTCCCACGTCGGGCTTCCGGCATGGAGCCTGCTTCTCCCTCTGCCTGTGTCTCTCCCTCTCTCTCTCTCTGCGTGTCTCTCATGAATAAATAAATAAAATCTTAAAAAAAAAAATGTGTGCATTGCCTAGGGAAAGGAATCTTTTTATATGGAAAGGAAAGGAGAAAGGAAGGAAGAGGCAAGGGGCTGCCAGGCCCCATCTGCCTCCGGCTTCCACAGTGTTTGGCGGGAACACACACCCAGGGAGGCCCAGCCTCCGGCCACCCTGCAACCTCTTTTGGTTGCATTTTGGAACCATTTTGGTTCCTTTTTTTTTTTTTTTTAAAGACCTTATTTATTTATTCATATGAGAGACACACACAGAGAGAGGCAGACGCAGGCCAAGGGAGAAGCAGGCTCCACGCAGGAAGCCTGACGTGGGACTCGATCCGGGGTCTCCGGGGTCACGGCCTGGGCCGAAGGCGGCGCTAACCGCTGAGCCCCGGGTCTGCCCACCGTTTTGGTTGCGAGCTTAGCCCCTCCCTGCCCGTCCTCCGTGCGCTCCCAGGTTCCTCAGGGCCAGCCCGCCTGTGAGGGCCGTGTCTCCCCGCCGCGTCACCCCGAGGGACTCCGGCACCCACCTCTCTCAGGGCTCCTATGTCCACCGTGGCTGCTGCCTGGCAAGGTGGCCAAAGAGAAGCACGGGGGCGCCCAGCGTCTCTTGAAGACGCAAACCGAGCTCGGGGCTGCGCCCTTCTTCCAGGCCGAGCGGCGGGCGCCCCAACGTGAGGAGGCGACGCCTGCCCTCCCCAGAGGCCGCCATGGTCCTGGAGCGGCGCCTCAAGCTGACCCCCGACCCCACCCCCGCCCCCGGGACTTCCGGGAGGATCACTTCCGGAGCGGGCAGGTGGAGGGCGGCAAGGAGATGGGGCGCCCCCGCCGAGCTCGGCCCGCGGCCTTGGAGGGGCGTCTCTCCTCACCCCCGGGGAGCCCCGTCCCAAGCCACGGGCCAAGTGGACACAACGGGGCTTTTTGAAGGGAAGCAAGCGAGAAAGAGGACGGGAGGGAGGAAGGGCAACCGCGGAAGTCCTTTCTGGAGCGGGGGGCACAGACCTGCGCGACGCAGGGCGGCGTTGAGAGAGGCCGGTGGCAGGTCCATAAAGCTTGTGCTCGCTTTCTTTTTTCCTCATTGGTTTTCCTTTTTGGCCTTCTCTGTGCCTTGTGCGACTGGCTCAAAATGTCAGCTGGGTCATGCTTTACGAGTGTTCACCTTTGATTCCACACAAACCCTGCCTCTCTGCCTCCTCTGTCGTCTCTCATGAATGAATGAATTTTTAAAAATTTTTAAAAATTAAAAAAAAAATAGATTCTTGGACCCCAGGTACCCAGGACTCATATAATGATTCTCCGTTAAGGTCCAGGAACGTTGAGCTTTATGGAACACCTAAGTACTCCTATGCTGTTGGGTTATGGGATAAAGACATGACCTTTTACTAGGGTATTTTCATTTTTTTTTTTTTAAAGACCTTATTTATTTACTCATGAGAGACACACAGAGAGAGGCAGAGACACAGGCAGAGGGAGAAGCAGGATCCATGCAGGGAGCCCAAGGTGGGACTCGATCCCAGGACTCCAGGATCACACCCTGGGCGGAAGGCAGGGGCTAAACCACTGAGCCACCCAGGCTGCCCATCTTCATCACTTCTTTTTTTTTATTTATTTTTTTATTTTATTTATTCATGAGAGACAGAGAGAGGCAGAGACACAGGCAGAGGGAGAAGCAGGCTGCATGCAGGGAGCCTGATGTGGGACTCTATCCTGGGACTCCAGGATTACGCCCTGGGCCAAAGGCAGACGCTCAACCACTGAGCCACCCAGGCATCCCCATCTTCATCACTTCTGAAACACTAATTGAGGGGGATCACTTCTGGTTTAAAAAATGGATCCCCCACCATCTGTCAATGGAGCTGAAATTCTACCATTACAAATATGGCCTTTGGGCCCTGGACCACTTTGGGCCTCAAAGTCTAGCTATTACAATGCACATACTTGGAGGTCAATATCATCTTAAATTGGAATCAGCAGGTTGGTGATAGTTGAAGGTGATTGGAATTAGGGTGAAAAAGAAGGGAGAGGGCAGAGTGCCTGGGTGGCTCAGCAGTTGAGCATCTGCCTTTGGCTCAGGTCATGATCCCGGAGTCCCAGGATGGAGTCCCACATCGGGCTCCCTATGGGGAGCCTCCTTCTCCTCTGCCTGTGTCTCTCTCTCTCTCTCTCATGAATAAATAAATAACATCAGAAAGAAAGAAAAGAAAGAAAGAAAGAAAGAAAGAAAGAAAGAAAGAAAGAAAGAAAAGAAGGAAGGAAGGAAGGAAGGAAGGAAGGAAGGAAGGAAGGAAGGAAAGAAAGAAAGAAAGAAAGAAAGAAAGAAAGAAAGAAAGAAGAAAGAAAAAGAAAAAAGAAGGGAGAGGGCACCTGGCTGGCTCAGTCAGTGGAGCAGGGGACTCAATCTTGAGGTTGTGAGGTCAAGCCTCAGGAAGGGTGTAGAGATCACTTAAAAAGAACATATTTAAAAAGTAATAGTAAAGATTGGTAACCTTGCCCCAAGGTGAAAGGAGAGTTTTGCCTGAGGCTGATTATCCTCTCATGTGAGGAAAGCATCATAGTTTTTTCTTCTCTTACTTCAATCACTCGTAATCAAATAAGAGAATTTAAATTGAAGGAAAAAACAACAACCGGTAACCCCAAACCAAGTAGGAGTGGCTCTTTGGATGAATTCCAACCACACTGAAATAATTCCTATAATATTGCACATCAACTTTCTAAAATCTGAATATATTGAGTAGTAAAAATGTATTTTTACTGTATACTTTTTTATTTTTTTAAAGATTTATTTGAATAGATAAGAATAGATACTGCACTTGATCTCAGCCCAAAAGGCCAAAATGCGATAAGATTTATTTATTTGAGAGAGAAAAACAGTGCATGAGTTGGGAGGGGGGTAGAAGGAAGGGAGAGAAGCAGACCCCCCACTGAGCACAGAGCCACTGGGGGCCCCATCCTGGGACCCTGAGATTATGACCTGAGCTGAAATCAAGAGTCGGATGCTTAACTGACTGAGCCACCCAGGTGCCCCTACTCTATATATTTTTGGTATAGGTATATAATAAAGTAACAATATACTTGGTTTTGTGTGACATAATACATATTGAAACCAATTTGCAATGCCGCTTTAAAATACCGAAGGGCACTGTACTAAGTTTGAAACATTAAGTGAAAGCATTCAATATAATTTTAAATTCTGAATATTAGAGAGGGGAAACTTTCAGGATAGAAGTATGTATTTGAGTTACACAATTTGTATTAAACAATGCTAAAGCTTTATAAGACTCTGCAACATGGGGGTGCCTGGGTGGCTGAAGCATCTGACTTTGGCTCACTCAGGTCATGAGCTCAGGGTCCCAGGATCAAGCCCTGTGTTGGGCTCCCTGCTCAGCAGGGAATCTGCTTGTCTCTCTGCCCACCCCCTTGTGTTCTGTCTCTCTCAAGTAAATAAATAAAGTCTTTAAAAGAAAAAAAGACTCTGCAACATGGTCTTCTTTTGAACAGTTGTAGAAATAACTTTTCAAGAAAGCCATAGATGAGCCTTCACTTTTCTATTTATTCTCTTTCCCTCTTATTTCGCCATTTACCCCAGTCAGTACATTTTCTACAAAAGTTGCTCCTTGCATGTGAGCACACAAAGTTGATCTCTGAGCTGGGAATGTAAGACCGGCTTCCGCGGATGAGCTTGTCCTCTGGAGGCCCTAGGCAGCATGCCCCTTGAAGGGCTCTCTTTTCTGGTGGTGGCTCAGAGTAAGCTTATGACCTTGGCAAGTTATCTTTGGATACCTTGATTTTCTCAGTGATAAAGTGGAGATAACAATGCTCTTATTCAAAAAGGATTCATAAGACAGCATCTATGAACTTTTCTGAAGTGTGGGATAAGAGCATCCTTGTAAGTGCTGGGGGTTCTGTTCTCATTAGCATTATTGTAGTTACACCAGGTGACTTTATTTGTTTGTTTGTTTGTTTGTTTTAAAAAGGTTTTATTTATTTTTATTTATTTATTTTTTTTTAGATTTTATTTATTTATCCATGACAGAGAGAGAGAGAGAGAGAGAGAGAGGAAGGCAGAGACACCGGCAGAGGGAGGAGCAGGCTCCATGCAGGGAGCCTGATGTGGGACTGGATCCTGGGATTCCAGGATCAAGCCCTGGGCCGAAGGCAGGTGCTGAACTACTGAGCCACCCAGGTGTCCCAACACAAGTGACTTTAATTGGGTTTAACACTAGTATGCAGCAATTTTGCAAGAAGTGGTTGTTTTTAACATTTACTCTGAAACAAAGGGGAAGAGAAGGAGTGATCCCCCACCCCCAATCAAAAGACCTCTTTTATAGCAGAGTAAAATGTTCTGTTAATGTGGTTATCTTCAACTTTAGTACCAGAATCCCAGGTTTTGGTAGTCAAACATTTCATGCATCCTTTTAGACTCCACTTTCTAGCACTTGTTTTATATCAAAAGTTGCTAAACTGTGAAGAATTCTGGTAAGATATGTTGTAGCCATTGAAATGCGAACAATTCTTATTCAAGGAACTAAGGCTGTAACAATTTGAGCCAAGCATGTTGTGTCTAATCAGATGGGGTTCTTTCCCCACCCCAAGACAATTTAGGGAGGTTGCTTTCTCATTGTTTAGGCTCTAAATTATGGCAATAGTAAGTGCAAACAAGTGTTCAGCTCTGTATGTTTTTGATACTCTATCCAAGTCACCAAGTGTGTGCCTTTTGCTTGGAGAATTGCACACTTTGCAGCAGGCACTTGCACATTTATACCCGTGCACAGACTTAATGGGAAACATTTGAGTCTGGTTGCAAAGATTTGCTCAGTGTGAAATCTGTTCCTAACACAATGGTCAGATTGAAAGGAGTTTCATTACATGGCTGGGCATTTCTTCTTTCTTTGGGGAATATAAAAGGTGAATGCAATACTTTCCAGTTTAAAGTTACCACAAAACTTCATAATCTTAACCTCAAAATCTACCCCTAACTATATACAGAGAACCAGAGGCCTTAAGCAGGCTACAACTGACTATTTGACCTTGGTCAAGTTCCAAAAAGCCAGGGAGAGTTCAAAGCAGGGCCAGGGGCAACTCCATGCTGTAACCCATGCTCTCCTTTTCCTTCCCTCTTTCTCTCTTTCTCCATCCTCTGGTATGAACTACAGTATATATCCATTTCAATAACCCTGGACACCGTAGATTCTAGAACAGTGAGGAAAGCGACTTTCCTTATTGATACTGACAGGCCCTTTGGTCAGAAAATGTCCCTCAACAGATGTTAGAGAATGTGGTCATAAACCAGAAAGATATCTGTTACAACTTTTAAGACTGCTTTATTTCTAGCTCTCTAAATTCCACTGGATAAGGTTTAATTTTATTTTTTTTCCTTTAGAAACCCCCTTTGAGGGTTTAGGATACAGGAAAAGTAGTTGTGGTTTAAGATAAGTTGCCGACTTTGCTTTTTCCATTCACCACCCCTCCCCCAGCTTCCCAAAAAGAAATAAAGAGAGAATAGAAAGGATAATTATGAAGCAATATCAATAATAAAACAAGAATGAACTCTTTAAATTTATTATTCAAGGTACTGTATTTGGAAATTGAGTAATGCCATCTTTTTTTCAATCTAAGCACTCCAGATGTTATTTCAGTCTGATCATATTATTGGAAGAGGGTTTTAGATGATTTTAACTATAGGCTAATGAATACATTCATTGGTATTAAAAAGAATTGAATTGCACTCTGACATTGGGACCTACAAGTGAATTACTACTTTAGTACTGAATGAGTCTGATATTCTACTTTCTCTCAAATGGACCACCCAGTACAAATGAATTCGGCTTAAAATCCTTTCTTTTTTTTTTTTTTTTTAAGATTTTATTTATTCATTCATGAGACACACAGAGAGAGGCAGAGACATAGGAAGAAAGAAAAGCAGGCTTCATGTAGGGAGCCCGATGTGGGACTTGATCCCAGCATCCTGGGATCACGCCCTGAGCCAAAGGCAGACACTCAACCACTGAGCCACCCAGGCATCCCTTAAAATCCTTTGGAAAAAAAAAAAAAAAAAGTTTTTTAAGGTAAACTCTACCCCCAATGCAGGGGTCGAACTCACAACCCTGAGATCAAGTATCTCAGGCTCCACCGACTGGGCCAGCCAGGCACTCCCAGCTTAAAATTCTTAATGATATCACAAGCATTGTCCATAAGGAAATAAAACTGGAGTTTTAGGGACACCTGGAATCGAGTCCCCTATAAGGCTCCCTGCATGGAGCCTGCTTCTCCCTCTGCCTATGTCTCTGCCTCTCTCTCTGTGTCTCTCATGAATAAATAAATAAAATCTTGAAAAAAAAAACAACACTGGAGTTTTAACACTATAGTAATGTCTTCTTTTTTCCCAAGATGATTTATTCTCTATAACATAAACCAAACAAGCATGACAAAAAATGAAAAAGAGATGGGAAAGGGCCAGAAATGGTATGCAGACACAGATGATGGAGAGGACAGTTGAATGTGGCTCTGCTCCCAAGTCACACTGAGCCCAAGGGAGTCCTCTGCTTGCTGAGACACACACTCCCTTTGCTCCCCCAACTCTGTGTTAGAGCAGGAATGGGAAAACATGCTCTTGTCTTCATGTTTTCATTACAGAGCTCCTGAACATTGCACAAAGGATATGAAGGTCAGAGTGGGGGTATCTGATAATGTGAACTTGAGGGAAGGTTTCAAGAGTTATGGCAGATGGTCTTTTCCTTTTTTTTTTTTTTTTAAGATTTTATTTTTAAGTCATCTCTACACCCACTGTGGAGCTTGAACTCACAACCCCGAGATCAAGTGTTGCATATACTACTGACTGAGCCAGCCAGGCACCACCAGATGCCCAGATGGTATTTTCCAAGTGTGTGTGTGTGTGTGTGTGTGTGTGTGTGTGTGACCCCACATTATCTTTTTGCAAATGCGATGTTGACATTCCTCCCTTGAGAAGTTATGTTCTGTGTATTTGCACTTGGGAGCATCTCTGTGACTACTTTGACAAATGGAATGTAGTGGAAGGAATATGGTGTTGTCTCTGAGACTAGGTCACCAAAGGCAATATGGCTTCTGTCTGGCTCCCTCTCTCTGTCTGGATGCTCCCCTTTGGAACTGGCCACCGTGCTCCAAGGAAACCCTGGCCACCACAGGTGTTTCCCATCCACAGCCTTAGCTTCGAGATTATCCTGTGTTTGGAGAGGCTGGAAAAGACACGAAAGAGGGGAATAGGAGAGGACAGATGACTATGCCCCTCAGTAACTGACTGAATACTATTGCATTTCCTTCTGTACTGGGCACTGTTCTAGAAGCTGGCATACAGCTATGAGGGAAAATAGACAAAAATAGCCCCCTTCTTAGCTCCTTCTGCAGTTCTGTAAATTTAACTTACTGAGCCTTGTACAACTGGGAGAACCAAGCTCAGGTTTTATATAATCCTGACCACGTTTTATTATTTCAGTGAACATATTTCACAGGAATTAATTTGTTCTTTGAAACAGAGTTCCTCTTTCTTATAGATGAAAGCCCAGGGAAGTTGATGGTGACCACCCCCTCCCCCGCCCCTTCGTACAATTATTGGGGATGGTAACTAAGTCATCTTTGCCCTTGTGTTTTACTTTTTCCATAAAAATCTCCAGGAGTCAGGGTGCCTGGGTGGCTCAGTTGGTTAAGTGCCTGCCTTCAGCTTAGGTCATGGTCTTGGGGTCCTGAGATTAAGCCCTGAGTTGGGCTCTCTGCTCCTCAGGGAATCTGCTTCTTGTTTACCCTCACTTAAGCACATTCATTCTCTCTCAAATAACTAAATAAAATCTTAAAAAAAAAAAAAAATCACCAGGCGTAGAGGTGATAGACAGCAGGTTAGGCTTAATTAGTTATATGGCAGACACACCTGTGGGAAGATATGAAGGTCCCTCTCCAACTCGGGGAGATACCCTTTTCTATCCCTCAGCCCCTCTTGCTCTCTTCTCTCAGAGCACTTCCTGCTGTGCTTCTGCCTTGGCTCCCAAATGAATGTCCTTCAAAGGTAGGGACATGGGAGCTTGTCTCTGCATCCACAGTGCTCAGGTTAAGTGCTCAGTGAATGTTTGGAGGATGTTGAAGGAATTTGCGCTTGGGTGGCACCATCCCCTTCCTGACTCCATTCCCCTTTAGTATAGCATGTTCTGTTCTCTTGGCCACCACTGCTTTGGGAAAGACACAAGCATATGTGCTGGCTCTTCCTTCAAGGAGAGACTCGCTGTCCAACTGCAGGGAGGGTGGGCAGCAAATGGCCTCCAGCTATCAGCTCCTTGGGGACTACTTTGTTTTATTTTATTATTATTATTATTTTAAGATTTTATTTATTTATTCATGAAAGTCACAGAGAGAGAGAGGCAATGACATAGGCAGCAAGAGAAGCAGGCTCCATGCAGGAAGCCTGATGTGGGACTCGATCCCGGGACTCCAGGATCATGCTCTGGGCCAAAGGCAGGTGCTCAACCATTGAGCCACCCAGGCGTCCCCCTATTTTATTATTTTTTAAAAGATTTTATTTATTCATGAGAGACACACAGAGACAGAGGCAGAAACACAGACAGAGGGAGAAGCAGGCTTCCCTGTGGGGACCCTGATGCAGGACTTGATCCCAGGACCCCAGGATCAGGAACTGAGCCAAAGGCAGATGCTCAACCACTGAGCCACCCACGCGCCCCCTCAGGGGCTGCTTTAGCAGAGAGCCACCCTGCCCAAGGCCATGTCCCAGCAGGGCACACTGAATGCCGGGACTGACTGCTGGGAGCATTGGCCCCAGAAGGGCCCAACTCAGATGGGTAATACTACCAGCTTAGCTGGACATGCTGGAAAGTGGCTGAGCCCGCATCCCGCTTCCACTTCCACCTCTGGCCATTCTTCCTGTCATCCCTTCTCAGGTGGTGGTCCTTAAAAATTTTATTCCCCCAAACTCCATCTCAGCATCTGTATCTGGGAAACCCAACCTGCAACAACTTCCTTATGCCTCTGGTTCATTTGTAGGGCTTCACCTTCAGTTACCTGATTATTCACCAGGGTAGTTTACAATGTTTATTTTGTGAAGGCTTTAAAATAGTCAATTCTGGTTGTGGTCCAGAAGAAAACTGACAACTCGAAATGAAGGCCAGGCATAGTATCGTTGGAGTGCTCTCACTTAGAAAGCTTGGTAGTACCTTTCTCATAGCTGCTAGGAATATATATTTGGCTGAAATTAGACTTGTTTTTATGAAATCCCTACATCAACTGATAATGCATAGATTACTGGTTTTTCTTTTTTCTTCACCACTGTTTTGAATCATCAAATGCCCCAAAAAGAAAAACTACTTTAGCTGGCAAGACCAGGGTTGCACCTAACATTTCCTTCTTTCTGGAATTTTGCCCCTTTGGATCCTAGATGCTTTGGTACTTCTCTGATGCCCTTAAACAGACTCTTTACCCCCCATCTCCACTTTTTTTCCTGTTGTTCCTCAGGGGAGTGTTGGTCTGTTACAAATTAATCTGCCACAGCTGGAGGCAGAATTGTCCAGGATCACCTTCTCTTGAACTCATTAATCTTACCCAACAGAAGTGATTTGAGAAAGTAGATGTTATCTTTCAGTAAAGAAGAAGAGGAAAATTAAAAGATTTTTAAAGATTAAAAGATTATCAGAGGAAAAAAATATAAGATTGAGCAGGTTCTGGGGAAGTATGTGTTGCTTTTTCAACCAATATTATATTCCTTAATTCATCCTTAATTAGAAAACATGACTTTTACTTATCCATAAACTCATCCAAATTTTAATTCTTCCTGTTATTTTTGTTTCCTTTTCTAAGTTTTTAAAATTCTATCACTTTGGGGCTGCCTGGGTGGCTCAGTGGGTTAAGCATCTGCCTTCAGCTCAGGTCATGATCCCGGGGTCCTGGGATAGAGCCTCATGTCAGGCTCCCTACTCATTGGGGAGTCTGCTTCTTTCTCTACCCCCTCCCTTGTTTGTGCACACGGGTGCTCTCTCTCTCAAATAAATGAATAAATAAAATCTTTTAAAAAATGAAATCTTAAAAAATTAAAAATTAAAAAAAAAACTTTAAAAATAAATAAATTCAGGGATCCCTGGGTGGCTCAGCGGGTTAGAGCCTGCCTTTGGCCCAGGGCATGATCCTGGAGTCCCGGGATGGAGTCCCACATCAGGCTCCCTACATGGAGCCTGCTTCTGCTCTCTCTCTCTCTCTCTCTCACTCTCTGTCTCTCATGGATAAATAAATAGTCTTTAAAATAATAATAATAAATTCCAACACTTTAACCACACTTAATTAAAAGGACATTGATCATAAGTTAAATTTTTAAGAATTTAAGAACTTATATTTTTATCTTGAAAAAACTGTAAGTCTCCACTTAACTCAATTATTTACAGGAAAATGTAGGGAGATTTTTGTATTCATAATTGAATTCAATGAATAATCGAAAAATTTTATCTTTGGCTTCAAATGCAGGTCATATTTTGCTGGTTAAAGATTTGTCTTCTGATTATATTTTCCTTAAACATATTGACTTTTAAATCTGTCTTTCTTGGGTGAGTGATGTTTCCCTTTTACTGCATGTGTCAGAGTTTACATGTGCTTTTAAGATTATATATATCCTTCATCCGTCCGGTAGCATTCCGTGGTCTTCCATAAGGTGCCCCGCAACAATTAATTATGCTAATCTGAGTCCTTTGTAAATATTGATGTTTTTAGCTGTGTACAGGTCATACTTTTGCGTCTCCATTGTTTGTTTGTTTCATATTTTTGAGGAATTTCAGAGTCGCAAACCCCTGACAGGAGAGCCCATGAAGATCTCTACTACCAAGATGAAAGAGATGAGGCAATACTTAAAGGAAAAACAACAGAAAACAGAGAATGCCTCTCTGGGCAGCTGAGAGTAGAATCCAGGGCTATTGACAAATGCTGCTAGGAAGGACCTTCTGGCACACGCCTGCTGGGAGTCAATGCCTGGGAGAAACAATTAGAACAAAAGTGATTAAGTTAGGTATTTCTCTTAGGGAGAGTCTCCCTGCAGCTGGGTGGGATAGAGAATAGCTTAGCTGGTCAAGCAAGGCAGCTTGACTGACTACATCCAACTCTTGACAGGGCCTTTATTTTTCCAAAGTGAAGACACTCTGATTTTCTAGCTGCTTCTCAATTTATGTCTGGTTGGTTCATTTACTCACTATTTCATTTATTCAGGGATTTATTTCAGACCTACTCTGTGTAGACACCACCCAGTTACCAATGCCCCACTGTATACCACGTACAGCATCTAACCCTTTTTTTTTTTTTTAAGATTTTATTTATTTATTCATGAGAGACACACAGAGAGAGCCAGAAACACAGGCAGAGGGAGAAGCAGGCTCCCTGAGGATGCCCGGACCCTGGGATCATGACCTGAGTGGAAGGCAGATGCTCAACCACTGGAGCCTCCCAGGTTCCCCAGCATCTAACCTTTTAAGACCCCCACTTTCCTGCCTTCCTTCTCCCCCTCCTCCCTTGGCCAGTCCTACATCCACTCACTGGCACCATATCAGATCCAGGGCCAAAGGCTAATGCTGACTCAGGAAAGGAAAGGGAAGGGTCACTGGAAGCTACTGTCTGACTCTTGGTTCACCAACTGGATTTTTAGTCTGCAGTCCAGGCTTCTCCAGCTTTTCTGTTGAAAGACTCAGGATGTATGATCTAATTTTCTTTGAAATGTAGATGAGTCATATTTTGCATCTTTAATGTAGCTGAGCTTACCTTTACTATCTCCATTTGGCCTTGTCATTCCACAGAGAAGAGGAAAGAAGAGTGAATAAAAAGGAGTTGGAGGGAAAAAATAACAAAGCAGTTGGAGGAGAAAATGTTTTTGTTCTTCACTTTTTTAAAAAGCTTTTTAAATATATTTCTAAGTCATCTCTACACCCAACGTGGGGCTTGAACTCACGACCCGGAGATCAAGAGTCAGATGCTCCACTGACCCAGCCACACAGGCGCCCCTTGTTCTTCATTTCTCGTTGCTATAAGCAGTAGAGAAAGATCTTTGGAAAACTTCTAAAGGACTCCACACCTCAGAGACAGGAGGGCAGGGGACAAGGGAATGGACTGTATCGTATCCTGCAGCAGGCCAGGGAAGAGAGAGACGTGGGTCATAAGGAACAGATGGCAGTGATGGGATAGGAGGTCTAGGCTAATCCTGGGACCATCAGAAGAAAATAAAAGGCTTATGGAGTACCATCTGTACCAGCTCACACACGCACACTCTAATTCAGTGTTTCCAAATGTCTTCCTTGGAACACTGGTCCCAGGAGGTGTTCTGCAAGAAAAGGGGCCTGGGTTTCAATATGTTTGGAAAAAGTTACATATCGCATTCCTGTCTTGAAAAAGTCCTGTGATGAGAAATCGGCTTAATCTCTCCCTCCCATCTCATTAGCAGGATTGCTGTGTCAAAGGGTGTGTGCCTTTAAAATGTTGGTAAATACTGCAGATTTGCATACGTTTCTCCATATACCAGTGACCCAGCATTTCCCATTTTGGTAACACCTATTAATATTCTAGAGAGCTTGTGTTCCAGAAAACACAGGTTTGGTATGCTGGTCAATTTTTGACCTTCCTCCACCTGTGCACAGGGTATATTACTGTCCTCTTTCTGTGGAGGAGCTGGGGCTCTGAAACTTGACCACTTCTTACAGGGTTGACTATCTTTACTGCCAAACTACTGGCTGTGACCTTACCTGGGCACAGAGGCCAGCAGAGGATGTACTTGGAGAAGCATTTGCTCATACTGCTGAGGGGTAAACTCGGATATGTTCCTTTAGAAATGTAAATTATTAGTAAATACATATGATGGCTGGGTTTCTGTGGTCTTTTAAGCACATTTCTTTATTTTTGGTAGATTTCAGGTTATTAACTATGGCGATATCCCCCTGTGATTCTAACTGCCATATACAGCAGGGTTTTCATGATAATGATGATAATAATAATAAATAATAATAATAATAATAATAATAGCTATCATTTATTGAGCACCTATTGTATGCTGGGCCCTTGAGAGACATCATTATTTGTCACAACAGCTTGGAGAAGTTGTTACTTGCCCAAGCTTACATGGAACCAAGGATTCACTTGGTCTTCTCTGACTTCTCTGAATCAAATAAAGGTGGTAACCTTTATTTGAAACCGTGTTTTGAGCCCTGAGCAGCAACGAATGTTTGGGACACACCTTGTTGCATAATTCGAGACTGCACTAATCCCAAATCTCACTGACAGCAACTGGCTGCTTCTGTCTCCAGATACGATTCTTGTCATCACCCTGCCCATTGATTAAGATCTGCTTTGGCTTAAATAGAGTTAAACTATGAGATTACTGATAGTTTCTCATTCCTTCCCCACCCCCGCCCCACCCCCAGCATTTTCTCTTTATTCTTTCCCTCTCCTTTTTTTTTCTTGTCTCGCTTTTCTTCTCTTTCTTCTTAACCTTTTTTACAAGACTGGTGAGGTTTTTGTCTTTTCTCAGAATGTAACATCTTTGCCTTCTGCCCCACTGGGGCATCAAACAATAGACCTTGTGAAATAAATCAGATGAGAGGAAAAGTCAGTGATTCCCAATGTTTCTATCCTGCAACCCTCCTCCTCCCTCCTCTGCCCTCATTAATTCCATAGTCCAGCTTTCCTCCATCTTCCTTCCCAGGTCTTCATCCCCCCAGATAGGGAGGTGTTCCTTTGAAGGGGCAGGGGCCAGGGGAGGATCATAAAGGGACAGAGCAGACAGGGGCGGGAGGGGCGGGAGGGTAGGGGACATTGCAGCAAGGCACAAGGATGGAAGCGAGAGGAAAGGTCTTGACATTACAGAGAGGGCTGAGAATGTGCAGCTGAAAGCTCCAGAAGTGGCAATGAAGCAGAGGAAAGAGCAACAGAAAGAGGAGGCAGAGATCAGAAGGCTGGAAGGAGGCTGTAGGAGAGGTAAAGCTGCAGGGCAAGGAAGACAAGGTGAATGCAGGTGACAGCACAGACATTTTGGAGAACAGAAGGGCGTTCAGGGAGGAGAGCCAAGG
Source organism: Canis lupus baileyi (assembly GCF_048164855.1). Taxonomy (NCBI): domain Eukaryota; kingdom Metazoa; phylum Chordata; class Mammalia; order Carnivora; family Canidae; genus Canis; species Canis lupus. Next base: position 12,146,380 of record NC_132874.1, read on the forward strand.
CCACATAGGGTCGACTGTTGTTTTTTTTTTTTTTTTTTTTTTAAGGATTAAGGATGAATCACTGTTTTCATAAGCATCACTGCACACGCCATATGTTAGGTGTTGCTAGAGTGGAAAACACGTTACATTGACTTAGAACAAGCCCAGCAGCCTCACACTCTGCTCTGTCGGAGGCTTGGGGAGGGAGCCCCGTGGGTTTAGATTCCCCCAGAGATGAGGTAATGCTTCTCCGGCATCTCTTGGTGCATGACCCTCACCCCTCCCTCCTATAAAGTGAAACCCAAACCAATATAAACCCTGTAAACATTCCTTGACTGCTCAAGGGTTAGGAGAGAAGTGGGGGTTAGCTGCACCCCTAATGACAGATTCCATGGTAAAGGCTCAATAAACACTTGGTAATTAATTACAGAGAAAAGAGGAACAGGATACTAATTTAGGTCATAGACTCCTTTGAAAATCTGATGAAAGCTATAGACCCTCTCCCCAGAAAAAAAGCACATGTGTGTCTACACACCCGATTTTACTGATAACATCATGATGTTCACTAAAATCTAGAGGCCCAGGCCAAGGGAGTGGGGTGGGGGAGTTGGGTCCATGAGCCCTGGGTAAGAAGCCTTGACTTGAAGTATATGAAATACTTTTATATCCACACAGCATTTTATCAGACCAACACCCTGGAGGTAGGGCGGAAGCTGCCAGCACCAGACAAATGAGGAGGCCTACATGCAGAGGCGGGTGATTTGCTCCTACCTCTGCTCAGAGGCGATGTGGCACTAACGTTTAGAGCTCCAACTCCTGAAGCCACTCTTGTTCCATTGCCCACTGGAAATTTAGAACCTGCTGTCAGAAAGACAGTACTTTTGGGGCAGGAAGGGAGGGAAGTGGGGGAAGAAAGAAATAATTTTTATTTTAATTAAAAAAACTTTTTTTTTGGTAGTTATCAGGGCTTTTCGAAAAGGAAGAAATTAGATTGCATTTCTTCCTTATCCTTCGAGTCATTAGCATGCTTTCCAGCTCTTCTCTCTTGTGATCTCAACACAGAACATGGGGAAAGTCCAATGGATTTGAGGTCCAGTGAGAAATGACCACATGTTGAAAGATACTATTAATGATAATAATAATAATTATACATATTACAGCTGCTGCATTGTCCCCTTTGTCAGGAAACCCTACTTCCTGTGGGGTCCATTTATGATTGGATGACATCTATTATAGGGAGTTAACAGCGATCCTGAAATGTAGTTGGAATGTGCTAACTTCTGATGCAATCTTCTTTTAAGATTTTTAATTTATTTATTCCTAAGAGACATAGAGAGAGAGGCAGAGACATAGGCAGAGGAAGAAGCAGGCTCCCTGTGGGGAGCCCGATGTGGGACTCAATCTCGATCCTGGGACTCCAGGATCATACACTGAGCTGAAGGCAGACACTCAACCACTGAGCCACCGAGGTGTCTCTCTGGTGCAATCTTCTAACCAATGCATGCACCAGGCAGTACTCCAGTCGCTTGCCAGCCTGAAATTCTTCTCGTCAAGCAAGTTGTTCTTCTCCTTCAGGGTTTAATAATGGAACGATGTATACCGATAACCATGAGTCACAGAAAATGAGTATAATACTGAATAGAAGTTTCATTTCATGAGATGATGAGCTAGTCTGTTTATATATATTTTTTGTTGGGATTTTAGTAGGGTTTTGTTTTGTTTTGTTTGGCTTTGGAATATCCCTGATAGCATTTTATATACTCAAGTCTCAAGAATTTCTGACTGGAGTACAAGGTTTCAATATATGATGGGCATAAAACTCACTCAGGGTGCTTGGTAAAAATTCCTAGGCTCCAGGCACCTGGGTGGTTCAGTGGTGGAGCATCTGCCTTTGGCTCAGGGAGTGATCCTAGGGTCCTGGGACTGAGTCCCACATCGGGCTCCCTGCATGGAGCCTGCTTCTCCCTCTGCCTATGTCTCTGCCTCTCTCTCTGTGTCTCTCATGAATGAATGAATGAATGAATGAATGAATGAATAAATAAATAAATAAATAAATAAATAAATAAATAAATAAATAAAATCGTTATAAAGCAAACAAACTCATAAGCTCCAAGCACTGGGCTAAATGCTTGATTCTATGGGTTGGGCATGGGGTTAGGGGATCTGCGATATAAGAAGTCCTAAGACCAAGTTTGTTCCAGAAAATCTGAGGATGTGGTTTGAGAAACTGATCTAGAGATGAGAGAGGCACCTACGCTATACTTCTGGTATATAGATTCTCATACTGTAGGTCCTGCTTCATTCTTCTATTTCTTCTGTGAGTCAAGGATGATGAGCTCCTTGAGGGCAGAGACATACTTATATTCCTGGATGCTGTTGCAATTACTGGTTATTGACTGAATGAAAGAACAGCAATAGTAGTCGAAATATCAGAGGACAAATTTTTTTTTTTTTAATTTTTTAAATTTATGATAGTCACAGAGAGAGAGAGAGAGAGAGAGAGGCAGAGACACGGGCAGAGGGAGAAGCAGGCTCCATGCACCAGGAGCCTGATGTGGGATTCAATCTCGGGTCTCCAGGATCGCGCCCTGGGCCAAAGGCAGGCGCCAAACCGCTGCGCCACCCAGGGATCCCCGAGAACAAATGTTAATATGGTGAGGCATTTTGATTTAACATGACAGTCATGAAAAGGAATCTTTATTTAAACAATAGAAATCCCATATGCCATAAAATTCTAAAATAAAGGAGTCTTAACTACACACATGTCAGTGTTCAGGGTAATTCACTGCTTTCCTACCTTTCACCCTGCTTTCTGGGCCGTCTTCTTCTTCTTTCTTCTTTCTTCTTCTTTCTTCTTCTTTCTTCTTTTCTTCTTCTCCTCCTTCTCCTTCTCCTTCTCCTTCTCCTTCTCCTTCTCCTTCTCCTTCTCCTTCTCCTTCTCCTTCTCCTTCTCCTTCTCCTTCTTCTTCTTCTTCTTCTTCTTCTTCTTCTAGATTTATTCATGAGAGACACAGAGAGAGAGGCAGAGACTCAGGCAGAGGGAGAAGCAGGCTCCCTGTGGGGAGGCCAACAAGAGACTCAATCCCAGGACCCAGGATCAAGCCCTGAGCTGAAGCCAGATGCTCAACCATTGATCCACCCACGTGCCCATGGGTGTACATCTTCCTGAAGGAAGACATTTCTGCTGTTTTGGAAAACATATTTGGAAAACAGCAACAGTATATAAGCACATACTTTTCTATGTAGGTCCCGTGGCAGATAAAAGAACTAAAGGTCTGGTTCCTGCCTTCTAAGAGATTAGGTAGGAGAAATATGATGTGTACAAGTACATGGGTATCTATAAGACAAGGCAACAAGATCAGTGAATGTCAGGAAGGGGAGGGCAGTTGCCAGTTAGAATCATCTGGGAGTGGAAGAGGTCATTCTGGGTTTAAGCAAAAGCAGAAATGTGAGTTTATAAATGTTTGTTCATTTTTTGTCAGTCTAGCATTGTTTTTGCCTTTTCTGGGGACAGCACCCCCTTTGCTTTAGAGGACTCTCCGTCTCTGCTGCATGTGGTCTAAGAGGTGTTGGCTTTTCTCTGGACAAGTAGTGGCATCCATTTAGACTAAGCAGACTGTTTCCCTGGAATTTGCATGTGAATCCAGAATTTCTAAGATAGGAAACCACTAGATCTGATTTATGCTGTTGATGGGATTCTAAACAGGCTACTTTTGCATTCCTGCTGCCTAGATTCAGGTGTCTGCCCTTGCTAGGGCCTGACTCCACCTTTCCCTTCAGTTCTTCCTAGCAGATTCCTTGTTTGCTTAAGGGAACAAGAGTAGAAGTCTGTTTCGTGAAGCCAAAGAATGCTAACTAATGGATGCAGAGAGCGAGAACGTGCAAGTCTAATTCAGGGTACATGCAGAGCCTGTAGTTTGGCTGACGTGCAATGTTCTGGCACAGGAAAAGATGAAGATAAGGCCGCATACGTAATTTGGGACCAGACTTGAGGAACTTAAGCATTTAGGGAGATAGTGGGCTTCTTGTGACTAGAGGTATTTTGGTCTTAGCTGGATGACCACTTGGTAGGGATGTTACTTACATGATTCAAGCATTATATGAAATGACCTTGAACTTCACCTTCAACCTAAAATTCTCAAACACTCACTAGTCATTGACAGTCAGTGATGAGCCCCAAAACCCATATCCCAGTAGCCTGGGACGATCATAGCACATAGCAGTGGAGAGTGCACAGATACCCGTTGTCCTGGGACTGTCTGTGATATGTTCAAAAGGCACCTCGGCTCTTAGAGAATCTCCACTCTCAATGTATAAACCACCCCATAGCATTTGGTCAAGTGCACATCTACTTGGAGACATAATTTTGCTTTTCCTACATGAGGCAATAATTTGTAAGCCATATGCATTAGGATTGACTTTTAAAGCAGCAGTTGCTGTAATAAAAAATTCAACTTATGGGAAATTTCAACCATCCCTTTGCATAGTTCTTTCATTCTCAGTGGGGTTTGGCTGGGGCCTTGAGAAAGGAGGAAATTTTCATAGTGGTAGTCATTTCAAACCAAGCTGTTAGAGCATAGTTGTGAATGAAGTTGGGGTGAGAAGCAGGAAATGAGATGAATTTATGATTTATTTCAATGCCTTCAATTCCCAAAGTGTGTTTTAAATTTTTTTTTCCTGGGATATCAACTTCCCTACCCACAAAGCTTGTTGTTGTATGCTCCTGGACTGGGAAAGAAAAACATTGTGTAAGGGTCTATTTTGGATTATTAAGCCTCCTAGTGATGGGTTACAAATCAGCCTTTACATTTACTCTCTGCAATTTACAATCACCTGGCAAAGATGATCAGGAGCAGATCATTTTCTATTTCAGCGTATCTGTGAGGGCATACGGAAATACATAATCTCTTAAGTTTCTCTGTCAAGATTGGTCTGTCATTCAGCAAGCACATAGGCATTTGATGTTTGCTAAATGTGGCACACATTAAAATCTGGTGGGATGTCTTATAAACCAAATGGCTTCTTCTGGAACCTACTAAACATATAAAAATGACCAAGAGCACAGGGCTAGTGTCAATCTTTTTTTTTCCCCAAGATTTTATTTATTTATTTTAGAGAAAGAGAGAGAGAAAGAGCATGAGCAGGGGGAGGAGCAAAAGGGGGAAAGAATCTCAAACAGACTTCTAGCTGATTGCAGAGCCCCACTCGGGGGTCCATCTCACAACTTGAGATTACAACCCGAGTTCTGATTTTGGAGTTATAACTCCAAAATCAAAGCTAGAACTTAACTGACTGTGGCCCCTAGGCACCCCATTAGTATCAATCTTTATTCAACAAGCATTTATTGAGCATATATCATATGCCGGATGATAAAGAAATGTGGTCCCTATTGTTGAACACTCAATGCTGGAGAGACCAAGGCATATAAACAAGTAATTTCAACTAAAGGTGTTTAGGAATACATATGTTGAGTCTGATAAGCAAGCTATATCTTTTTGCTTAGTGCTAAGATAGGTGCTCTGATGATTTCTACACATGAGCTGAAATCATGTAGAATTCGCAGAGAGAAGGTGGAAAAGAGTTTTATAAGCACAGGGAATAATATGACCAAAGGTTTAAAGATATGACCACGTGTGACTTCTTTAGGGGAAAATGGTAATCTAGAGCCTTGCTATTCAAAGTGTAGTCCCCAGACAAGCAGTGTGTTCATTATCTGAGGATTTTGTTAAGAGGAAGGTCATCTAGGGAGGGGCCCAAGATTCTGCAATTTTTTTAAAAAGATTTTATTTATTTATTCATGAGAGACACAGAGAGAGAGAGGCAGAGACACAGGTAGAGGGAGAAGCAGGCTCGCTGCGGGGCACCTGATGTGGGACTCGATCCTGGGACCCCGGGATCTTGGGACTCCAGGATCACACCCTGAGCCAGAGGCAGAGGCTCAACTACTGAGTCACCCAGGCATCCCAAATTTTACATTTTTAACAAGTTCCACATGATGCTGATGCTGACAGCTCATACACATACTCTGAGTAGCCAGGAACTAGAGCATCTGAGCATAGGTGTCTTGACATGAAATGACATCAAGGCTACAAAGGTTGTCCATGCCATTCTAAGGCATGTGGAGCTGATCCTGTAGCAATGTCTTTGAGGGTGAGGACACTTGAGTTTCTATTTTACCTTTGCAATTCTCTCCCCTCATCCACAGATATCAGTTCATAGGATGGCTAACACTGTCACTGCTCATGAACTACTGTGATTTCTCTGGCTAAGCAGTATTATGGAACTACTACAAGCATGAGGGTGCTTGGGAGTGTGGGAAGGAGCTAATAGAAACGATTAAAGCAAATACCGTGTGGTGTCAAGATACAAAGCAGATGGCCTGTGTCCTAGCACACTTGACACAGTGCCCAAACCTGCTGGAACAATTGTTCATGTATTCACTCATTCAACCCTGTGCCCAGCTCTTCATGCTCAGGAATGGGGTAGTGGTGAGTTGGGTAAGGAAGGGGAAAGGGACAATCTTGACCTGGGTTTGAACTTAGACTTGGTAAATAGTTGTCTTTAGCCAGATAACTCTGACACACAGCAAAAGGAAAAGCAGGATCTGGGTTATAACGTAGGATTTGAGTACTTGTAGGATAGGAGTTCAATACAGAGGACTGATGTAGTATCCGTGAATTGTGGATAGATGATGTATATGGTTGTGGGTAAACCACAGGCTAAATGTGTACTTTCTGAGTAGTTTTCAAAGTGCTACAAGGGATCATCTAGAGAAGACCTAATGTGATCAAGACACAACCCAGTACACCATCTGAGAAGAATGGCAGAATTTTAGGGCAACCCCAGTGGCTCAGCAGTTTAGCAACGCCTTTGGCTCAGGGTGTGATCCTGGAGTCCCAGGATCGAGTCCCACATCGGGCTCCCTGCATGGAGCCTGCTTCTCCCTCTGCCTGTGTCTCTGCCTCTCTCTCTCTCTCTGTCTCTCATGAATAAATAAATAAAATCTTTAAAAAAAAAAAGAAAAAGAATTTTAGCTTGACCCATCCTTGGCCCGATTTACAATCTTAGAAACATTATTGGTACCTAGATGGATAAGATTTCTTTTTTTGATGATTATATTTTGGCTTTCAGCCTTACAAGATGGAAAGGACCTGAAGGTTTGCCAGAAAATGGATTGCTAGCTGATGGGAAGAGAAATACAGAAGGGATTGGGATTTCCCCCTACCGGTCACTCCACTCAGACAAAATGGAACTGAATATGAAAGTAATAAAGACTAAAGTCCTCTCCCTTGTGAGTGGCTTCTCATTCATTTTACTGCATAGCAACTTCGGGCTAGGTACTTTTCATGGGATACCCTTTTAATTCTCAAACCACCTTATGATCAACTACCATGACTAATATTTTACAGTTAAGTAAGTTGGGACTCTTGTCTTGAAAGATGTGTGATCCAAAACTATTGATTTTAGGAGCAAGTCAGGGTCCCTGTGCTTGTGCCCCTTGTGAAATCAACTCTTTAAAAAATGAGGGACATTCTCATCATTGGAAAATCTCTTAATGAGAAGGATGAATGGCATCTGGATACACTACTGATGGTAAAATTGGTAGTGCCCACAGTGTCTTAAACTCTAAGGAAACTATGTTCAGCCCTCTAGAATAGAGAATTCTCTGTTGGAGAAGCTTTTCTGAATGCATTGGAGATGTCTCATGAAATTCTCATTAGAAATCTGGAAAATTAAAATGAATCAAGGATCAGATATATTCTTGAGCCTTTAGACTGCAGTCTTCCCTTTTCTGGGAAGGCTCCAAATGGATTTTAATTTTTTTTTTTATTTTACTTATTAATGATAGGCACACAGTGAGAGAGAGAGAGAGAGAGAGGCAGAGACACAGGCAGAGGGAGAAGCAGGCTCCATGCACCAGGAGCCTGATATGGGATTCGATCCCGGGTCTCCAGGATCGCGCCCTGGGCCAAAGGCAGGCGCCAAACTGCTGCGCCACCCAGGGATCCCCCATATGGATTTTAATAGAAGGGTGGATTAAACCCCTGACACAATATCCTCCTATTTTGTTTGGAAAAGGTATGATGGCTCATTGGGAAGTAGAGCCTGGAGCAGATGCTTGTGGACCTGGCAACTCTGAGATAATGTGTTCTTGTAGAAACAAAACAACACACAAAACAGCTATGAAGTGAATGGACCGCAGTTTATAATTTTGTTCAACCACTTGGTAGCAACTGAATTTGAACAAGTTATTTGGACTCTCTGAGAAGCAATTTCCCCAGCTGTAAAAAATGACTAATGATACCTACCTTTCATGGTGGGTAAATGATATGATGTATATGTAACAATGAAATTATTGTTTCATTGTTGAAACCATGAAATTATGAAATGGTTCTAAATGCATTTTAAATTTTGTTTATTTAATTAATTTATTTTTGAGGAGCACCTGGGTGGTTCAGTGGTTGGGAATCTGCCTTTGGCTCGGGTCGTGATCCTGGCATCCCAGGATTGAGTTCCACATTGGGCTCCCTGCATGGAGCCTGCTTCTCCCTCTGCCTGTGTCTCAGCCTCTCTCTCTGCGTGTCTCATGAATAAATAAATAAAGTCTTAAAGATTAATTTATTTTTGAGAGAGCAAGTGAGATAGTGAGTGCTAGTGAGCAGGAGGAGAGCAGAGGGAGAGGGAGAGAGAGACTCTTAAGCAGGCTCCACACCCAGGGATGGAGCTTGAGCTCATGACCCTGAGATCATGACCTGAGCTGAAATCAAGAATTGGATGCTTAACTGATTGAGCCACCCAGGTGCCCCCTAAAAGTAGTTTTTATTTTTATTTTTTTTAATTTTTATTTATTTATGATAGTCACAGAGAGAGAAAGAGAGAGAGGCAGAGACATAGGCAGAGGGAGAAGCAGGCTCCACGCACTGGGAGCCCGATGTGGGATTCGATCTCGGGTCTCCAGGATCACGCCCTGGGCCAAAGGCAGGCGCCAAACCGCTGCACCACCCAGGGATCCCTAAAAGTAGTTTTTAAAAAAGATTTTATTTATTCATGAGAGACAGAGAGAGAGAGAGAGAGAGAGAGAGAGGCAGAGACACAGGCAGAGGGAGAAGCAGGCTCGATGCAGGGAGCTGGATGTGGGACTTGATCTTGGGACTCCAGGATCATGTCCTGGGCCAAAGGCAGATGCTCAACCACTGAGCCACCCAGGCATCCCATCCTAAAAGCATTTTTAAAAAGATCATCTGTGGGATGCCTGGGCAGTTTAGTCAGCTAAGCATCTGCTTTGGACTGCGGTCATGATCCCAAGGTCCCAGATCAGGCTCCCTGCTCAGTAGAGTGTCAGCTTCTCCCTCTCCCTCTGCCCTTCCCTCTGCTCCTGTTCTCTCAAATAAATAAATAAATTGATTAATTAAAAAAAAAAAGGCTTTATTTATTTATTTGACAGAGAGAGCACGTAAGTATGGGGAGCAGCAGAGGCAGAAGGAGAAGCAGACTCCCTACTGAGCAGGGTTCCCGATGCAGGGTCTGATCCCAGGACCTTGGGATCATGATCTAAGCAAAGGCAGACCTTTAACTGACTGAGCCTCCAGGCACCCCAATAAATAAAATCTTAAAAAAAATTTTTTTTAAAAGATCATCCATTAGAAAAATAAAAACACGCACAAAAAAATAGAAAAAGAAAGAAAAGAAAACCACTGTCCTAACAGAAGAACCATTTGTTAAGATCTTTGGCTGCATGATGATGAGATGAGGAAGGCCCGATCTGTCACCTTGGATGACATGGGGATGTCATGGAGGTGCTTTGGGAGCTCAAGTCCTGTGCTGGTCCTTCCCGACTAATTTATTTTGATGGGTAACAGCTGTTTTAAAGCTCTAACTTGTGGGCAAGCATGTATCACAAGAGATGAGTTTGAATTTGCTCTGCAGCCCTTGGATGCCGGAAATTTCACTTATTTAATTTTTCTAAATTTAATTGAATTTAGCTCCTTGGGAGCCACCTCCCAGGGCTGGTAATTTGACCAACATTAGTTGTCCACGGTGGGCTTCTCCACAGCTCTAGTTTGTTTTGTTTTGTCGTCCCCCACACCCCACTGGAGCCCCCCATCCTAGGTTTCTATAAGACCTCTCTCTTCCTGTTCTGGATTGAATATTGTGTGTGTCTCCCTACCCCCACCATTCATAGGCTGAAATCCTATCCCCCAAGGTGATAGTATCTGGACCTGGGGCCTTTGGGAGGTGATTAGCTCATGAAGGTGGAGCCCTCATGAATGAGATGAGTGTCCTTATAAAAGAGACCTCAGAGAGCTTCCTCACCCCTTCCACATTGTGAGGAAGACACATTGTGAAGAAATAAGAAGCAGGACCCTATCAGACGCTGAGTCTGCCGTACCTTGACCTTGAACTTCCCCACCCCCAGAATTGTGAGAAATAAATTCCTGTTTATAAGCCACCGTCAGTCATAATTCTGTTATAGCAGCCCAGACAGACTAAGAAACCTACTTCAAAGCATGGTCCTCAGAAGCTTAAAATAAAGCATTTTGGGTCCCACCCCAGACTTCTGAATCAGAATTTGCATTTTAACAAGACTCAGGTGATTCATGCAGGCATTACAGTTTGGGAAGAACTGATGGGAGGGACTTGGAGGCAAACCTAAAGGAAGGGCCAATGGTCTTCAGAACTTCACGATCATTATTGCTAAGACATGTTTATCCAATCTTTGGAGGTTGGTAGGAAGGCAGGTATTTCTGTTTGTTCTGGGCTTCTATTATTCTATCAGAAATCCTGCCACTCCTGGGCACCTGGGTGGGCAGGTCCTCACTACACTATAAGCACCAACATTGATTCCCTAGTCTCCCTAGATCCATCACATCCCAGACACTTGGGCCCAGCCATCTCTTCTTGTGTCATTGTTGCTGCTTCTAAGGAGGGCAGAGGAGAGGCTGTGGAGAGGCTCCACACAGGCTCAGCAACCTGCAAGCCACACTGTCTTTTCCACGAGATTCTAAGAAATGAGTCTCAGAAATGAGTCTCAGGTGTGATGGGCCAGTGATTCCTTTCAGGAAGAAGGATACCTGGTTCTAGCAGTGAACCAGAACCAGTAGCCAGCAGCTAATCTACAATGTGGGGAAACACTTGGGGAAGCCAGTCCTAATTCAGGTGCAGGCTGGACCAGCCAGTCTGGGATTTGGCTGTGTTTCTGTCCTATGAAATGAGCCAGGTATTGAGTGGGCCACTACAAGTCTTTCTTAAGGCCTGAGCAATGACTGTGTTTCCCAAATCAACATCAGGCTATGCCATCTAATTTAGGGTTTCAGTGACATGGGATGCTTCCCCTCTCCTAGAATAAACAAACAACTATGAATTTGCAGAATGTTTTAATTACTTATTGTGAAATGGCAACAGAAAATTTGTAATTGAGGCTGATTCAGAAAATCCACAATCTGAGCCTTTTTGGGGGTAGGTAATTGATGTTTTGGGAAAAATAATTTGATTAGAACCCATAATCCACTTTTATTGTCATTGCAAATAACAAAACAGATGCTGTCACTGTAGTGTTTAACTGACTGAGCTTTTGAGAATTCATTTATCCTTACAAGGTAGCACATCTTAAAAGAAAAGAAAATATCATTACAAAAACTTAGCATGAAATAAGTTTCAGTATAAATATTCATTAGTTCCAGGTTTTGTCTCCCACCTCTCTCCTTTCTTTCTTCCTTTCCTTCCTTCCTTCCTTCCTTCCTTCCTTCCTTCCTTCCTTCCTTCCTTCCTTCCTTCCTTCCTTCCTTCCTTCCTTCCTTTCTTTCTTTCTTTCTTTCTTTCTTTCTTTCTTTCTTTCTTTCTTTCCTTTTCTTTAAGTAAAGGTAAGATCTTAAAAACCAGCTTGAGCCAAATCTCAGGCGAATTGTGCCCAATCTCCTTGGTCTGATCTCTACTGACCTTTTGCTCCTATAATTAGAATCACTGCCTACATCACTATTAGTTAAGGAGACTTAATATTTAGATAGATCTGTTTTAAAATTGCTATTAAATTGGGTGCAATCAGGTTCCCATGTGAGCTCACCAGTCTTCAGACCCAGGGTGAAGGCTGTTTCTCATTTAAACATTGTCAAACTAAGAAGAATGATTCGTTTGCTCCTGAATTTTGCATATGTCAGCATAGTAGAAGCTTAGTCATGCAAATCCCTATTACTTAGCATGTCTCTAGCCCAGAAATTCAGAGCTGTGTTTCCATATTTTATCTGTGTTTGTAGTTGAAAGCATGCTTTCTATTGTGCTTTTAAAGAACAGATGTCAGGACAATGTTTAAAGCACATAACCCGAGTATTGAAAAATGTTTTTTTCTACTTTAAAGGGGGAAAAAAGAAAGAATCCACAATAATGAATTCAGTCTGCCAGTTTGTATTTTCAAGGAATATTTTAACTGTTGAGGGGCTCCCCAGCTCCTACCCTTGAAATATTGCCCTCACACAGCCAAGGAAGGCCAAAGCCATTCCCAACCCACTGTTGCTATTGTAAACTCACCCAGACAGCGATATATGTGGGTCTTTCAAGCATTCAGACTTCCTTGGAACTTCAGGGCTCTGTGTTCTCATTGATTGAGCAAACAGCACATGAGGGCAGCAGTAATGGACACATTTCCTTTGAAGGCCTCGGTGAGGATGAAGCAGAGAGGCAAGTCAGCACTCAGGAAGAATCAGTTGTAAGGGCAGTGGGTTGGAAGAGAAGTGAAGGCAGAGGATGCACCATCTCCCTGGGGGAAATGTAGGTGAATTGGCAGGAACCTGAGGACTAGTGGGAGGAACAGATGGTCCAGGGTCAGGAATCGGGTTCAATTCTGCGTAGGGTGGTGATGAAGGGTACTCAAACAGGGAAACAAAACAGTGGGCTGATACACCCAACGGGACCATGTATCAAGGTCACAAGCCCGTTTGCCCACACCTGGCAACCATTTGCAGCATTTGTCTGAATGCAGCTCGTGGTAAGATTGGAACAGTTCCCAGCCAGGAGAGGTGAGCTTCCTCACCTTATCTCACAAGAGAGAGTTTATGGGGGGAAAGAGGATAGCAGGAAGGTAAGCCACAGGCAAAAGCATGGAGCTGGAAAAGACTTTTGAGACGGATTAGAGCAGCTCCCTCTTTTCTTTTTCTTTTTTTAAAAAATATTTTATTTATTTATTCATGAGAGACACACAGAGAGAGGCAGAGGGAGAAGGAGGCTCCCTGCGGGGAGCTTGATGTGGGACTCAATCCTGGGACCCTGGGATCACACCCTGAGCCAATGGTAGACACTCAACCACTGAGCCACCCAGGTGTCCCAAGCGGCTCCCTCTTTGTAGAGGTGAGCGACTGTAGAGTCCTTTACAAGGTAGGTAATGTAATGTCCCAGGGCCTCTGCTTGTCATCTGTCTATCAAAAGCATCCATTGTCATGTTACTAATGCAGTGGCAGGACCCAAGTTCAAACCCAGATGTCTCCATGTCACTATAGCCACATTTACCACACTTAGAACTGTTTTGCAAATTAGTACTGGCCCATGACCGGACCCTGGAAGAGAGACAAGATGTGGTCTTAAAGGCATGATTTTGGGGCGCCTGGGTGGCTCAGTGGTTGAGTGTCTGCCTTCAGCTGTGTGTGTGATCCCGGGGTCCTGGGATTGAGTCCCGCATCGGGCTCCTTGCAGGGAGCCTGCTTCTCCCCATGCCTATGTCTCTGCCTCTCTCTCTGGGTCTCTCATGAATAAATAAATGAAATTAAAAAAAAAAAAAAGACATGATGTTATGAAGAACCATCCTGTGAACAATACTTTTTTTAAAAGATTCATTTATTAGAGAGAGAAAGCGTGAGCAGGAGGAGGGGCAGAGGAAGAGAAATGTTCAAGTAGACTCCCCACAGAGCAGGGAGCCCGATGTGGGGCTCCATCCCAAGACCCAGGAGCATGACCCAAGTGGAAATCAAGAGTGGGCCACTCAACTGTCTGAGCCACCCAGGCGCCCCCTCTTGCGAACGATTTTAGAGACTCCGGACGCCTGGGTGGCTCAGCAGTTAAGTGCCTGCCTTCGGCCCAGGGCGTGATCCTGCAGTCCCGGGATCGAGTCCCACATCGGGCTCCTCACAGGGAGCCTGCTTCTCCCTCTGCCTCTTTCTTTCTCTGTGTCTCATGAATGAACAAATAAAATCTTAAAAAAAAAAAAAAAAAGAGAGAGAGAGAGACTCCACTTTCTAATTTATCTGGGTAATGAGTGGGTGTCAGTTTTGGGCAAAAAGTTTTAAGAAGGAAAAAACACAGGTTGGCATTGGGGCCACGAACCTGCGCCCTTATTCTTCGATGGGCAGCAAGTGTGGGATACACGTGAGCGAGAGTACACCTGTGGGACTCCTCTGTCCAGAAAACCAAAGCAGCAAGATCCCCAGGCCCTCCCCACGGCTCCTCATGAATAACCCCCTGTTTCTGTCGACAGTAGAGGCCAGCGAGTGATCCCAGGGGTGTCTCAGTGAATCACAGACCCGGGTAGAGACTTGTTTGGAGATCCAGCCTTGCAGGGGCAGGAGGTACGCAGGGCAAGGACCCAAGGGGCAGGAAGAGTGGCATGTGGCTGAGAGCACAAGCATCTTTGGCAATGTCTTCTCTAGACCTTCACTCCTTCATAAGAAAGCAGAAGACATCTGCTCCGTTTTCAGGGCTTCATGGCTCTGCTGCAAGCGACAGGGGACATCGGGGGTCCGTCCCTGCCCTTAAGAAACTTACGCTCTATCAAGGATTCAGAGCATGTTTGAAGAGCTTGGGAAATAATTATAAGGTTAACTCACAATTCCTCCTCCTTTGAGGTAAAAGATCAAAAGGGCTGTGTTACAACGGATCATCATGTTGGTGCCTGTCTGAACTGCCCACGGGCTCTGGAGGCATTTGGATTGGAGGTGAGGAGAGGCCAGGACTAGGTTTTACTGCCTCTTGACTTTCCCACCCTCTCCTCTGGATCTGTTGCCTCACCGGGAGCCTGGGAATTCTAGTGCTGGCTCTCTGACTCACCAGGATGTTGTAAAGATGGGCGAGACACGGTCTGTCCTGCACCTCCTGCCCTTTGACAGAGAAAGGCACCTCTAGAGCTGAATACAGGGCGTTAATGCTGATGATAGCAGTTTCGATTTGCATTTCCATATGCTAGACAACCTAATCCACCCTGTCTAAACATGGAAATCCCATAACTCTGCCCAACTCATCACTCCATTAATCCACTTAACCCCTGGCCAACACATAATCTAAATATTTAATCTTGTCTATTTGTTATCTGTGTTTATTCCATGTTAATTCATGGTCTGAATCTCCTCTCTGTTTATCCATGTTAGTGGAATTTAACTTTAAGCAGGAGTATCCCAAGGAGGGGAGGGAGATTGCCTTGTCCGTTTTTTTTCTGCCACCTAGTCTTGAACTCGGCACATAGTAGGTGCTTGCCAATTGTTTGATGTTACAGGGCAAGAAGCTCTCATACTGCTACTACTACTACTACTACTACTACTATTATTACTAATTTTTTGGCATCTACAGAAAGGTAGATCTTTTATAATAGCCATAGAAAACTCTTACTGTTTTGAATGCTCACCCCAATGCCTGGTGTATAGTGAGTATTTGAGTATTTATTTATTTTATTTTTAAAAAATATTTTATTTATTTATTCATGAGAGACACAGAGAGAGAGAGAGAGAGGCAGAGACACAGGCAGAAGGAGAAGCAGGCTCCTGGGGAGCCCAATGTGGGACTCTATCCTGGGACTTCAGGATCACGCCCTGGGCCAAAGGCAGGTGCTAAATCGCCGAGCCACTGGATCCCCAGTATTTGAGTATTTAATGAAAAGTTGGATGAACGATTTTTGGTCATACCATGGGAGCAGCCAAATATAAAACTGGAGGATTGGTCTAGAAAGCAGGAGACTTGGTGTTGCAATAAGTTGGTATATGAGGTTGGTCAAGCCCTTTGAAGCTTCTAGGCCTCCGTTTTCTCATCTGTCATATGGACAGATGGGATTAGGTGAATGCCAAAGCTGTTTCGACTCTGATGCTTTGTCTTGGTCTGGAAGTCATAGTACAGGGAGAAGCCCAAGGAGAGTCACCAGATATTGGAATGAGCATGTCATCCCACCACTGGCACTCAGGGATCTGGGGAATGGGCAAGAAAATGGGGTGCCTGTTCCCCTCCAGGCCTCCCACTCACTCTCACTGTCTGTCCCTCCCAGCCTGGGCTCGGGACTCCAGACATCTGCTCATTCCATCTGCATCAGCTCATGTTTATCCAGTGCCCCTGGACGCCTGGGCCCCAAGTCACCTGGGGGAGGGCATGTGTAGAGAGGGTGGGGAGTGGGTCTTGATTGCGCCAAAACCTCCATATGGACTGTATTTTTCCCGTGCAAAACCCAGGCATGTGGGAGGTAGAAGGAGACTGAAGGAGATCCTAATTTATTGCTCAGTCATGTTTATTTTCACTCTTGGCTGGTTTAGGGCATTTTTCCTTAATGTATTAGGGTCACAATTTTATCGGCTTCGAGGATGCTTGAAAGCTGCGTGCGTGAGAGAAAAAGAGAGAGAGAGAGAGAGAAAGTCTGTGTTAAGATAACTTGGCTCCTTTCTTTTTTATTCTCATGTTTTTTTTCCAACAAAATTTTGATTTTTAGGGGCGCCTGGCTGGCTCAGTGGGTAGAGCACACAACTCCCGATTTCAAGGTTGTGAGCTCAAGCCTGTGTTGGGTGTAGAGATCACTTGAAAAAAAAAAAAAACACCAAAAACCTGTTATTCTTATTTTTAATCTGACTAATGAACCATCCTAGCTAAATATGATTCCCTTCTCACAGGTCACTACACCTATAACAACTGCATCATGATTTGTGTAATTTGCCCAGATCAAAAATTTGGACCTGCGTTAGCTATGTTAAAAGAGGCTCCCTCCCTCAGCTTCTATTTTTCTTCGTGAATCTACACTGCTGGCTTCCTCTTTGGTAACACTACTGGCTACTCTTTATTAAGCACGACAGTAGGCCCCACGTTATGAAGATTACATGAGGATGTAGGAAATACCTCCATTTTACAGATGAGGAAATTAAGGTTCAGAGAAATTAATGAGGCTTAAAGCACAGGTTTCCTGGGCTCATTCATCCCCTGCAAATCAAGGCCTGAGAAAATAGAATTTAAAGCATGTTTTAGAACACCAAAGGCGGCAAGAAAATGTGCCTGAGCTGAGAGTGGCCAAATTGGCAGGGAAAATGAGGGCTCTGTGCTTTAGAGAGAAAGGCAGCAAAAAGGAGGAGACGGTTGCATGCTAAGAAGGGATTTTTAACACTCTGGTGTTTTCCCCAGGCTCACCCTCATGACCAACAGAGCTGCCTTCAGGTCTTGGGAAACAATTGGCATCACTGTCGCTCCCTGTTACATCTTTCGATGTTGGAAAATTTACCCTCCAGAGGGTGCAACTTTTGATAGTGTTTTAGTTCTTTTATCCACAATGAGAGGCTCTGTGCTAAGGAACGGGACGCCTGTATGGCTCAATGGTCGAGCATCTGCCTTCGGCTCAGGTCGTGAACCCCGGGTCTCGGGATCGAGTCCCCCATCGGGCTCCCTGCAAGGAGCCTCCTTCTCCCTCTGCCTGTGTCTCTGCCTCTGTGTGTGTGTCTCTCATGAATAAATAAATAGAATCTTAAAAAAAAAAAAAGAATATGTGTCCCATTCAGTGGCCATTCAGTAGTAACTTGTTCTGACAGCTCACGACAATGTTTCCTGTGTTAAATTTATGCTCTTGTGAAAAGAACAGTGTTTTTCCAAATTATCAATGCGTTGCCAGGGTGGTACTTAACTTTTTTAAAAATCACTTTTGATGGTTGTGGAAAAGATGTCAAAGTTTCTTAAATCTTGATCTGTTTTCCTGTTTGTCTTCTTTTTTTTAAATTTTTAAATATTTTATTATTATTATTTTTTTGGGTGTGTTTGCTCCTGACCTTTTCCCTCTGACTTCTTGGAAATAGCAGAAGAGGAAAAGAATGTTAGGATAGCAAGTTTAGGCTGATAGGGATGTGGCTATATGCACAACCACGGGATGTATTAGGCACTTAAATTAGAAATGGTTCTGAAACATTGGCCAAAATATTTATTTGTAATAATATCGTTTATTTTTTCTCAGTTAAATTTCATCAAGAAAGGTGAGAATGATTTAACTTTTGGTTAACGAGAATTTATATAAGGGATATTGTTTCATTATTCCTACATAGAAGCATGCAGAGAATGGTCTCCTATGGGTGGTATTAAAACTGGTTCTCGGACATTGGGTGGGAAATTTATTTGGACTATATTTAGATGCTTATTTTGGTTATGTGTATATGTGGATAGTTCTGGGGAAGTCATGGCCACAGGAAACTGACCCATATTTTCTCCTGCACAGAGCATGCTAGGAGATAGTGCAGAAACTTCTCTGTACCAAGAAAGGGGCACACGGCCTGATGAAAGCAGGGACCTGGGGTTCAATTAAGACACATTGATTAAGGAGCTGAGTGTACCAGACACAGTAGGTTCTTGACAACTTATTAAATAGTTTGGTCTAATGACACATTTTCCTTCTGTGCTTCCAATCCGTCCATCAATGAGAGGTGAAACAGAACTAAGTCAGTGATCAGTTTCTGTGAATAACAGTTACACTGTGCTTTTTTTTTTTTTTTTTAGGATTTTATTCATTTATTATTTATTTATTTATTTATTTATTTTTAAAAGATTTTATTTCTTTATTCATGAGAGACATACACACAGAGAGAGGCAGAGACACAGAGGGAAAAGCAGGCTCCATGCAGGGAGTCCGATGGGGGACTTGATCTTGGCACCCTGGAATCATGCCCTGAGCCAAAGGCAAATGCTCAACCACTGAGCTGCCCAGGTGTCCTGACTTTATCCATTTATTTTTAGAGAGAAAATGCATGACCAGGGAGAGGGGCAGAGGCAGAGGGAGAAGAGAGAACCTCAAGTAGGCTCCACACTGAGCGTGGACCCTGATGCAAGGCTTGATCTCACAACCCTGAGATCATGACCTGAGCTGACATCAAGAGTTGGATGCTTAACCAATGGAGCCACCCAAGCGCCCCTCACACTGTACTTTATAGATCGATGGACCCGTTTCAAGAATGCTGAATCCCATATTGGGAAACAAAAATATGCAGATACATGTCAAAGCCTTAACCTCTAGCATACCCTTCCATTCAAATTTTGTTTCTAGAATTTGCTCTGAGGCAATAGTTGTAGCTGTACCCAAAGTTTCAGCTGTATGGATGTCTAGCTCAGCATTGTTTATAAGAACGAAATTTGGAAACTACTTACATGCCCAGCCGTAAAGGGTTGGTTAAATAACACATGTTAAATCCAAATATATCATTTAAAGTGGTGCTGAAGAAGAACATTTGGCGGCATGGAAAAATGTTGACAATATACCGTTAAGGAGAAAAAGATTTAAAAAATGATATGCATATGACTGTATTGTCAATAAAGAATATATATTCATGCCTAGAAAAAAGACTTAATTATGTGGCAAAATGTTAATGATTATCTTTGGTTGGTGAGATTATGAGTTATAAGTTATCTTACTTTTGAATGTTTATAACGATCACATTTCTTTTGCAGCGGAAAAAGATACTACTTTAAAACACTGCATAGAAAGACATTAAAGAAGAATCTCCTTTGAAATGAAAGCTCAGATAGATGAGTGGTTCTATAGTAACCTCCAGCAGCTCAACATGATTGCACCTGAAATGGTGATCATGTAAGTAGAGGGAAGATGTTTGACCTTGAGGCCTCTGCGTTTTCCAAAATTTAGAGTTTTGTGTTGATTTAAAAAAAAAAAAGTTACCTAGAAATAATGCTTCCTCCTTTACAACTCTGAAATATACCCAGGAATTAACTCAGATCCAATCAGGCAGGCAAATGGTCATGCATGCAACTGTCATGATTATAGCAAGTGCAAATATGGCGTATGGCGTCTAACAAATGCTATCGGAAGGGGAGAGAAGGGTACTTTTGTTGTAATGAATGTGCGATTTTATTTCCCTTGTTTTCAAGACACAAAATAGCAATCCTTGCAAGAACTGCTAAACAGAGAGCTTTTTTTGAGTCTACCATATGATTCTTGATGTTGGATTTTCTTGAAAAAATAATTTGGCAAGTGTCAACTGCTAAGCCAGCTTTAACAGACTTGTGATACAGGACCTAGGGTCTCTTTTGGTAGGGGGGCTGCTTTTGTGTGCTCTCTCTGGAGGCTGCTGATGGTAAGAGAGGCGTAGAGGCTGACAGATATTTCTGGTAGGGCTGAGGATGATTATACCCCACTGTGCACACCTCATCCTAATTAACATTATTGTGGCTATTGACTAGCTAGTGGGACCAGAAGAGTAATAGGTTGCACATTAATGCAGTAGCTAATATATCCACAACATTTTTGCTTCCACAGACATTATTATATTCAGTCCTTTTCACAACCTTGTGAATATTACTATTTAGAAATGAGGAATATGACCTAAGCCATTATAGAAATCTGAGATTTGAACCTGAGTCTCTGACACCAAATCCTATTCCGTACCACAATCTTCTGCTCCTGGGAGTCTCATTAGGGATAAAGTACTACTTAATATTTGGCCAACAATTTCCTGGATCAAGTCGACATAATTAGCTTTTATGGGTTGGAAAACAATATAATAGATATCTCTTTTACATGGCACATATATACTTTTAAAGATTCTATTTACATATATTTTTAAAATATTTTATTTATTTGAGAGAGAGAGAGAGTGAGAGAGAGCATGAGCAGAGGGAGGGGTAGAGGGAGATGCAGAGGGCTTAGCAGGGAGCCCGACGCAGGGCTCTATCCCAGGATCCTGGGATCATGACCCAGGCAGAAAGCAGCTGCTTACCCATCTGAGCTACCCAGGTGCTCCTCTATTTATGTATTTGAGAGAGAGAGCACAAGGTGGGGGAGTGGCAGGCAGAGGGAGAGAGAGTTGCAGGCTCCCCATGGAGCAGAGAGCCAGACACGGGGCTCGATCTCAGAACCCTGAGATCATGACTTGAGCTGAAGGCAGACACTTAACCCACTGAGCCACCCAGGTGCCCCTACATGGTATATTTAAAATAGATATTTCTAGATCTTTTTCAATTACTTACTTTACATTGGCTTTGAATATTAATGTGATATTATTATTTTTTCAAGATTTTATTTATTTATTCATGAGACACACACAGAGAGAGAGACAGAGACACAGGCAGAGGGAGAAGCAAGCTCCATGCAGGGAGCCCGACGTGGGACTCGATCCCGGGTCTCTAGGATCATACCCTGGGCCCAAGGCGGCAGCGCTAAACCGCTGAGCCACCTGGGCTGCCCGATATTATTTTATAATATGAATAAAGTTTAAAATTGATGGCATCCCAAAAAAATTTGCAAGCAATCTCAGTGCATTGAATTGTTGATCCCTTTGCAACTCGAGAATCCGAGATTGGATAAATAGGTCAGACTCTAACAGCAGACAACGGAAACAGAAAACATGAATCTTGAGTACCTAATTCTGTGTGAGAGATTATCTGTCTGGCAGAGCTGCACTATATTTTCTGTGATTAGAGAATCGGGTTGGACTCAGATTTAGCAAGTGGCACGTTCGGGGTTATATTTGGAGATCTTGGGAAAATTTGACATCATTATGGGTGTCTCTAAGGGATTGACACATATTACTTTACGACTCCCCAAATTACCTTTGAGGGCTGGATATTCCATTTGTGTCGTTTACTGCCATCGTTATGACTAATTGACAATGTTAAGGAGAAACGGAGGTCCTGAGCTAAGAAGTGATGTGTCCCGGGCCACTTGGGTAGAGAAGGCTTGTGGTGCATCCTCTGAATGGGAGCATAACTTACGCACTAAAGTCTTAGGAGTCAAAGGCAGATCAGAGTAATGGCCCTCAAACTTTATGAGGGTGAGGACCCCTTGTTAATATCAAAGAATTTAATGAGCCTATGTGGTAGTCGTTATACTTTTAATTATCTCCCTGCTGGAAACTACTTGGCATGGGCATGGATTTGCAACCCCCTTGTAATTACTCCCTAGGGACCCGTGGCCTACAAGGTAGGAGTCACTGGAGAGCATTCTGGTGCCTTACCCGGAAACTAACACCCCAAATATTCTTGCTTTCAACTGCCTCTGATTTTCTCAGCTCCTCTGCTCTGAGCACCTGGAGTGGGGACAGTGAGAGTGGGTTCTCAGAGCAAAGCTCTTCTTTTCTACATCTGAATCTAGCCTCCAAGAAAACCCCAATGGGGTGCATCACCAAGTCCTCTTGCTCTTGGTTAAGTTCTTGGTGGGAGACTTTTCCACTAATGAATTTTTCTGTATTCATGAACTTTGAGGTCATCACCGGGGAGCCATAACTCGCCAGTTTGTCTTTTGAAAGAAATTTTGCAGGGCAGCCCAGGTGGCTCAGCGGTTTAGCGCCACCTTCATCCCAGGGTATGATCCTGGAGACCCGGGATCGAGTCCCATGTCAGGCTCCCTGCATGGAGCCTGCTTCTCCTTCTGCCTGTGTGTGTCTCTCATGAATAAATAAATAAAATCTTAAAAAAAAATTTTTTTTTGAAATAAATTTTGCAAAAGATAGAAATGAGTTTCTAGATCTGGTAACGAGTTTCCCCCACCCCCTCCTCCTTAGGTGTGTTTTCTATATTTTCTGTGATCATTTGTAGTCTTTGTATAAACAAAATGAGTTTGATAGTCCACCAACTGTAATTTCTCCACATGGGACTCTGTGTTTTTTTTCTTCTTTCTTTCTGCCATTCTTATTCTTCTTTGCTGATGCTAATAGCAGCCAGCACGCTACTTACTAATTATGTTTGTGTAAGACCACAGTGGCCTGGAGAAGGATCCTGTGCCCTTAGGGCACGCTCGCATGTAGCAGGGGTAAGACTGGAGAACATATTTGTGGGTTGGTGGATGTTTTGGAAACTGTCTACCAAATTGATCTGTATTGTGTATAAAAACAATAATTTTCCGGGCAGAGCTTTTTGTTGTTGTTACTTTTATTGTCTGTCAAGCTCAGTAGCGGCTCAGCATGAGCTCTGTGATGATAAGAGCAGTTGACAATTGGGATAGAGGAAAGAATGGCTCACCTCTGATATGCTGGCTCTGTGGGAGGCTGGGGGTTTGTGTGGTACTAACATGATAATCAGAAGTGAAATTTTGCCCGTGTGATACTCTGCTCGGGCTTGGCTGGTTTCTCTCTTTGTAGGGTAAATTAAGCTGTTTATTCTCGTGCTGTTTATTAGCTCTGACCTGATTTCCGTCACCTGGAATCTGAAAACTTAGTGACCTGAGTTCTCTGGCTAAGGAGTCACCATGTCCTGAAATAAACATCATTTCACACGAGTGTCACTTTCTCTGATTTGCAGCACTTGAGAGCAGAGTGTGTAGGAGAGGGGATTGGCAGTGAACTTACTCCTTTGGCCAAGTGCTGCCTACCCTGTGCTCTTCCCGACAGCTCATGGATTGGATTGTCCAGTTTCTTGAGGAAAAATGCTTCTCATCTCAAGAGGCTAAAGCCAGAGAATGTGTCCAAGTATCTGACACCATTATCTAAGCGAAGTCACAGTTCGTGATTCGCTCGTGTATCTAGCCTGAACATTGCAGGTCCAGGTCATGGTGGTTTGTGGGTCTAGAAGAAATTCTGGTGACTCAGTTGCCTTCCCTTGTCTCAGGGTCAAGTGTGTCCCTCACCTGTGCTATACCAGGAGGCGGCAACTGGAAATACCATGGGACATTGCCATGCTCTATACTCCTCAGTCTCTGGTTGGGTCTAGACTATATGGCATGCTCGAGGGAAGGCAGGATGGTGTGGTGGTTGGACACATGACCCTGTTTTAGTCTCAGCTCTGAGACTTACTGGCTGTGTGACCTTGGGCACTTCGTTCTGTGTTTGTTTCCTCATCTGTAAAATGGGGAGAGTGCTGGTACGTTTACGTCCAGGGGTTGTTGTGAGGATTGAATGAGTCAGTGGAGGTCTGCCACGTAGAAGAGTGCTTGGCACATGGCACATGTTTGAGACATGTTAACAGCTATCATTCTGCTCTATGCATGGTATCGACCACTTTGTTCTTCAGTCCTGAGTTCCTAGTGATCCTTTCTGTCCCATCAGTAAAGGAATAAACTTTCCTTTGCCTTTCTTTATTTTTTGTTTTTGAAAAGATTTTATCTGCTTATTCATGAGAGACACACACACACAGAGAGGCAGAGACACAGGCAGAGAGAGAAGCAGGCTCCCTGCGAGAAGCTGGATGTGGGACTCAATTCCAGGACCCCAGGATCACACCCTGAGCGGAAGGCAGACAGACACTCAACCACTGAGCCACCCAGGCATCCCTACCTTCCCTTTCTTTGGAGGCCTCCTACAGCAGAGTGGCCAGGGTCCAGACGATGAGGCCCTGTTAGCTTTTGCCCCTCTAGGTCAGCACTGTTCAGGACAGTCACCACCAGCCACCTAGGGCTGTGGAGCTCTTGAAATGTGGCTCGTCTGATAGGACATGTGCGAAAAGCATAAAAATGCACTTTGGAATGTAAAGATGTAGATGTGAAAAAAGAACTTATGACACCTTACCAAGAATTATGTTGATTACATGCTGAAATGACAGTTTTGAATATATTGGGTCAAAGGAAATAAACTACCAAATGAATTTCTCATATCTTTTAAACTTTTGTGTTTATTTTTAAAATTTTAAAAAGATTTCATTTATTTATTTGAGAGAGAGAGAGAGGAAAAGAGCATGAGCAGGGGGCAGGGGACAGAAGGGGGAGGGGCAGAGGGAGAAGAAGAAACAGGCTCCCCCTGAGCTGAGCAGGGAGTGGGATGCTGGACTGGATCCTGGGATCCTGGGATCACCACCTGAGCTGAAGGCAGATGCTTAAGTGACTGAGCCACCCAGGTGCCCCTAAACTTTTGTGTTTAAATATAGCTACTAGAAAAAAATTTTTTAGCGTCGTGAAATCTACATAAGATAAATTTACCATTTTAATTATTTTTAGGGGAACCATTCCAGGGTATTAAGTCTGCTCATGTTTTATGTAGCCACCACTGCCACCTGCAGAACTTCCTCGCCTTTCCAAACTCAATCTCTGGGCCTGTTAAGCACGAACACCTCCATCTCTGTCCCCCCAGTCCCTGGTAACCGCTACCACTCGACTTCCTGTCTCCATTAGTTTGATTATTCTAGGTGCCTCATATAAGTGGAATCATACAATCTATTTACCTTTTCGTGACTGGCTTACTTAGGACATTGTCTTCAACCTTCACTGGACTCTGGCTTGTTCCCACCTCTTGGCTGATGCGAATAATGTGGAAAATTTTAATCACATATATGGCATGTGTTATATTTCTATCAGAACGTGCTGTGCTAGGGTGTTGATAAATTTCTAAAGGCTGGTGTGGGCGTGGCGTCTAATAAGTGCTTGGAAACACTGCCCTCGTTTGCCTCTCAAGCCTGTTGCTAACCCAGTCTGCAGGCCGCGTGCCTTCCTCGTTGCTGTCCCTGGGGTCCTGCCATTCTCTCTGCTGTGCTGCTTCTCTTCGTCTGTTCCCTATGTTTGCTTTCATCTGCCCTCAACTGTGGGAATTCTCAAGAAACCCTGGGTCTAGAGGCATCTGTGTGGCTCAGTTGGTTAAGCATCAGGTCACAATCCCAGGGTCCTGGGATTGACCCCCACAGGGGGCTCCTTGCTCAGTGGGGAGCCTGCTTCTTCCTCTCCCACTCCTCCTGCTTGTATACTCTTTCTGTCAAATAAAGAAATGAAATCTTAAAAAAAAAAAAAAAAAAAAAAAAGGAAACCCTGGGTTTCAATAGATGTTCCTACAGGTCACTGGATTGGACCATGGGGCAGATGAGAAGGATTTTATCTTCTCCCCCAGAGTCAGGGACTCTGTCCTCGAGTCTCATCTGGCTGGGGACAGGCTTGTGTTTGGGCTGTGGGGTAAGGGGGGCAGACAGAGGCTTATCTTCATTTCATGGATAAGGAGATACAGTCACTGGGAGAATGGGGGCTTTCACAAAGGCATTCATCTGGGACACAAAGCTGCATCCGCTGACTCCAGAACTAGAGTAAGAGCTTTTCAGAAGCCAGTTCACCCAAAGAAACTTACCATATTATTATTATTATTTATTATTATTATTGTTATTGTTTTTTACACTGCTTTGGGCTAAGGTTCTTTGGTTTCTGAAAATGTTTCATAGCATGCTTTGGTCACAACTAAATGTGGTTAGAACTACGTGGGGAGCATAACATCATTTCTAACTGTTGTGTGGATGAGCACTGAAATAATTATTCACCTTGACAGGTCCCTTTTGGTTTCAGGGACTTCAGTGATTCCTTTCAGATAAATGTGTGTTGCACTCTCCCCCAAAATATTTCACTCTCTCTCAAGATTTATTTGAGAGAGAGAGTGTGCGCGCGAGAGAGCACTTACACCGGAGGGGCAGAGGGACAGAGAGAGGGAGAGAAGCAGACTCCACTGAGTGTGGACTCCATTATGGAGCTTGATTCCAGGACACTGAAATCCTGACCTGAGCCAAAATCAAGAGTTGGATGCTTAACCAGCTGAGCCACCCAGGCAGCTTCTCCTCTTTCTTCTTAAAGATTTATTCATTTATTTTAGAGAGAGAGTGCACAAGTGGGAGGGGCAGAGGGGGAAGGAGAGGGGGAGAGAATTTCAAACAGACTCTGTGCTGAGTGTGGAGCCCTATTAAGGACTCGATCTCATGACCCTGAGATCACAGTCTGAGCCAAAAACAACATTTGGGTGCCTAACCGAATGAGCCACCCAGGTGCCCCTCTGCCAGAACATTTCTCATACAAATGAGGAAGTGGGTCTGACCTAACTACACCTCTCTCTTGCTATGTAAGTATTTCTCATTCGTTTTTTGAACACTTTAAGTATTTTTGCTCTACGATTTCCTTGCTGGGCCTCAGCAGATCATTTTACACACATTGGGTTCTGCAGGTATCTTACTTTGGAGACTGCTGCATGATTTTTAAACCGGAAGGGTGCAAAGTCCCAAGGCTGTAAGTAATTTGTTCTGCTCTTATTAATGCTAGGGAAGAATTATTACTACAGCTGAAACTATCAATTTACTTAAACCAAAACCTACAACAAAGTATTAGGAATTGTGTATAGGAATTATCCAAAGCTGTTTTTTTTTTCCTCCAGATGAGTATGACCTTGGCAAAGTGACAAGATGTTGAAAACATACATTATTTTCATTGTATTTCTCAATGTATATGCTCGTTTATAATTGTTAGTAATCATTACTGTATGAAAACTTCCAGGCTGGCAATATTACGAATAGTAAGACATGGAAGCTCTTCTTTCAGACTCTATTTGATGGCAAATGGACAAATCATGCGCCAACCTGGTGGAATCAAGGCATGGGAGTTACTTGCAACGCATTGGACACATAATCTCCACGTGAAAGAAAAATATTCCAATATTCTATGTGTATCTATCTGATATTAATTATCTGTGCTTAAAAAAAAATGACTCATCTAGGAACTTTTCCAGATTTTGGAGTTTCTAGATGCAGCCCTCAGCAGGGAGACCTCCTCAGACCTGCACAGGGTCTGCTTAGATATTACGCGTCTGGAGGTGGCCTTTCTCCCCCAGTCATGTTGGGAGGATTAGTGTAATTAGAGCCTGTGCTTGTACAGCACTTTGACATTCTCAGATGAAAAGTGCTAGATGAGCGTAAAATTTTATAACTGTAATGGAATCCAAGCAAATAGCATTGTAATAAATGGGTCTTGCTGCTGATCCTGCATTTAAGAGTCCCCTCTTTATTATCTCATGTTTACTATATGTGATGAACCGAGGTGATTAATAACAATGTTAATAATTACTCCTACAGCATTTTATGCTTTCAAAGGGCTTTACAACTTGTTCATTATGTAATCTTTAATCTTCACAGTTGCTACTGTGCTAAGTCAGTATTGGTTTTTTATTGTTGTTTGTTTCTTTAAAACAATTTTCATAGAAAGGGAGACATTTGAGGAACAGAGAGGGGCCAAAGCTCACACAGCAAGGCAATGTGGACCCGCTAGGTTTCCATTCAGAGAGCAAAGGTGTCTAACGAACTGGAAGAGAGGATGAGATGGGATGAGGAGAAGAGGTAACAGTGGACGCTATCAGGGGCTGGGGGGGCAGATCACTATGCTCCGGGGGTGAGGACCTGAAGCAGGGGCATTCCGTAAGCTGATGCAAAGGACAGCTTGATTCAGAATGAGGCCTACGCTGGCTCACTCACCTCTCCCAACCCCCTCTGGTAGGGCCGGGATGTTCCAGCAGAGTTTCTGTGGTGGCCTGTGTTCATTCAGCTGGTACTTAACACCTGGTCAAGGTTGATCAAGAGGAGTAGGGCTTTATGTGGCAGCTAATTGGGTGCTATAAGGAACAGACCTCCAAACTGTGGTGTCAGCAACTGTGCATTGCATAATCAGCTGCTTCGAATGCCCACCGGGGGATTAGACGGAGATAAGCGAGTGCTGTAGGTATCTGTAAGACAAGCAGTGTGTCAATTACCCTGTGGATGGCCAGATTTATGTGCTTTTTGGCAGTGCCGCCGAGCTATTAATCATGTCGCATGGAACAGGCCCCATGTAAACCAAAAGCAAATGGCACATCTCGAGGATTGCCCCAGCAAAAAAAATAAAAAATAAAAAAAAAAAAATAAAAATAAATAAATAAATAAATAAATAAATAAATCACGTTTCCCCCTGTACCTTCTGCTGATGTCTAAGGCACTAAAAATTAGAATGGACACAACAGACACAGGAAGCAGTAATCAAGTATGATCTACCCATTTCTTCCTTTTTCTTTTCTCTTTTTAAAAGGGAAGACCTCACTATGTTTTCTGAGCCGGAGAGACCGGATTCCTAGTCAGCATCTGGAAATGGCATATTTCACATAAAAATGCACCCGTTACAACATTTTCTTTTAATGACAAAGTGAAGGTTTCATGGCTTTCCTTTACTTTTATTACAATGTCGTCTAGATGGGCCATACATGTAGATTTCTTATTACTTGCTAAGCTACATATCTCATGAAGTGCAATACATCTAATGTCATAATTAAATGTCGTCAGGCTAATGTGTATGAGTGTTTTGAGCTTTATCACTAATTGCTGTGTTCGCATGAATTAGACAGTGAAGTAATTAGAAGCCGAAATGCATCTGTGTCATGTGGTGCAGTTGGGGGGGGGGCTGTGTGTTTGCGTACGTGTGAGTGAGCGCCTGCCTGTGCCAGCCTCTTCCTCTTCCCCCTTCTCAATCCCTCCAAAGTGCTTGCTGGCCCCTCCTGTCTGTGCAGGAATCTCTGATATGATGTCCAGAATGAAAGCCACTGTCTGTAAGAGAGATTGCATGTTGCTTTACTTATTTATTTTAAAAAAGATTTTATTTATTTATTTGACAGAGAGAGAGAGGGCACAAGCAGAGGCAGAGGGAGAGGGTGAAGCAGACTCCCCACTGAGCGGAGAGCCATCCCATGACCCCGAGATCATGACCTGAGCCCAAGTCAGGCCCTGCAAGGACTGAGCCACCCAGGCGCCCCCACGTTGCTTTAAATAAGCAATTTTCTATAATCACTCAGCAGGGAAAGCTTCACTCTGAAAACCAGAATTAATGCAAGACAGGTCTTAGGGTTTAAAGAAGGTATGTTTATCTTCAGGACAGATTAGTTAGGACAGGACAGGTTAGTTAGGATCGGGGCGTGCGTGAGTGTATGAGAGGTGCTGGGAGTTGTATGAAGGAGAAAATAGGAAGGCATTTGTTTTCAGCTTGAGATCCTTGCTGATCTTTCCACATTCGTCAAAGCCTCAAGGACCCATCCTGCTGACCATGTGACAATCGAACTTTCCCTCTCCCTTGTCCTCTCTGCCCCAACTCCTTCTTGGTTTGGTACCAAACAGGAGTCAGAGGAGAGATTTATAAAAATCATGTTCTGGCTTCCGGCTCCTGCACCCTCCTCGGGGCAAGTTCAAGACACAAGGCGAGGCCTTCCTCATGGAGGCCCTGAGTCTAGGAGAGCCCTTGCCCTTGCCCTTGCCCTGGCCTCCTCCAGCGCAGGGCTCCCTTGCAACATTCCCCAGCCAATGGATAACCACCCCCTCCCCCACCTTTTTTTTGTTAGGGTGTGACTATATCCATAGTGCAGCTGATTTTAATCCACCATGGAGCTGAGGAACACAATGTGACAGCCTCAGGGAAAAATCTATCCTCCAATAACTTTTATCTGCCAGTGAGGCTATTACCACCTGCTTGATTTCTCAGGCAATGTTAATTCATTGCCGCCTGGCAATGGGGAATCTAAGAGAGTGAGTCCTTCACTCTATTGAGTTACCCCATGGGCTCTTCCCACATACGCTGTGTGTGCTTGGCCTGTACCTGTTTTATTCATCCAGATATTTTTTTTATATGATGGATTTATGCGTCAGCGCCACTAATGTCTGAGCAGCTTTTCACTGTGGTTTTAGCTCTTGTCCTGGAAGGATTGGCATAGCCCACGGAGTTGTTCCCTTCCTATGGTAGGAACAGAAGAATGAGAAGGACCCTGCTGCTGTCTGACAGTTTTGACAAGCCTTGTCAAATTCCCATTCCCAGAGGTGCCTCTTGCCCATTAGGAGGCTGATTGCTTACGGGGGAGTCTCCTGCATTCCAACAGAGACAAGATCAAGGTCTAATGCACCTCCTGAATACGAGGCCTCCCTCTCCTT
Source organism: Canis lupus baileyi (assembly GCF_048164855.1). NCBI lineage: Eukaryota > Metazoa > Chordata > Mammalia > Carnivora > Canidae > Canis > Canis lupus. The sequence continues at coordinate 12,177,160 of NC_132874.1, forward strand.
GACCAACAAATTCTGACAGAATGGCTTGTCAACAAATAGGCCTGGGGTAGGAAGATAAAGAGTTGTCATTTAGAAATAAATGCTGTTATTTCTCTTCACAATTTGTAACCTTTTTTTTCAACTCTTTCCCTCCCTGTCCCCCGCTCCTCCCCTAGCCCTGCATCTTGCTTACTAGCAAAATGCTCCCACAGCTGCACAGGGATGAGCCTCACACTTGGCAGGTGTGCACTCATGCTGGCTCCTATGAGGGGGTTTGCTTCTCGCTCCTTACCTTCCTATGTGGCCCCCTTTCTGCTTTTAAAAAAATGCCAAGACAGTGTGAAAGCATGTCAAAGGCAGATCACAAAACCCACCCTGTGCATCTCTAAGATGAGCAAAAGGTATATTTAATTTGTCCCTGTTTGCTTGGCAGGGGATGCTCACTATTCCTTGCATATTTAGCGATTTCTAATTTAAATCACTTATATTTAACACAATAGCATGACCTCTTCTTCACTTGGCTATTCGTCTGTCAAGTCTCATATGTTGAGGATTTTGTATTATCTCTTCTCCCCCCACCAGAGTGCTCACCACCATGTGCTGCTTTTGGCTGTTTTCTTGTCTGTATTGCACATGAAATTGCAGGCTTCATGAGGGCAGGGATGATGTCTGTGTTATTCATAATTATGTGCCATCCTTAGCATCAAACTCGCTATACAAATGATGTTGAAATGTTAGTTGACTGACTGCATGAATTAATGTGTGCTTTGCTATGCATAAGACACTGTGCCAAGTTACTGTAGGACTGACCCTGATCTTTAAAAACATATTATGTGGGGTGTGCAGGTAAGCACTGGACTCTTGAATTCAGCTCAGGTCATGATCGCAGGGTTGTGAGATAGACCCCCAGGTCGTAGAGTTTGCTTTGGATTCTCTCCCCCCCTCTCTCTCTCTGCCCCTCCCCCACTTGCGCTCACTCTAAATAAATAAAATCTTTTTTTTTTTTTTAAAGATTTATTTGAGAAAGAGAGTGGGTGAGAGAGAGTACACAAGCTGGAGGAGAGACAAAGGAAGAAACAATTCCCTGCTGAGCAGGGAGCCTGACTTGGGGCTTGATCCCAGGATCCCTGGGATCATGACTTGAGTTGAAGGCAGACTTTTAACTGACTGAGCCACTCAGCAGCCCCATAAATAAAAATATTAAAAAAAAAGAAACAAAAATTTAAAAGGTGATAATACAAAATGCTGGAGGGTGTGTGGAATAGTTGGAACTTTCATAGTCTCATACATTTTGGTTGGAAATACAAAATGGTACAACTGGCTTGGAAACTTGTTGAATGTGTGTGTGTGTGTGTGTGTGTGTGTGTGTATTATATATATTTCTAGTTATTCTTCTCTCCTCTTAGGTAACCAAAAGTCCATCAACAGGTAAATGGATAAATGGAACAAGGATGCTCATACCTTGGAATACTATTTAGCAAATAACAAGGAATCCAACAATTGGAACATTCTTAAACACTCTTTTGTGTTAAAGAAACCACATACAAAATAATATGCACTTGATCCCATTTACATGGAGTTCAAGAACAGACAAAACTAATTTAAGAAGATTGAAATCAGAATAATGGTTGCCTCTGGGCAGAGAGGGAGATTGATAAAGTAAGACCACTGGAGGACTTGCTTGGGTTCTTGGTGTATATATATACTTGTCAAAACTCATTGACTATACACTTAAGATCGGTGCACTTTATTGCCGGTAAATGGTACATCAATTTTTAAAAGCCAGAAAATTTACAAGAAGTTAAAAGAAGAAAAAATTTTTACTAGTTCTACCACCCAAAGAAATCACTACATACATTGTAGCATTGTTCCAATATTTTAATTTTTTGTTTGCTTAATTAAAAGAGTTGTAATCATATTTATATTTAATATTTTGTTCTTTTTCAATTAGTGTAACATTATAGGCATTTCCTATGTTATAATATGGATCTCAATATATCTCATGGCTACGTGTTTGCATGAGTGGCTGTACCATGGCTCACTTCATCACCATCTCTTGCCTACAGCTGTGTCCTAACTGAATGATGTTCCCATTTCTGGCTTCAGCCACTGAATTACTGCTTATGACACATTCCCAGAAACAGAATAGGTCAGAGAATGAACACTTTGATGTTTCTTGATATGCATGTAGTTTAAACATTAGTTTTTAGTGTCTTAGGAAGATTCAAGCCCACATGTCCAGAGCAAAAACAGCTAACGGCAGTCCATTTTGTAGTTTGTTTTCTTTTTCTAAAAGATTTTATTTATTTATTTATTTATTTATTTATCTATCTATCTATCTATCTATTTATTTATTTATTTATTTACAGAGAGAGAGAAAGAGAGAGCACAAGCAGGGGGAGAGGGAGAAGCAGCTTCACCGTTGAGCAGGGAGCCTGACGAGCGGCTTGATCCCAGGGCCCTGGGATCATGACCTGAGCCAAAGGAGCTACCTGGGTGCCCCCATTCTGTTGTTTTATTTTTTTTTTTAAAGATTTTATTTATTTACTCATGAGAGACAGAGAGAGAGAGAGAGAGAGAGAGAGGCAGAGACACAGGCAGAGGGAGAAGCAGGTTCCATGCAGGGAGCCCGACTTGGGACTCGATCCCGGGTCTCCAGGGTCATGGCCTGGGGCAAAGGCAGCACTAAACCGCTGAGCCACCTGGGCTGCCCCCATTCTGGGGTTTTAAAATGGGTATTCTATATAAGCTACAAATTCAAATTCACTTTCGGATCTCTGGTTTGCTTTGTTGTCTATACCAGAGCCAAAGAGATGCAGATCCATCACGAAGTGAATTATGCATTGGCGTGTCTGGGTCTAACTCAAATGCTCACATGATGCTGTCAATCTCATTTTAATTTGTGAAATAAAAAAAAATATACATGTCAAAGCTGTTAGATTAGCATTCAGGGATCATCAGGTGACTTAGAGCTGAGTGTTCAGCTCGACTTCTCTCTTCCTGAACTGTGTCACCTCTGCTCACAAACCCACTCTGGGGAAAGCCTGTGACCTGGACCTGGGCCTTTTCTTGTCTGGGATTCTTGCCTGCTCACCTTCCCAGGGTCAATTCTTCCAAATCCTGGGACTCCTCAGTCCATATCATCTGTGAGGAAGGTTCATGGCCAAAGTCAGAACGGGAAGGATTGCCCCTGTATTCGGTGTCACCCGCTTTATGTAGATTTCCTGATTTACTCACCGCAGCTGCCCCTTGAGGTGAATGTTGGGATTTCTATCTTACCAAAGAAGAAACTGAGGCCCAGAGAGTGAGATAAGCTGTTTATTGTAGAAAGTTTTGTTCAAATAATAGATGTTTCTGGTCTGGAGATAAAGCAGCAAGTCAGATCTTGTGCGGCAGCCCCTCCCTGGAGAGGCCCCGGGGCTCTGTGCAGCCGGAGATAAGATGCCCCAGCTTCCAACAGACCTGAGTTAGCAAGAGCCACGGCACACACCAGTGTGTCTACTGGGTGGGGGTTTGAGAATAAATATTTGTGGGGCAGGCTGTGACTTAGGCCACATCTACACTAGTTGCTCATCGTGGCACCCTTGGTCAGACCACGGTTCCATGAAGACGGCTGCATTTCCACAAAGTTACTTTTATTTTTTTTAAAGATTTTATTTATTTATTCATGAGAGACACAGAGAGGGAAAGAGAGGGAGAGACACAGGCAGAGGGAGAAGCAGACTCCATGCAGGGAGCCCGATGTGGGACTCGATCCCGGGTCTCCAGGATCATGTCCTGAGCAAAAGGCAGATGCTCAACCACTGAGCCACCCAGGTGCTCCTCCACGAAGTTACTTTAACACAAAATGAAAACAGCCACCTCTCTGAGCAACCAAAGAATGCTACCAGGAGGTTCTCCGTTGAGCTGCCCCTTCACAATTGAGTGATTTTTTTCTAACAGAAACTGGAGAGTAGAAGGCTGTAGAGTGTCAGGACCAACTCAGAGAGAGGAGGAACATGCAGAGAGTTTAGTGACAATACCAAAGTCTAGATTTTGGATTTTCTATTCCACATTCTTCCCAGAAGAGGATCAAGTATCATTGACCTCTTTGGAGACCTTGCGTATTTTAATGGGGAGTGTCCTAAGTGATGCCTCTATTACATCATGTTCTTGGCCAACACTTGCTTCCCCATTGGAGACAAGCAGAGCTTCCTAATGTGGAGGGACACATTGGAAGTGATGACATTGATAAGGGCTACTGTTGGCTGGAGGTGACAGACCCCAGGACCCTTGCCACCCTAGCTCTGCCTGGCTGCCCTGAAGTCTGAGGGCATCACTACCCTCACTGTGATCTATGCTTTTGGCACACTGGTTGGAAATTCTGTGTAAAGTACCAGCGGTGGGGGAAAGTGGCACTTGGCTGGCTCAATTGGTAGAGAAAGAGACTTCTTTTTTAAATATTTTAGTTATTTACTTGGGAAAGAGAGAGAGCACAAGCAGGAGGAGGAGGAGCAGAGGGCAAAGCATACTCCTTGCTGAATGTGGAACCTGATGCAGGGCTTGATCCCAGGACCCCAGAATCATGACCCGAGCAGAAATCAAGAGTTGGGATGCTTAACCAACTGAGCCACCCAGGTGCCCTGAGCGTGAGACTCTTGATCTCAGGATTATAAGTTTGAGTCCTATGCTGGGTGGAAACATTACTTTAAAAAAAAAAAAAAAAAAAGTACCAGCAGAAACATTGCACACATTACCTTAGCCTTAGGGTAAATGGTTTTCTGTACAAAAGCCAAGGATAAACTCCTGAGGTTAAGAGATATGTTTTTGCAGTCTCCTTCTCTCCTTCATGCATTGAATAGAAAAGAAGTTCGAACTAACATCCTGGATTTACAAGCTGATCTTTATATTGATGGGAATACTACTGAGTGGGGGAGGGGAGAGGGATAGAAAGAGACAAAAGCAGAAAGAGGAAGACAGATGGAGGGAGAAATTGCATTTCACTAGTAATATTCAGAATCGCTCATCCATGGACCATAAACTATTGAAAAACTTCCTTGGAATTGTCCGGCTTTAAATAACGTTCTGGGTACTATTAACACAAACCCAGTATCTAAGTCAATTATGACAATAGGTGACAATGTAAAACAATGTGTGTAAAGAAGGGACATTGGAGTCAGGGAGATCTGGGTCTGAATCCCAGCTATGTTACCTGTTGGGTCTAGGACCAGGAGATGTTGAAACTTTCTGCCAAATGGGGATGATAATACCCACCTTTTGAGGCTGTTCTATTAACTGAGTGAGAGAAGGTTTGTGAAAGTAATAAGTTTATTTATTTAAAAGATTTTATTTATTCATGAGAGACACAGAGAGGCAGAGACATAGGCAGAGTGAGAAGCAGGCTCCCTGTGGGGAGCCCAATGCAGGACTAGATCTCAGGACCCCAGGATCACAGCCTGAGCCAAAGGCAGATGCTCAACCACTAAGCTACCTAGGTGCCCTTAAGTACATTTTTAATTGGATGTTCAATCCACATAATTCTCTGCATTGTTGCTTTATTCTAACATGGTCTTGTGCTGTGGGACTAATGTGTGTGTGTGTGTGTTTTAGAGAGAGAGAGAGGGAGGAGGAGAGAATCTTTTTTTTTTTAAATATTTTATTTATTTATTTAGAGAGAGCACATGTGAGTGGAGGGAGTGAGTGGCAGAGGGAGAGAGAGAATCTCAAATAGACTCTGCACAGAGCATGGAGCCTGATGCCGGGCTTGATCTCGTGACCCTGAGATCATGACCTGAGCCAAATTAAGATTCAAACACTTAACCAAATGCACCACCCAAGCGCTCCACAGCAATAATCTTAACAGTGAGTTTCTCTTGGCACTATCGTAATTGCCATAGTCTTTAAAATGGTGTCCAGAGGAGACCTAACTCACCATAAATTTTACGGTTTAACAATGAATGTTTCAATAAGGTCTAACTTGACAGTGTGGACAGTGGAGGTGTCATATTTGTAAACACAGGCAAAAGAGGCTGCTCCCATGACTGTATCCGTTCATTTCATGTATTCATTTTATAAATGAAAAGGACTCCCCATGACTTATTGAGTCTCACCACAGTCCTGTGTTACAGAGAGAGAAACTGAGTCTGGGAGAATAAGTAGCACATCCCAGGTGACTCTGCTAGTAAGTGGAAGAGCCAGGATCCCAAGTCAGTTCTTTCTGATACCAGAGCTTCCCCATTTTTCAGGCTTATGGACACACGCTTTGAACCCAACACAATAATATAGGTGTTCCTTACATCTTATTGTAAAACATGACACTGCCCTGAAGTCAGGTGTTGGCTTCTCTTCTGCATGCCCTTTAGGCACAATACATAGCTTGAAAGTTGAGTACCTGATACATCTCTCTGGTCTAACTTAACATGGAGCTTTGGTGCAAGAAGGATGAATGAGGTTCATAATGTCACCTGAGTATTGCCACTCTTGACATTTTGGCTCACACACATTTTTCTTTTCTGTTTTTTTTTTTTTTTTTTTAAGATTTTATTTATTTACTCATGAGAGACAGAGAGAGAGAGAGAGAGGCAGAGACACAGGCAGAGGGAGAAGCAGGGTCCATGCAGGAAGCCCCACATGGGACTCGATCTGGGGTCTCCAGGATCAGGCCCTGGGCTGAAGGCGGCGCTAAACCGCTAAGCCACCCGGGCTGCCCACATTTTTATTTTTCAAACATTTATTTTGTTTTGTCATTTAGAGGTTTTTTGTTTTTTTTTTTACCACCATTTATTACCAAGGGGGAAATGGGACAATCCTGATGCCAGAGTCTTAGAAGCTTCTTACTTCGTGCTCCATTCCCAGATGGTGATTGAAAATCTTTCCAGTGCTTTTATTCCTGCATGGTTTTCACCAAGCCACCAGCCCTCAACCCTTCTGACCCACCTTCTGGCCTGCGGTCCCTGGAGTAGGTCCCTCTTCCCCACACTGGCAGCAAGCTGCCCTCTGGGCTCAGATGCTGACCCCTTCCTAGGTGTCTCTGAGGACCTGCAGGCTGGAATTCCTGCCTGTCCAGAAGAAAGGCATTTCCTTGCATTTTCTCTTTTGTAAGCCACAGAACCATACCATACATTTTCAGAAAATTCTATCCCAAACTAGTTATATATGTAAAAAGATTTGGCTTTAAAGAGATGGGTTTTGGATATGAGAAGTTTACTTATGTGGAATATCTCAGGCCCATGAGAAGAGAATTCACTCGTGAATGTGAAGAACAACCCGAGCTTTGTGATTCCCTGGAGGGTTTTGGAAACTTAGAGACCTGGGTTTGGAATCCTGGATAAGCCAGGACATACTATGAGGCATGTCCCTTAACCACTGGGTCCCTCCATCTTCCAAATGGGAGATTGGTATGGATCTCAGAGGCGTTGCAAGGGGTAAGTGAGATGGTGAATGCCCACCGGTTCCTATAGCTTCAGGCACCAGCAAGGGCTCAAAAGACAGTCCCTTATATAATCAGAGCAAGTAATTGCAAGGCCTGGTCGGGCCATCCTCTCCTGCTCAGGAAGACCTGGGTCCAAGAGCCTGAAATGATAATCCTTCATTATTTAGCTCTTCCTGGAGCACCGTCCAGCTGTGTCGACTCTTGCATTCGCTCTGCAGAAAGGACACACAAGAGTTAAATGGGAATACAGTCTTTATGCTGTTTTGGAGTTTGGAGTTTGTTCTTCTTTGTTCAACATCAAAGTGGGTCCGCAGTCCATTTTGCCAGTTTATACATATTGTTGCACTCAGAGAGGAGCTGAGCTGGCTGCCTGATTAGCTGTGACTCCCTTGCAGACTGGCTGAGGCCAAATGGATTTTACCCCTGTAATGTTTTAATGATAAGGGGCCGGGGGCGGGGGGGGGGGGCGGGGAGTTCCCTTACTTTCTGAATGAGACTTTGTGGAGGCCCCGCTAATAAATCATTTGTTCCCTCTAAATGCACTCTTGCATTCACAGAGGCACATACTCAGATGGTTCCCACTTGAGATTGCTCATCAAGGGCAAATAGCTCCCAGCCCCGATGGCCGAGCTCCTGTCCAGCCTCCTCCGATGACGTGGCTCCAGCTTGTGACCAGCCCCGGGGCTCATGAGTGTCCAAAGCCCGTGCTGCACTGGGAAACTGAGTCACAGGCCCGCTTTGTCTCCACCTCCCACCCCGCCCCATCGTGCTCTGGCTCTGAACCGCACAAGGGAAGAAAACCAGCCACATGGAGCCTTTGGAAGCGGCCGGCTGGCCCGCCGGTCCCTGCACCTGCCCTCGCCCAGGGAAGGCTGCAGCCCGGCCCGGCGCCTCAGCACGTTTGCCCAGCTCTGAAGGAAGCTGCTCGGGCTCCAGAGGAAAAAAAAAAAAAAAAAAAAAAAAAAAAATAAATAAATAAATAAAGGAGCTGGAAAATGTCCCTTGGCTGGAGAGCTGGGGACTGCACTCACCTGCCTGAATCGAAGGGTCCTCCTCCTTCCGGCTGGCCTGGGGGAGCCACGTGGCCACTGCGGGGTCGGGCTCCCCTGGGCCTGGCCGGGTGCCTCCGTCCGGCCCGGGGATGCAGCCTGCCCGCTGCCCCAGCTGGAGTCACTTGGAGCCGCCAGGTTCTCCTTTCCGTACAGGTGTGCAGCTGGGATAACCGATGATTAATGCATGTGTCTGCCCGGGCCTTCAGGGTAATTCGATTTGCTTGATATCCAGAGTGATCCCCCCCTTTCCTCCCCCCCCCCACTTTTTACCTGAGTTTGTGGCAGTGTTTACCTTAGTTGGTGTTTTCAGCTGATGAATGACACTTGTTTCTGGCGTTCGTTTCCGCCCAAGTTGTAATTAAATTTCACACGAGGCTTCAGTAATTATGGATCTGGGCCTCCCTCCCCCATTGGACCTTTCAAAAGTTCTGCAGCAGCCTTCAGAACTTTCCCCAGCGTTCCTCTCCGTCCTCCTTGCCCGCAAACCCCGGTGCTGCTGGGCCGGCAGGAGGCCCCCGTCACTGTAGCCATTACCTCTGGGTTTTATGGCTTCTGATGGCAAAAGCCACATCCTGCTCCTGATGGGATCCATTAGGCTAGAGGGATGAACCGACTCCCCGAAAGATGAGCTAGTCTGCTGGAGGAGAGCTGTGCTGGGCCCCAGGTAAGGGGACATTTGCAAAATGACCCCTCCAGGGAGATGCCCGCCTGCCTGGCCCTCCAGGAGGGCTTCTGTCTCTCTAGAGGGTGAGGCCAGGCTGTGTTTTCTTCTTTCTTTTTAAGAGCTCTGTGGAGGAGGAAGCAGCCTGTGTATGTTCCCACTGAAGGAATGCCCACATGGTCGAGCCAGCAAGAGCAATGAATTCATGGTCCAGGAGATGGATGAACGAAACCAACCCAGGTTACTATCTGTCTGCAAAGTTGAGATAAAATTAGAGCAAATATGTCTGGTTCAGTTTATGCCGGGTCCACGTTGAGAGCCAAGAAGTAAACTGAACATGCTTCTGGGGTTGCAAAAATTGGCGAAATTTCTTCAACTATATTATCCCGCTGCTTTTGTTTGGGTTTGCCTAATTCCCTCTTAGGAGGCTCACGAGGAAGATATTCTGCATTGAGAGAGGAGAGAATTTTATCCTTAAGAAACCGTTAAGAGAAATTTGAGGCCCATGCGGATAAGGGGAGGGATGGCCTAGAAATACCTTTATTAAGGTGGACTTGTTAAGACCGTTCTGGGTTTGTGAGGACACAGATGACAGGGGGTGTGGCCCTTGCCTGCCCTGGCATAGCTTCAGACCCTGTTGGGGAGACTAGAGATGACCTGGCACCGTGAGGAGAGAAGGAGCTGGTGCCCGGACGTGGGTTCTCTTCCCTCCTCTGCTGCTAATGAGTGCTGGGACCTCGGGCAAGTCATCGCTCAGGCTCGGTGTCCTGGTTCCAAATTAAGGGAGGAGAATGAAATAATCTTCTAAAGTTCCTGAGAGCCTTAATCTTCTGAATCTAATTACTACCGCCAGTAGATCTGTTGTATAACCAAGCCATAAAGGGAACGATGCAGAGAAAGGATCCTGTGAGAAGTGTTCAGAAAGTGCTGTGTCAGGGCACCTGGGTGGCGCTTTCGGGTAAGTGTCTGTCTCTTGGTTTTGGCTCAGGTCCTGATCTCAGGGTCCTGCAATGGAGCCCCATGTCTGGCTCCGTGGGGAGTCTGCTTGAGATTCTCTTTCCTTCCTCTGCCCTTCGTGCTCCTGCTTTCACTCTTTCTCTCAAATGAATAAATAAATCTTTTTTTTTTTGTTTTTTTTTTTTTAAAGAAAGTGCTGCATTGCTCAGCACAGCTGGAGGAGGGACCACTGAGGAGCTGGGGCTCACGTTGGACTGTGAAGTGGGCAGGAGCTCCAGTAGAGAGAAAGCGCAGGAGTGTTTGGAGAACTGGGAGGAGGAGTGTGGAGGAGGGTATTGAGAGAGAGCTTGGAAGGTTGGACCAGATGGGGAGGGCATTGACCTCTGGCCTGTGTTTTAGAATCTGTGTGTGGGCAAAAGGCAGCTCTTGAAGGTGTGATGTAACAAAGGGAAGACTGGACAAGGTATGCTTGGGCAATAGTGTGGAAACAGACCCAGCCTTCATTTCGTTGGCATGAGTACTGGCCTGGCAGTTGTGATAGAAACTTCACCTTGCCATACTCCGTGTGTTCTGGGGACAAGGCTCTTCCCCCACTCAGTGCTGCTCAATCAACTGGTGATAGAGGATTAGGTCAGAAGATGGGGTGGAAGCCAAGTAATAGCCCATGAAAAGTGGTAATCGCATTAAAAAATTGTTTTATTTGGCAGAATGTATGTACCATAAAATTTACCATTTTAGCCACTTCTAGGTATATAATTTGGTGGTATTAAGTATAATTATGTTGTTGTGCAACCATCACCATCATCCATGTCTAGAACTTTCTCATCTTCCCAAACAGAAACTCTATACCCTTGTCCTTGTTCTTCCCTCCTGCTAGCCCCTAGGAGCTACTATTCTAGTTTCTGTTTCCATAAATTGGCCATTTTTGGTACCTCACCTAAGTGGAATCATATAATATTTGTCCTTTTGTGTCTGGCTTCATTTTTTTTTTAAAGATTTTATTTATCTATTCCTGATAGACACACACACACACAGAGGCAGAGACACAGGCAGAGGGGGAAGCAGGCTCCCACAGGAAGCCCAATGCAGGACTAGATCCTGGAACTTGGGGATCACATCCTGAGCCAAAGGCAGACACTGAACCCCTGAGCCACCCAGGCATCCCTGGCTTCATTTTTTTAAAAAAAGATTTTATTTATTTATTTGAGAGAGGGAGAGAAAGAGGGTGAGAGATGCATCAGTTGGAGGAGGTATGGAGAGAGAGGGAGAAGCAGGCTCTCCGCTGATCAGGGAGCCTGACACAGGGCTTGATCCCAGGACCCTGAGATCATGGCCTGAGCCGAAGTTGAAAACTTAACCAACTGAACTGCCCAGGCACCCCTTGTCTGGCTTATTTCATCTAGTATGATGTCCTGAAAGTTCATCTGTGTGGTGACATGTATCAGAACTTCATTCCTTTTTAAGGCTGACTTGCAATCTGTTCTATGTGTAGACCACATTTTGTTTATCTGTTCATCTGCTGATGTTCACTTGGGTTGTTTCCACCTTTTGGGTATTGTGAATAATATGGCATTTAAAATTTAAAATTTGGCTGAGAAAAATCTCATTCTCTATAAGGTATGCTATGCACTGAAAAACATTTTTCTCTGGAGAGCTTAGAGCAACCAAGATATTCCTAGATGACCAGGGTGGTTGGATGACTAGGAGAGCAGGACCTGAGAGCTGCAGGGGGTGTGCAATTAGAATGACTTTTTGGACGGCTACTCAAAACTCTCACTACGATCATTAGAGAAGGTGTTGGCAGAGGAAAGGAAGCCTTTCTGGAAGCCTCCTCTGGAAGGAAGTATGCTCTTCCATAACTATCCTTATATTTAAAAAATATTTTATTTATCCATTTATTTATTAGAAAGAGGATGAGTAAGGAGTGGGAAGAGCAGCGGGAGAGGGACAAGCAGACTCTGTGGTGAGTGCAGAGCCTGACATAGGGCTCAATCCCACCACCCTGAGATTACAACGCCAGTGGAAATCCAGAGCCAGTCACTCAATTGAGCCACCCAGGTGCCCCTGTTCTCCCAAACTCTTACAACAGATTATCTTTTTGTTTAAGTAGCCAGAAATAGTTTCTGTTGTTTACAACTAAAGGATCTTAACTGATATACAGGGATGAAAACCTAAACTGTAACTAGTCATTATTTAAATCCAAAAGATCTATTAAATCCTATTCTGTCAAGATAGACGTTGTATAAAGTTTGAACTTTAAGTTAAAAACACAAGTAAAAAAATATAACTCATACACTTTACTTATTTATTTATTTATTTAAAAGATTTTATTTATTCATGAGAGACACACAGAGAGAGGCAAAGACACAGACAGGGGGAGAAGCAGGTTCCCTGCGGGGAGCCCGATGTGGGACTCGATCCCGGGACTCAGCTTAACTGCTGAGCTACCCGGGTGTCCCTGACACACATTTTTTAATGTGCACATGGGGGTAAGAGAATCTTCTACCCTCAGTACATATCCCTCTGTCTCTTCTTGGTTTTCTCTCCTACCCCTTACCCAAACCCACCATGAGGAAGGATTCTTTGCCAGAATAAGCACTAACTGACCTGAAACCAATTTGTTATTTCTCCAAGAGGTATTTGCATTTTCAATTTCATCTCTTAGGGAATAAGATTAGATTTTATTAATTGTCAAAAGGATCCCAGCATATGACACTCAGGTGGAAGAGTTGTGGGAAGTCTTTCCAGACCTCCTACCTTGCTGTAAATCTCGCTTAGGTGCCCTTCCTCTTGTGTCCATTTGGGCTTGAGGAAGAAGGTACTGGTTCTTGTGGAAAGACTTTATCCTCACGGGGAAATGGGAGAAGGAATTCGAAATCCAAAGATGGGAGAAGCATCCCCTTGCTTTTCAACTTTTTATCCCCACCTTTGCTAGAGAGAATCCAGGCATTGTCCCAAGGGTCTGTGCAGAACTATGAAATTTCTAGACTTTTCTGAGATGGGGCAGTTGAAGGGGTGACTCCCTTTCTTTGGGACTACCTGGAGGTTTTAGCATTGGGGAAACTCCCTTTAATTGGTTTCATGAAGCACGACTGACCTGCCTGGATTAGGGCCACCCTGGTTGTTTGCACGCACAACTGCAAGTGATTCAACTTTCATAAATACTCTGCACACTGGTACAACCCTCTGGTAATGAAAGTCACCTCAGGGCTCCCACTCTGTCTCCGTACGTCCATGCCCTGAGACCCAGAGAAAGCTTGTGTTATCCCAGGTGACCTCACAAAGAAGATGTGTCAACAGAGTTGGGTTTTTGTGCTTTAGCAGGGTGACAGAGAAAGAAAAGCGCTGGCGGAGCAAGCAGCCACCGTGGCAGGGTGTGTTCAGGGAATTGGCAAATGGTTCCTTCCCTTTGGATACCTAATAAGGAGGACAAAGGTTGTTGTATGGCTATCAAGTATTCAGTCAGCCAACTAGTAAAAAAAACATTTATTGAGTACTTCTTATGTACCGGGTGTAGGGGCTAAAGAGGTAAGGGAAAGGTCTGTTTTCTGTGTGCACACAGTCCAGTTGAAGGGAAAGGCAAGCTCATAATTATAAGGCAGAGAGTGGAAGATTTGTTTTCCCCAAATGGCCATAAGTAATAAAAATTAAAATAATTATAATATAGAATATTACTAAAATTTTTGATATATGGGAAGGTTGACAGATTAGGAGACATTTATTATGGAAAAGACAGTTGATTGTACTCCTAGATTCCAAGAGGAAGGGGCCATGCCATGGCATAAGGGGCTTATCTGGAGAAGCATGAAGATCAGTCAGGAGGCAGCGAGGAGGAAAAATCTAGGCAGGAGTCTCTATGGTGGTTTCATAGGGAAGGCACTGGTGAGGCAGGGTAAGTAGGCTGGGATTTGGCTACTTGAGTAATTTCAATGGGCTCTGAGGCATAGGGACTGTCCCTAGTTGTCTGGGACCTGGTCCTGGGGTGATGATGGCAGGGGGATAGTAGCTCAGAGTGTAACAGACCAACAAAGATGTTGGTATGTGTGGGCTCTGGGTTGGTTGGTTTGTATTTGAAAAGTGTGCTTGTGAGTAAGTAGTTTACTATCTCTAGGAATTGGTCAATCCTGAGAAGGGCAGTCTCTCCAAGGTTGGCAAGGCCCTAGATGTCAAGGCATTAGATTACAGAAAATAAAAGCCATGGTTAATACAGTGGTGTTTCAGGTCCCATGTGTTTTCTAGAAACTTGCTACTCCTCTATCAAGAAGAAGAATCTATTTCCTTGTACCTTGAGCTTAAGGACCTTTGTAACTGCCTTGATGAATGGATTGTGAAGGAAGTGACACTGTGGTTTCTAAGGCTAGGTCATCAGAAACAATATGGCTTCTACTTGCTTCTTTTTCAGTTGGATACTTGCCCTGGGAACTTAGACACCATATTGTGAGGAAACCCAAGGCATGCAGAGGCTATGTTTCTGATTCTGATTGTGACTGAGAACTCCAGTTGAGGTCTCAATCATGGCTGAATAGTATTCCATTGTGTGTGTGTGTGTGTATATATATATATATATACACACACACACACACACACACACACATCTTCTTTATCCATTCATCTATTTTTTTTTTTATCCATTCATCTATTGATGGACACTTGCACATGTGGGGGAACATTTAGATCCCAGCCCCCAGCCTTTGAGTCACACTGGCTGATGCCAACTAGAGCAGAGGTAAGTGGTTGTCGATGAACATGCCCAAGTCCAGATTTGTAAGTAGAGTAAATCATGTCTTTATTTTCAGCCTCTAGTATTGGGTAGTTTTTTGCACAGTGGTAGATAACAGGCATACAGGATGATAAGATCATGCTGGGTTGGGAAGCACAGGGTATTTTGGATACATATGAGGAGGATAGGACAGGGATAGGGGTGGAGACAGGTCAGAAAGGACATCCCAGAGATGATAACGGCCAAATTTCATTGCTTACTGTGTGCCCAGGCACTATTTGAAGGACTTTATGTGAATCAGAACTGTTTCTATTCCCAACACTTCTGACACCAGATGTAGGACTTTTCCTCATACCAACCAATTCTTTAATTCTCTGGACACCAGCTGGGTGTCCTACAGTTCAGCTCAGTTCTGACCCCAACTGGAGTTAGTACAGACATCACAGGCTGAGGGCTCAGGCCCACAAGACCGCTCCCACCGCCCCATCACTGCAGACACTGATTACAAGTCCCAGGTTATGATCTGTACTTCTAACCGACCAGCTATGAAATGATCTCCTTCTCATGTTTGATAATTTGCTGGAATGGCTCCCACAACTCAGGAAAGCACTTAACTTCTTACCGTTACCAGTTTATTATAAAGGCAACAGCTCAGTAACAGCCAAATGGAAGAGGTGCATAGGGCAAGGGATGGGGGTGAGGGAGAACATATATATCTCGCTTCTTCTTTATCCATTCATCTGTTGATGGACACGTGCTGCTTCCATAATTTGGTCATTGTAAATAATGCTGCAATAAACATAATGGTCCGTATATTCCTTCAAATTAGCATTTTTGTTTTCTTTGGGTAAATACCCAGTAGTGCAACTACTAGATTGTAGGGTAGTTCTATTTTTAATTTTTTGAGGAAACTACATACTGTTTTCCATAGTGGCTGTACCAGTTTGCATTCCCACCATTCCCAAAGGAGGATTCCTTTTTCTCCACATCCTTGCCAACATTTGCTATTTCTTGAGTTTTTGATTTTAGCCATTCTGACAGATGGGAGGTGATAGCTCACTGTAGTTTTGATTTAGGAAATTCCAAGGATTTTAGAAGCTGTGTGTCAGGAACTAGGGAAAAGACCAAAGACCAAATATATATTTCTTTTTTAAAAAAAATTTTAAATATTTTTTATTTATGATAGTCACACACAGAGAGAGAGAGAGGCAGAGACACAGGCAGAGGGAGAAGCAGGCTCCATGCACCGGGAGCCCGACGTGGGATTCGATCCCGGGTCTCTAGGATCGCGCCCTGGGCCAAAGGCAGATGCTAAACCGCTGTGCTACCCAGGGATCCCCAAATATATATTTCCTACTGTATCACAGTGCATTAATTCATGTGATTCTTATGATGACCCTACAATGTTAGTACCATTCATACTCAGAAGGTGAGAAAACCAAGCTCAGAAGTCACATAGCTCAAGGAGTGTATACAGCTGGGATTCTAGTCAGGTAGCTTGACTTCCAAGTGCATGCCTTCAAGTGCAAGATTATGTCGTCTTATTGATTCACAGCCTCTTTCTTTATCACAGAAAAACAGGGACCACTCGTTCACTCATTCAAGAAACATTTATGGAGTGCGTACTTTGTACTGAGCAATGATGCATGAGCTGATCTGAAGAACGAAGAAGAGTTAGAAGGTATATAGGAGAATGGTAATCTTCCAGAAAAAGTAATAAAGACAGGAGAAAACCTAATGCATTTTATTTTAACCTTTTTATTTTGGAATACAGATAGATTCACAGGAAGCTGTGAGAAAAATGTATAGGGGGCGGGTCCCAGGCCTACATCAGCTTTCCTTTTGCTTAAAGTTGGCATCCTGTGTAATTCTAGTCCAATACTAGCGCGGTGGAATTGACGTTGGGACAATTCATAAGTCTTCACCAGTTCTGCACGCAGCAGTGTGGGCGCCTATGAGCATCCCAGTTTCGTCTCCTATGCAGTCTCGTCTACTGTCACCATGACCAAGACGTACAGCTCTTGTGTTACCACAGGCCTGGTGCAGCTAGTGGGTTCGGGACATAGGGTTGGTGGAGTAGATCAATGAACCAGCAAGAGAGGCAGGCGGGGCCACATCCTGGAGGATACCCTCACATTAGGGGTGTGAGGATTGTAAGGAGGGTTTTAAACAGTGATGAGGGTTAAAGCAGAAATACCTTTAGAGAGAGATAATGGGGCATCTTATGTTCACCATGAGGTTTAAATGGCTTCATTTTTTTTTTTTTAATTTGTTTATTTGGGTGAGAGTGAGCGAGAGAAAGAGCATGAGCCAGTGGAGGGGAGAAGCAGATGTCCTGTTGAGCAAGGAGCCCTGATGGACATGGGGCTCAATCCTGGAGCTCCAGGATTATGACCTGAGCCAAAGGCACACGCTTAACCAGTGGAGCCGCCCCGGCACCCCTTAGGTGGATTCTGTTAGAGCCTGTCCTGAGAGTAGATTTGGAGCTGCGAGGAAAGAGAGAATGGGAGGTCTCTGTGTGGACGTGGGTGGGTGCAAGCGACTGGCACCCAGACTCACGCCCAGCCCCAGCCCCACGCCTTTTCCTCTGCCCCTTCGTGGTCACGGCCTCCTGAGCTGCCCTCAGGCACAAGCTCCCCAGCTTCTCCCCTACCCCCACCCTCCTGCTCGTCTGGTTCTGGAAACAATTGCACAGGATTATTGCGTTTGGGGTTTTTCTGTAATATGGAATGAAATATAGAGCACACCTTTACAGTTTGTCTCATTTTCTTCCTGTCACCAAAGCAAAGTGTTAAGGAGAGTAAGTCATTTTACAGTTGCTGTTACTGCTACTGCATTTAGATGAGAAAAATGATTTGCTTGAGCAAAGTGGCAATCAGATAAATCCCAGGAATTTGTTTCTTAAAAAAACAAACAAACAACAAAAACAACACATTAGAGAGAGAGAAAGGGGGCTGCTGCCTTGTTCTTCGAGGGGGTGGGTCCAGGATCCTTTGGCTTCATTTGGAAGGAATCCTGTCAGTTCTATTACCTTCTGAGCCGTTGGGATAATAAGAATTATGGAGGCGTTGCAGTCCTTTAGAATCTGATAAAACCTGGTCCTTTCTCATGATCTCATTTAATCCTCCCAACGAGGTAGGGAGGGTAGGGTGGGCTGTATTATCTCCAGTTTATAAATAAGAGAGAACGAGAGGTGAACTCGCAATGGCACAGCTAGCGAGGAGAGGGTGCGTTTCTCAATCTCTACTGCGCAACGGCCTATACTTTGCGGATGACCCATTGGAATATATGTGATCTGACTGGTTTTCAGATGAGGAGCACACTCCCAAGAGACGCAGGGAAAGGCACTTGCCATGGATTCTGTGCTCATTTCGTGCCCAGGACAGAGCAGGTGAGGTGGCTTACTTTTGTTATCTCATTAATCCAAGACTGGAGAACACCAGAACCGAAAACAAACAAGAAAAGCATTCTCCAGGGCTGGTTTTTAATAAAACCATAAGTGATCACAGTTGCTTTTGGTGGCCTGGGTTTCCCCTGCAGGAGGTCTTTGTCTTTCTTCTGGGCTGTATCCCGTCTGTTCCCAGCAGGGGAGAGCACCATTCCCACTGCTGTTGATTAAATCCGGGTTGAGCTTGCATCCTGTGGCTTGTGTTTCTGCAGCCTTTGGGAGACATGGGGTCCTTGTTACTGCAGCCACTCAAACTCATGAGTTCGTGGCCACTTGGCCACTTGTGAGCGGCCACTCATAGGCTTTTGCCCTAACAGGTGCCCCAGGATCTCCAGCCTCTGGGGAATCTCCACTAGGTATTTCTGAGAACGCACATGGTGACCTATAGGTGCCACCAACAAGCCTGTCAGCATTCTAACTGCTGTCCCCATCGGGGTGCCAAATCTTTGGGGGTTAGTGCCATGCAATGCTTTGGGGAAGAGGTGGAGGCAGAGGTGTTGTTCCCTGCTGTGGGGTTGCCCCATCTAGGCAGCTAGTACCTGTTTTTCACAGGATTTCATTAACAAAGCTCTCTCAGCTTCTTACAGAACTCCTGGTCTCCTTATAACCCAGTTACACGTGCCAGGTCCTTGGGAGGATTAACTCCGATTCTGGATATGCTTGGCACACACATTCATGGTTGGTAACCATGGGCACTTGCTTCTCGGGGTTCACTTGCTTCTCTGCGGCTGACCAAGGCTGGTTATTGGGTCAAGCTCAAGGGTCTGGCTCCTTCTCCACTCTGGGCAAATATTCTCAGTATAATAACCTATAAGGGAAGTGTCAGCTATTGACCTGCCACCCCCACCCCACCTTAAATACTAAAATGTGAGTCACTGATAAAAAGCAGTCAGCAATTGTTGATTATCAACACCCTGCCAGCCAGTGTGCTAGGAGCTTTATGTACATTATCTCCTTTTAATCCCAGAGTGACCCCAGACAGGCCAATTTGCCGCCCATGGGATCAGAGGTCGGTAGAACCCTGAGCGTGCACACCGCCCGGTGTAAGAGACTGTGGCTTCCTGTGCTTTAGACCTCATCTAGGGATCCCTGGGTGGCGCAGCGGTTTAGCGCCTGCCTTTGGCCCAGGGCGCGATCCTGGAGACCCGAGATCGAATCCCACGTCGGGGATCCCGGTGCATGGAGCCTGCTTCTCCCTCTGCCTATGTCTCTGCCTCTCTCTCTCTGTGTGACTATCATAAATAAATAAATAAATAATTAAAAAGAAATGTTTTAGACCTCATCTAGAAAATGAGACAGCCGGACCATATGTTCTTTAAAATGTTTTCTGACTCTAAAATTCAACTCCATTGCCCTTCTCAGGAATATCTGCCACCGAGCAAGAGTCAAAACTTGAAACCCCCAAAACCCAGAGGACCGAATGTGGAGACACATCTGTATCTGTATCTGTGAATCAACATAGCAAGGGGTTCTCATTGGGAGGAGGGAGTTGTTGAAAATTTTCAGCTAGGGCTTTTGTTTTTGTTTTTAAATTTGAAGTAACAGAAAGCTCACCTCTGTTGGGCTTAGAGAGGGACCTCTAGGGGGTCTTTTGGGGGTCTTTTGGCTCATTTCTGGAAGGCCTTTATGGCTCTTTATGGCTACAATTTGTAGCTTGGCCTTGGCCTGTGGTTCCCCTCTGTCCTTAGACAGGGTTCCTCCCCTGGCAAGATGATCACCAGCAGTGATGGAGCTTTACTCCCATCGAGGGGAGAGAGCACTACCTTCCCTAATCAGTGAACAATTATTCCCCTCACACTGATTGGCTCATCCCTGAACGGTTCTCAACAAATACTGGAGTCTGTTCTGATGGGCCTAGGTTATCAGCCATCCTTAAAACAGTCACTGTGACAGAGGGGGTGACATGATACTGATTGACACATACCCACCAGGGTCTATCTCTTAGAGCTGAGGGTAGGTTCAGTCCTACCCAAGATTGCTTAGGGTAGGGCAGACTCTCCAAAGGAAATTCAGGGTCGAGCAGCCTGGGTGGCTCAGGGTTCAGTGCAGCCTTCGGCCCAGGGCGTGATTCTGGAGATCCGGGATCGAGTCCTGCATGGGGGTCCCTGCGTGGAGCCTGCTTCTCCCTCTGCCTGTGTCTCTGCCCACCCCCCTCCATGTCTCTCATGAATAAATAAATAAAAAAAATCTTTAAAACAAAACAAAAAAATAAATGAAAATATTATTTAAAAAATATTATTTAAAAAAAAAGGAAAATCAGGGTCATGTGTCTGGTCAGGAAAGAATAGATTTCTGCCATAGTCATAAGCAAGCCTGATACACGAGCAGCTTATGACAAGACATTTGTTGCTTATATGATGCAGGTAGGCTCTGCTTGTGGTGGTCACTCCTGGGCCCAGGCTGAGGGAGCACTCTCTATTGCTGTGGCAAGGAGAGAAAGCTGGGGAGACCCGCACCAGGAGTTACATGCCTCCCCCTGCAATGACATGCACCCCTTCTGCTCCCACTGCATTGGTGAAAGTAAGCCAAATGGTGAAGTCTAGCTAAGGGGCCAGGGGTGTACAGTCCTCTTGAGTGCCTGGCAGGGGAGGGGGACCGTGTCCGCGAACAGCAGTGCTGTCTGCCACAGGGAGAATGGGTACGGATGGGTCTTCGACAAATATTCAAGGCGATACTTCTGAAATCATGACCGAAAGAAATGGTGATGAGCAAGAAAGAGCACCAGCTTCGAGTCAGGACATCCAGGTTGGGGCATGGTTGAACTTTACTAGCTGCATGTCTCTAGGTGAAGAGTTTCTGAGCTTCCATTTCCTCAACCATAAAAATAGGGATAACAGTATTTATCATGCAGAGTCTTTGTGTGTTCAATGAAAGAATGCACATGAAGGTATGTTGTATATTTTGACTGCTGTGTGTTATGTAAGAGTTATTTTAACTCTTCTTTCACTCCTTCTACTTATATAAAACCTTAATATCAGCCCTTGTCAGTCCTGGAATGAGCTTGGGAAGGTAATTGCTGACTCTGCCTTTGACCTCTGCTCATCAATCTGACCCCATTGCGCTCTCTGAAAATGCAGATGGTTCTGGTTTTTCAAATAGTCTCCAAGGGGGGAAAATATTCCTCTGTCTCATTTGTGTGTTCATTTCACACCTGTGTCGGCGGACTATGTCTTCAGCGATGATAATGCAGTTTTGATTTCCTAAGGGTTTTGGTAACATGAGCTTTCTGAACTCCTCAAGAGGAGCAGGTGAGCTGGGACATGGTCCAATGGCAAATATTCCTTTCTGAAAATCCAAAGAGTCTGGATTCTGTCTGGGGCTTTGTTACCTGTGAGTTGCACGATCCCGGGCAAGTCAACATGTACCTTCAGCCTCATTTTGTGGATTTCTAAAGTGTAGATAAAAACGCTAGCTCCATCTTCCACAGAGGACTTTTGAGAGGATAAATGAATTAATATTCCCATTCTATATCCCCACACACGCATGGAACACTTTCAAGGTAGGAACAAGGCACAGAGCCAGGTGCTGAGGGGAAATCACTTAACTGGATGCTCAAGATGCATGTGTGTGGTCTGTTTGGGTCTCTAGGGAGGAGGCAGGGGCTTAACCTTGTGCAGGGGTGAGTGCTCTGGCTATCCTAGCTGCTGCAGACACTAATGCAGCATGTGGGGTGAGAGGATGGGTCCCCTATGGAGGCCACACTCGCTGCTCCCCTCTAGGAACCCCACCCCACTTTGGTGGCCCCGTCCAGAAAAGCTGGAGGTAGGCGAGTGTGCATGAGACAAGAGTATTCATACAAGTGCCCCAGCTAGCATTTGGGTGTACCCCAGGGTGGCGATTACTTGTATGAGGAGTAAAGGAATGGCCTTCTGGGCTTTTTCAAATCCTTCTTCTGACCCAGCTTCCCAATCCTGAGGGGGGCAAGGGGAGAGTTTTCAGTGGGAGTGGGGTCACCCCTCCTGCTGGATGGATGCTGTGCTTCACATACTCACAGCACCCTGAGGATGTCTCTATCTCTTCTGAGGTCTGGTTCAGCCACTGACTGGTTCCCCTGGTGGTTTTGCTGGAGCAGGACTTTGGGTGAGGGCTAATTAGATAATGCCTGTGAAGCACTTGGAGCTCCTTGGAGACGTGCTAGCTCTCGATGTATTATTAATAGTGGTGAGCACAGTGTTTCCAAACAAAGACATGCCTACTTAAATACCCAGTGGTGATGGTGGTGGAGGGTGCAGAGGGGAGGCAGCGGGGAGTAGAACAAGTCTGAGAGAGCCCGTGCTTTGGGAAGGCCTTCGGCCCCATTATGTGATCTGGGGTCTGGACGGAGACGGGGACTGGCATTTTGAGATGGGAATTTGTAGGGCATCCTCTCAATAGGCAGGCAATACTTGTGTGGATGACATGAGCTGGGCAAAGGGTGAGTCCTGCTAATCCAATCTGTGATACCAATGTGGGAATGCCAAGGAGAGAAATCAGCCTGAGTCCCCACCAGGCTGTGCCCCATCAGGGTTGTTTCCAACTGAGGGATTTGTGACAGCTTCCAGGAGCACTGCCTGACTGGCTGGCATCCCCCCGAGAGAGGTTGAATGTCAGAGTCATTAAAGGACTAATTTTGGGGGTGTCAATTCCTATGTTAGGGGTTGTGATTCTCCTCCCACTAGAGGATTAGCTTGGAGAACTCACACCTCTGTCCCTGGTGACTCTCGTGGGTGCACTGGTGGGTGGGTGGTCCCTAGAAGACCTACTGAAGTCTTTTAAGGACTGGATGTGTGTATCCCCTCAAAATTCCTATGTTGAAGTTCCTAACCCTGGGCATGATTATGTTTGGAGGGGATTAGGGTCAGGCGAGGTCATGAGGGTGAGGACCTTCATGATGGGACTGGTGCCTTTATAAGAAGAGATAGTAGAGGGCTCTTTCCTTTTGTCTCTCCACCATGTGAGGAGGACACAGCAAGAGGGCAGCTGTCTGCGTGCCAGGAAGAGATCTCTCACCAGAAACTGAATTGGCTAGCACCTTGATATCAGACTTCCTAGCCTCCAGGTTCTGAGAAATAAATGTGTGTTGTTTCAGCCTCATAGCTGGAGGCACTTGTTAGGCAGCCAAGCAGATGAGACCAAGTCATCATCTCCAGTCCCTTGGAAGGTGGTCTTATTTGGAAATGGGCTTATCACAGAGGTTGATGAAGTCACAACTTGAGGAAGGTGGGGCCCCTGATCCAGTGTGACTTGTGCTCTTATTAGAGGCACGTGGTGGCTTAGTCGGTTGAGTGTCTGACTCTTGGTTTCAGCTCAGGTCATGATCTCGAGGTAGCGAGATTGAGCCGGATTAGGTCTCTGTTCTCAGTGGGGAAGTCTGCTTCAGATTCTTTCTCCCTCCTGCTCACCCCTCTCTCTCGCTCTCTCTCAGATAAATAAAATCTTAAAAAAAAAAAAAAAGAAAAGAAAAGAAAAGAAAAGGAGAAGAGACTCAGCCACGCATCAAGGACAGAAGATGAAGACCCATAGGGAGAATACCATGTGAAGACAGAGGCAGACAGTGGAGTGTCGTGTCTCTAAGCCCACAGGTGCCAGGCATGGCTGGCATCAATGAACACCAAGAGAAAGGCGTGGAACAGATTCTCCCTTGGAGCCTTCAGAGAGAACATGGCTTGGCTGACACCTTGATTTTTGGACTTCCAGTCTGCAGAATTTTGAGAGAGTACATTTCTGTGGGGTTTTTAAAATTAATTTTTAAAAAGATTTTATTTATTTGAGAGAAAGAGAGAGAGAGCAAGAGTGCGAGTGTGCATGAGCCGGGGGGGTTGGTGTGCAGAGGGAGAGGGAGAAGCAGACTCTCCGCTGAGCAGGGAGCCCCATGCCAGACTCGATCCCAGGACCCTGAGATCACGACCTGAGCCGAAAGCAGACCTTTAATTGACTCAGCCACCCAGGTGCCCCACATTTCTGTGTTTGAAAGCACCCACCTTTCATACTTTGTGACAGCAGCGCTGGGAAACTAATACTCTGGGGTCTGACTGTGTCCAGTTGCTCTTTCATGCTGACCGCAAATACCTCCACGGCCTTAGAACGCCAGCCACTCTGAGCAGGCCTCGGGCCTCTTTGTTTCTCCATTTCGAGAAGTCTGTACAACTGGACTCTCAGGTTCTCACACTGAGGCCGGGCCTTGGGCTGCCAAGTCCGCACACAAAATGTTCCAAGATACAAAAGAGCTTAGAAACCTAGAGGCTTGGGGCAGGAGAGAAGCAAAGCTGCCTTCCTGTTTGGTGAAAGGACAAGCATCTCTGAATATCAAAAATCGCAAATCGACTTTCTTCTCACGACTCATCAGGTGACATTTTATTAGAGGATACCCTGTTTCATCACAGGTCAGTCCCATGAATGCCTGCGGGGTGCGGGGGGAAATGGGAAGGTTTAGTATGGGTTAGTACAATCCTAACATCCTAGACCATCAGGCAGGTTCGGGCATGGAAGTGTCTTCCCTGCGCCTGACCATCACCCGCGCGCCCCAAGGGGAGGACTTTACAGACCTTCCAGTGTCCCCTTCCTGCCTCCTCCCTCTAACTCCTGCTGAACAATTTGTAATCACAGGGCTGAAAATAGGTAACTTTTAGGTACACAAACCCCAACTTCTGTTTGTCATGTGTGTGCACAAACCCAACAAAATATATCATGTTACCAAAGCCAGTTGTACCACGATATTTAAACTAGTAATTAAGAGTCTTAGAGCTGGCTTTTCTACGGCCACTTAACCACCAGCACCCCCTTCCTGGTTCTGGGCAGAGGCAACAGAGCAGCAGGGGGAAGCTAGGCCACAGACACCTGGCACGGGCTTAGGATAGATCGCCTTTCAGAATAAGTATAAACCTCCTGTGACCTCAAGACCAGAATCAACCTCTAGAAGCCCTGTTCAAAATAGCACCCTGAGGCTTTGCCTTCGGGGAATGCCCTCCCCCACTGGCATCCTTGCCTCGCTGGGAGGGACTGATACCATTAACCCCGGGAAAGAAAGCCTTCTTTATTTGCCTCGGTTAAGCTGCTCAGTTGACTCAAAACCAACCCAGCTTTCTGCCTCCAGATGTTAAGAGCCAGTATCATTTAGGTTGAGAGGAGATACAGAAACTTGTGGGGGAATAACTCATTTTTAAAAATTTGTGTTGCCAAAGGCAGAATGGCCCCAAGGCATGACTTCTGGTTATTAAAAATGTTCTCATTTTTAAAGGTCTGTGGATGCTAATAGAAACCAGTCCCTGTGTTAAAAACAAAACACAAGTATTAATTAATGTGGGTAGATAAGGATTTTGTTTAGAACAGACAGACCGCATAAGATTTTTGCTGGTGTGCGCATTGAAAGTATTAGGTGGAAGCACAAGTAGGGTGGGCTCTTGGGAAAACTTATGGGTAGGTTGGATAATTGGGCAAACTAGCATTAGATAGTTCCCATGGAGAGACCTTGTGCTAGGTGCTGAGGGGGATGAGTGAGGAGTCATTCCTCCTAAGGGCAAGGAGACAATAGTGACTTTTGTGGTATATATCTTAGGCACAGACAATACTCTGTATTATCTTATCAAATCCTGATTATTCCCATTCAGAGCCACAGAGTCACTTGCTGCATTCACCTGGCCAGAAGGGCCCATGCTGCTATATGAATCCAAGTCAGCTTAATTCCAAAGGCCTGGACACATGATGGCCCTAACCCAAGGTAGAGTGTGATAACTGGTATAAAGCCACCCAACAGAAACTCAAGGAAGGAGAGAGTGATCCCAACTGGGAAAGTCAGGCAAGATTCTGTGGTGGAGGCAGCATGTGAGCTGGTCTTTCAAAGGTAGTGGGATTATAATAGGCAAAGATAACTGCGGGGTATTCTTGGTGGAGAGTCATCCAGCTCCTGCAAGAATTCCGAAGGAGGCAAGTGCAGGGTTGCGTAAGGAATGGGAATGACCTGGAATGGCAGGTCTGAAGAATGTGTGGTGGAGATGGTCCAACAGAGGTCATATTGTCATGGGTCTTGAAGGCTGTCCTAAGGCACTTGAATTTTATGCTATTAAGCAAGGGGTAGCAATGAGACCATATCTAAAGAGAAGGGTGTAATTAGAGCTGTTTTTTGGGAAGATAATTTTAATAGCAGGGTAATTGATGGGTTGTCAAGGACAAGACTGAGACCTAGAAAAAGCAGTTGAGACGTCAATGCATTTGGAAGGTGTGAGCTGTTGAGAGCTGGAACCAGGGCAATGGGAGTGAAAAAAAGGACAGAATCTAGCAGAAAGTTGAATCAATAGGACTGGGCCACTGGCAGGCTGCAGTGGGGCCGGCTTCTTGAGTGTGAGACTTCAAGGGCCCTGGGTTGGTTTGTCACTCTGCAGTTGTGGCTTGAAATTCTCGGGCATTTTTGAATAAGGGGCTCTCACATTTGAATCTTTATCAGGTCCCACAAATGTTGTAACTGGGCCTGGGCCTGGAAATCCCTGCTCTGTCTCTGATGGGCTGTGAGGATGTCAGCGGGTCACATACTTCCTGGCCTCCTCAGGTTCTTTGTTGGTAAAGTGAGATTAATAATCATTACTCTATAGGGTTCTCAGGAGGATGAGAGAACATCATGTTAATTACAACCACTTTTGAGTACTTGCATGACAAATTTAATCATTACGATACCTTATGCTGTAGGTACTATTTTTATTCTGATTTTGTAGGAAACAGACTCAGAGGGGTCATGCCACTGCTTAAATAATTTTTAAGATGTATTTACTTATGAGAGAGAGAGAGAACGGGGGGAGAGGCAGAGGGAGAGAGAATCTCAAGCAGACTCCTTGCTAAGGGTGGAGCCCAACACGGGGCTCTATTTGACAACCCATGACATCATGACCTGAGCTGAAATGAAGAGTCAGATGCCCAACTGACTACGCCACCCAAGTGCCCCTGGGCGTCATGCCACTTCTAGGTGGTGGAGCTGGGGTTCATTTCCCAGTCTGCTTAACTCCAGAGCCTGTGCTGGTCCCATGCTCAATATTACTCAGTTGTGTCATTGTCACTGTCACTATAGTTATCAATGGATGTGGGTGAGGGAGGGAAAGCAAAGAGGCAGAAGTGACCTGGGTGACTGGATGGGCAGGGCGCCTTTCTCTTCACAATGAGGGGAACCCAGAACTCCCTAGTTGGGGTGGAGATGGAATGATGAACTTGGTTTTGGGTAACCTGCCTCAAGACATTCTTGTTTCTCTTTCCATGCATGATCTCAGCTGGCTCTCACAATAACTCTATCATGCACATTTTATTTCTGATGGTTCCTAAGGTATGAGCTGAGTCAGCTTAGTGGGTAATGTTTTTAGGGAGACTTCCTGTTACCAGGGGATCAGGAAGCTCAAAATGCCACCAAGAGTTGAGAATGAGTCCTATTGGTGGAAATTAAGATATTGTAATATGCCAAGGGACTGGCATGATTTCCTGTGGCTGGTAGCTAGAATTGGCCGCATTTCCTCCCCCAGAGATGTGTAGGAAAAACTGGATGACATGTGGTGGTGACTTCAGATGCATGGTGCCAGGGCACACAATTCATTTCCTCCACTGTCCTCTTGATTCATCATTTGCAGCTCAGTGGGACTGAACTCATTAGGTCCCTTCCAGAGAGCAGGGTGTGAGGAGCTGTGCGGCATGGGAAGATGGAGAAGTGCCAAATATTAGGGTGTGTTGGCGGCCAGTGGGAAGGTAGGAACAACGTCCCACCAGTCAAGAAAAAGGGCGCAGGACACAGAGAAAAGATGACCTGATTCCTGAAACCACCATAGTGAACAGAGCTGGGCTTTGTAGCTATAATATCAGTGAGCTGAGGGCATCTAAGGGTCTTGGTAGACAGAAAAGGGGGTGTGCCCAGAGATCAGCATGTTTGTTCCTGGGCCTTCTGCAGGTGCAGTGGGATCACCTTTCCCTGCCAAGTATGTTTTTGCATTGTTCAGACAGTGTCAATGAGCTGATTTTCTACATACTTTTAGTTAGACTGGTCTAACTCCTTGGGAGGGTAAATGACAGTATACGGGGGTAGAAGCATCGGGAACTCCTATTACTCCCAAAGGGGCCGGGTCTAGGAATGTGGCCTGGGCTTTAGAATGGTCCAGAAAAGTGTATTTGAAAAGGGAGTAGCTCTTTATCAATCACTTGTCCTGAATTTAAGGGGCAGCGGCAGGGACTGCTGACTGCTCATTAAACAATGGACTAGTTTCTTGATACACAAACATTTACATGCTTTGTAAATACTTCAGTCATTATAGGAATACACAATAGAGAGAGCTGCATCCTAGGTGATCGCTCCTCCACCCCGAGATAACCACTAACTTATATTGAAGTGAGGAGCAGGCCTTTTGCCTCTTGGACTCTGCAACTTTGAGTAAGTTAGGATTCTTCTGAACTTAATGAAAATAAATGCCCATGGGATAGAAATGAATTTGATGTAGCGGAAAGAGCACTAGATTAAGTAAGGTCTTGATGTTTAACCAGATTCTACTGCTGCATGCTCTCTTGCAGGGTCTTCCATTTAAGACCCTAGCTGGATCTATTAGGACAGGGCAGGACTACCATTTGGGAACCTGGAAACCCAGAGGTTCACTCTGACCCAGTCTCACTCCATTTACAGGGTATCTGATCCCAGGCCTGTATAAGCAGCCTTCTATTTGTGTTTCGACACTTTCCTGCCTCTAGGGTTTTGGTATTTGGTGTCCTCAACCTTCCTGACTTACTTAATCTGACTATTGGATTTGTCTTCTTTTTGGTTTGATGCATTTGGACTAATCTTACAGAATTTCCACAAGAAATCTCTATTAACTTTGGCAAATAATCTATAAAAAGAAAGGTTGGGGCATCTGGGTGGCTCAGTCAATTAAGCATCTGTCTTTGGCTCAGGTCATGATCCTGGTGTCCTGGGATTGAGTCTTGTGTGGGGTTCTCCGCTCAGTAGAGACTCTGATTCTCCTTCTCCCTCTGCCCCTCCCCCTGCTCATGCTCTCTCTCTCAAATAAATAAATAAATAAATAAATAAATAACATCTTTAAAAAAAGAGAGAGAGATTGGATAATAACAGTGGCCATTGATTAAGCAGTTATATGATCCAGGCATTATGAGAACACTTTGCAGGAACTATCAGATTACTCCTCCCAATATCCCTATATCTCCCTATATCTCTAGATGGGATTTAATGGGCTTAACGATGAGTATGCTTTTGGCTGGAAGTAATGGCAAACCCAACTCAAAATGGTTCAAACAACAAGGACGTTTATTGACTCATGGAGCTTACAGAAAGTCTGGGACTTTAGAGTTGGTTGATCTTAAGTCCATAGGAATGACTTCAAAGACCCAAGTTTTTTCTTTCTTTCTTTCTTTCTTTCTTTCTTTCTTTCTTTCTTTCTTTCTTTCTTTCTTTCTTTCGAGAGAAAGCTGGGAGGGGAGAGGGGCAGAGAGAGATGGAGAGAGAGAACACCAAGCAGGGCCCACGCTCAGTGTGGAGCCTGACACAGATCTCAATCTCATGACCCTGAGATCATGACCTGAGCTGAAACCAAGAGTCAGACACTTAACCAATTGAGCCAGGCACCCTGACTCAAGCTCTTTCTACCTCTGCCCTGCCATTAGCAGTATGGACTTCATTCTAGGGCTGGATCACCTCAAGGTTGAGGGTGGGTTGTCAGTAGCAGTCAGGGCTTCTTACTTTCTTCTTCTTCTTCATGTTAAGCCTAAGGGAGGGAATGGCTTCTGGAAATTGTCTTAAAGGAACTGTCCTAGAAACTCTGGGCCAATCCCTTTGTGTCTTATTGGTCTGGTCTGTATCATGCATCATGAACTGAAGAGCAGGGTAAAACCACTTTTATTGGTTCAGCCGGACCCACATCCAGAGCTAGAGAGTTGTAGTTAGCGTCCCGAGTCGCAATGGTTGTATGAAGGAGAACAAAATCAGGACTCTGTCAGGAAAGGGCAATTAAGGATGTGAATGTTGTGTAGGCCACCAATAATATCTACTAAAATACTGTTAACTAACCTGCCCAAGATTCACCTTGAGCAAATGAGCTTTATTCTTAACTGCTTTACCTTATTGCCTAATGTGTCTTCCATCTCAAACATTCCACATGTCTCAATCAATGAGAAACATTTCAGCCAGTATAAAGAAAGAGTGTAGTTAAATGCTGTTTTCATCCCTGACACATTTAACTTCTCTAGATAGTCACTCTTCAAATATTTTATAAGTACCAGTTAATGCTGAAGAGTATTTTGGCACAAGATGTCTGATTGTCAGTTTATGAGTGGGGTATTTTAGTTTCTAAGTTCCAGATCTCTTTCTGATCCCAAAATATGCAAGTATATAGTATTTCATTCCAAACAAGTCATAAAACTAAATAGTTTATTTATAATAAAAGCTGAGGAAACAAAGCAACATTTATCTTCTCTTGAGTTTACTTTTCAAGACAAACTCCCTCAATTCACCTTCAACTGGGAAAAAGAATCAGAAGAAATGTATAAGTTAGACAGTCACCAGTTTCAACAATAGCTCAAACTGACTTAGATAATAAATGGAATATATTGATTTGCATCTACTGAGAAACCCAGAGCTCAGCCAGCTTCCATTAGCTTAGTAATGTCACCAAGGATCCTGTTTATTTCATTCTCTCCCGTGCGTCTTTTGCGGTTATTCTTTATTTCAGGGCTGGCTCACCTCAGGTTCACAAGATGGCAGCCTAGAACTCCTAGGCTACCTCCTTTTTCGACTTTGTTGACAAAAGGTATCCCTCAAAGAACATGGAAACTTCATTCCCCCAAATCCCCTTAATAGCTCCTTGAAGCCAGTGGGGAGGGAGTAGGCTGATTTGCTGACCCTACATTATAAACTTCACCTTTAGGGATACCTGAGTGGCTCAGGGTTGAGCATCTGCCTTTGGGTCAGGGTGTGATCCTGGAGTTCTGGGATCGAGTCCTGCATCGGGCTCTCTGCATGGAGCCTGCTTCTCCCTCTGCCTGTGTCTCTGCCTCTCTCTTTGTGTCTCTCATGAATAAATAAATAAAATCTTTAAAAACAAAAAGACCTAATCACCTTTAGACTTAATCCTCAACAGCCTGCCCAGACCCAGAGCCTATAGGAAAGGGACTGGGAAATGATGCTGAGAATGTTACTCACAAAGCTCAACTGCAGTAGTTTATAAGAGTTAGTGTTTGCCTCTAGTTGATCAACTATCCGTTACAGAATATGCCTTAAAGACTTCCCAGAAACAATGTACATGGTGGCATAAGAAGAAGGCAGTAAGAGGAGAAGAAAGAAAGAGAGAACAATAATCAAAATGTAGGCACAGGTCATTGGGATTTAACAAGAATTCTAGCCAACCCAAAGTGTCTGTGGGTGGAAAGTTGAAAATCTTGTCCTGACAAGGCTTGCTGAGTCATCCCTACCCCCAAAGCCTCCTCCCTCCTCTGTACTGTAGGGCATTCTCTTCCAAGCCTCTCGGAGTCTCAAACTCAATTGTTCTTATGTTTATCCAAAGCTCTAGCCCCGGGCTAGTACCTCCCCACACAGTGAAAGGTGGCTCCTCCCTGAAACACTTCTTTAGAGGACCCCTACTGAGGATACTTTGTCTTCAACAGGCTGGGGATTGGCCTCAAGTCTCCTTTAGACAGTGTCTCTTGAGTTCACAGCCTCTGTAAAGACTTGAATCCCAGAGGGCCCACAGCTGTTTGGCTTGTCATTCATTCATTCATTCATTCATTTATTCAAATTCATTCATTTGTTCATTCATGCATTCATTCCCTCATTTTACAAGTACTTACTGAGCATCTACTCTACGCCAAGCATTATTCTATGCACTGGATTTATAGAATTAAATAAAACTCTCAAAGTCTCTGTCACATGGAGCTTTCATAGTAGTGGAGTAGATAAAATTAAAAAAATATATTTACATTATAAAGTTAGGCAATGATAAATGTGATGAAGAAAAACCAAGCAGGATAACGGCAAAGAATGCATGTAGGCAGTTGTTCTTTTTGATAAGGTGGTAAAGGAAATTCTCCCTGAGGAAGGACCAGCATACAGTGCCTGCCAGTATTCAACACACAGGGGAATCCCTGAATAATTAATTTGTGACCTGGTTGTATAGACCCAGACTTAGGGCTCTCTCAACACTCTCCCTGGAAGCAGGCCTGTTTTGTTCAATCCAGACTGAGTACAAACTCTTTGGTCCTTAAAAGAGGGATTAAATAAACCATTCTCCCTTAAAACAGGGCAAAATGCAGAGGAGTAAGTATATAAATACTAATTTGCCTTTGAATTTTTTGCACATTTACAGATAGCTTTATGAGTGGAGAGATGGTCCTTAGGGTTCATCTGCCTGTTTTCAAATGAGCATTTTCCCCAAATGGGCCCATATGGACTAGCTTCCTCTCACCCGTGGGCTTGTTAGTGAAGACAATGTGGATATGGGGAAAGAAAAGCACCAATTTGACCCAAGCATTCTTTGACCTACATGTTTACGGGGGGGATTAAGAGTAGAATGAGTTGTCACTGAAAATATGTGCTTTGTGTATTTAGAAGATAAGTATTTTTTTATTGCTAATTAGTGTTGGACTCACACACATTTGTCATGTTGGTATGTCAGATTCATTTGTTCTTTCAAATCCAACTGCCTTAATTAATCTTTCTCTGTCCACTCTCTGTTACAGTCTGGCTGGAACGCAGACTGTGAGGCTCTCTGGTAATGGGATTTCTAACTCAGCAAATCTTGAATTTCAAAGTGAAATACAGGGCACCTGGGTGGCTCAGTTGGTTGAGCATCTGACTCTTGATCTCAGCTCAAAGTGAAATACAGAGTTTAAATCCTGTTAGAGAATCCACTATTTGGTAAATCTAGGAACTAGCCCTCGCCATAGAGAATCCAGGAAATGGGGAAATGCTGTATTATTCAACATTTTCTAAGTCTCAGCCTGGGTGTCATTTTGTCTGTGAAGCATTTCCTGAATCTACCCTCTTTCCCCTAGAATTGGACAACACTTCCTTTCTGCCCAGGTAAGACCTTTACACACAGGTATCAGAGTGTCTCTGATTTTATTTTTATTTTTATTCTATTGCAACTGCTTGTTAACCCATCTACTTTCATGGCAACTCTCTCTTACCACTCAGCTTCGAGAATACAGAAATGGGGTCCCATTCATCTGTGTGCCCACAGCACTCAAGGTCTTTTCTGACAAGTTGTTCTTTGTGAAATGGCCACAAAGAATAATTCTTTAAGGACAAGATAAAATACTTAATAGTTTTAAATCAGGTCTCATCTGACTCATATGACTGTGAGGATAGGTGGAATTGGACCCTAGTGTTTAAGAAAAATCTGCTTGACAGCTAAGTGTAGTATTGATAAAATTCTGTCACTGATTGAGCTTTTTCCTGGAGAGTGAGATTGTCATTGTTCAATTTTAACAGTAGACCAACCATCTTCTGAAACATGCTATTATGATAATACATTTGAGAAGAGTTGTCTTAATGAATCCATTTTCTCCTATAAGTAATATTCCCACCTTAAAAATAATAAAAA
Source organism: Canis lupus baileyi (assembly GCF_048164855.1). NCBI lineage: Eukaryota > Metazoa > Chordata > Mammalia > Carnivora > Canidae > Canis > Canis lupus. The sequence goes on from NC_132874.1 coordinate 12,210,930, forward strand.
CAATGATGACATTTGTATATCATTTTACTGCTTCTAGGGGCTAGCATGTCTATTCTATGATTTGACTCTGAAAAGTGCAGAGGTAATTATTATAATTATGGCCATTTAAATGATGACGCAAGAGAGAATGAGTGAGGTTGCTCCAATTCATATAGTTAGCAGGTAGAAGAACTGGGACATAGGCCTATAGACCCATGTTCAAAAGCCACAGGTGCTGTTCTTGGTGCACATGCTATTCTTGGTGTACATGTTCTTGGTGCACATGTATGTGCACATGCATGTGTATGTGTGCGTATGTGTAAGGGATGGCACCAACGGATGGAGAAGGAGACTGCTAATGTCTGGAGGCCCTCCCCAAGTGTCTGAGCTTCAGAGAGTGTCAATAGTTCTAACGAGGCTGTAAGAGTTGGTGCAGACCCAGAGTCTGACAGGGATGTGAGGCAGGGCCAGAAGGTGGCAGTTTCAAGTCCTTCCAGCTTGTCTTCAATGTGATTCAATCTGCACTGGTCGTGATGTATCCTTTCTGATTCTGGCCTCTGGTGGACCATGGTGGATAAGGCTGAGGCCCAGGGAAGGGGGGGAATTAGGCCACGTGCTAGGCCCTCATCTCTAGCTGACTTGGCTCGTTTCCCTTGCCCCAAGTTGGTTATTTTACCTGGCCCAACAAAAATTTTTCAGCGACCATAACCAGGCCAATCCCTCAAATGAGCTCAAGCTAAGAATAAACGCAGCCCCAGGGAACATGGTCGTTAAAAACACCTGCGGCAGGATCGTAGCAACCACAGTCCCACAGTGCCACATCCAAAATCCTCGGGGCCAGATGGGTTTCAGGACTCAGAATATTACCTAACACCCCTTGCAGAGAGTCTTGCGGCATTGTGTAATCAAGCATCTTATTAAATCTGCAGCCAAAGGGAAGGGTTGTACACTGAATGAGATAAAGACTATTAATAGGCTCACATCAGTCCAGGTCAGCCCTTGACACCCAGAGGGTTAGGAATTAACTTGTGGTTTGAGGAACTTCTTGAATTTCAGAAATGTGGATAAGGAATGACAGACCTGTGTCTTCTTCTTTTTTTTAAAAGTAGATTCCATGCCCAGCATGGTGCCCAACTCGGGGCTTGAACTCACAACCCCAAGATCAAGACCCTGAACTAAAACTGAGAGTTAGATGCTCAACCCACTGAGCCACCCAGGTGCCCCAGACCTCTGTCCTCTTTATGCCATACTACCCCAATTTCCCCTTGTCATTCATCTCAAACACAAACATATTCTTTGGCTTGCTGGGGTTGACAACGGCCACCATGGGTCTCCTTGGAAAGATACCGTGTCACCATCCTCTGGATGCACCTCAACATGTGAAGGCCCATGTTTTGAGCCTGAAGAATAGCCTTTAGATGTTAATTGTTAAAGGTAGTTTATGGAAGTTTGGCAAATGAGCAGCTTCCCCAAGAATGGAAGGACTTCTGTAGTCCAAGAGACCTTGGGGGAATCCTCCATGTGGCGGTGTGAGCAGGAGCCTAGGAGCCTCGAGTTAGAAGCGTGACTCCTTGGAAGAGAATGACAGGGGACAAGAGGGCTGCAAGCGCAAGCTCTGTGTCATGAAGAAGTGATTTGGGCTGGATAACCGATGGCCAGGATTCAAAATGAAGGCTTAGGTTGTACGTCTTACATAATGAGAAGTCAGTGAAAATTTTGAGCAGAGACTGACAGGATGGAAATGAAGCCCAAATAATGAACGGCTCCTTGTTTGCTGCACTTGTCAGCTTCTTCTAGCATCTGGAGCTTGGCTCCTATTCTGTCCTTTGCCTGAAATGCCCTTCCTGGGCTCCTTCCTGCCAGGGCATGCTCCCACTCATCTTTCAGGACCCAGCTCAAATGTCACCTGCTCTGTGGAAGCCTCTCCCTGACCCTGGGGAACATTAGGGCTCCTTTCTCTGTGACCCCACAGGGTTTTGTGTGCACCTGATGGCACTTGTCTCATCAACTGCGATTGTCCTCTGTGTCCTTGTCTCCCTGAGCTGAACACAGGCTCTCCTAGGGAAGGCATTATGTCTTTGTTTTTGGACTGACACCTGGCACAGTGCTCGACCTATAAGAGTTCTAAGCAATTGTTAATTGAAAACAAAACACAACAAAACAAAACGCTTCTATGTCTTTTGCCATCTTATGATACTCTCTCCATTCCCATTTTCTCTTTTCTTTTAAAAAAATTGATACTATCTATGTAATTGCGGTAACAAATCTTAAATAGGCTAAATTTTGGGGCGTAGGAGTTGCCACCATCCTCCAGTGAAGAGCTATGGGATTGTGGGGAAAACAAGACTCATGAAATGGTCAAAGGTGGAGGTCGCTGGATGCTGCAGTGGGTTGTCTGCGCAAAGATGTGTGAATGTGACTTCATTTGGCAAAAGGGTCTTTGCAGATGTAATGGAGGTAAGGATCCCATGATGAAACGGTCCTGGATTGGCTGGGCCTTATGACAAGGGTCCTTATTACAGGCAGAAAAGGAGACACACAGACACAGAGTCACCTGTGAATGTGAAGAAGGAGGGCAGAGGTTGGATTACAGATAGAAGAACACCAAGGATTGTTGGCAGCCCCCGGGGGTTAGGGGATAGAGCCTCCAGAGGGAACCAGCCCCACAGACACTTTGGTTTGGAACTTCTTGCCTTCTAAACTGTGAAAGAGGGGATCCCTGGGTGGCTCAGTGGTTTGGCACCTGCCTTTGGCCCAGGGCGTGGTCCTGGAGTCCCAGGATTGAGTCCCGCATCGGGCTCCTGGCATGGAGCCTGCTTCTCCCTCCTCCTGTGTCTCTGCCTTTCTCTCTCTCTCTGTGTCTATCATAAATAAATAAATAAATAATTAAAAAAATAAAGTAAACTGTGAAAGAATAAATTTCAAGGTTGTAGTAATTGTGGTGGCAATCCTGGGAATCTAACGTGGATGTTACTGAGGATTTCAAACAGAGTCACCTGATGGCCTAGGGGGATGATGAGGAGCGGTTCGCATTATGGTTAGATAGATGCTCAGGATTGGTATCAGGCAGCCTGGGTGTCATCCTAGCTCTACCCTTATTGCCTCAAGTCCCTTGCCTGAAAATGGGGGTGATGACCTTATTAGTGCTTACCATACAAGGCTCTGGCAGGTAGGGGAAGGATGATAGACAATAGATGAAAAGTACTTAGGGACATCTGGCTAGCTCAATCAGTAGAGCATGTGACAATTGATCTCGGGGTTGTAAATTCAAGTCCAATGTTGGTTGTAGAGATTACTTAAAAATAAAATCTTAAAAAAAAAAAAAAAGAAGTACTTAGTATGCACATAGGAGATACCAAGTAAAGGTTATAGTTACCAGATGAGAATAGTTTAGGGGCCTGCAAATGTTACCTGCACAATAATGGCAACGGATTTGGAAGCCGTATTCAACTCTTAAAACTGCTGAGAACCAAAAGTATCCTGCTTTTCCACTTTCTTGTAGGTGTACAGCCTGCTTCCTTTAGGTCATACCTTGGTGCTTATTTCTAGGCATCTGCTATCAAAACAATTGAATTTTAGAGTTTATCAGTCATCAAGTGACATGTTTTCCAACTGGGAAGCCTGGAGGCTCTAGTCCCTAAGTGTGGTAATGGGAGTCCTGAAGCTCTTTTCCATAGGTCAGGAAGTCTAACAGAAACTGTACCATTTATCTGGGGGAAGAGGGCACAGCATAGCTGAAATGCTAAGCATTTGTTCTTTGTGTGTTTTTTTAAAAATTATTTTTAGCTTTTACTGGAATGATATTTGCTAAGTGTGGTAACACTGGCTATCTTATGGGAAAATGAGTTTCCATGTGCAGTTTGTTTCAGATAAAAGTTGACAAAATATGGGGAACACAGGAGAAATAATAAAAGTGACTTTCTAATGCTTGGCAACAATTTAATGTCATGTTTTATGTTCTGTTCTGTTTATTACGGTCTCTCTAGGATGAAATAGAAGCCCCAAGAGGTTCAGTAAATTGTCTATGGTCACAGTTGTGTAGTAGTAGAGACAAAATGATTACACAGGATTTGACTCCCATTTCAAGACTCTTTCTTAAAAGATCTGCTATTTTGCATGCTTTCTGAGGGCTCTCAGATGTTTGGTGTTTACTGCACATCCGTTTGTTTGGCATACAAGTGTGAACGGGACTGCCCCACTCCACCCTCCATTCACAGAGCTTGTAGCTCAGGTGGAGACATAGCCATGGGAATCCTTGGGCAGCAAGTAGCAGAAAACTAGCTTTAGCAAGAGTGGGGATTTATGGTGAAGATCTTGGATTTACCTCATGGCACCTAATGACAGGATGAGGGACATGTACCAGAAGCACCAGAATGGAGACTCTCACTGTCAGTTTTTCTCTGTCCTTGGCCTCTGACCTCCATGGGTCTGCTTCATTCTCTACTCTCTACCCTCCCCAAATTGGTTTCCTCTAGCTCTTGGGTCGATATGGTAAATACATAGCTTATGCCAGCAGCAAGGTGGCCTCAAAAAAGATAAGACTTTTTTTTTTTTTTTTTTTTTTTCCTTAGGCAAGCTCCAAGCCCAGTACAGAGCCCAACACTGGGTTCAATGCAGGGCTTGAACTCATGACCCTGGGATCAAGACCTGAGCAGAGATGAAGAGTCAGATGCTTCACTGACTGAGCAAACTAGGTGCCTCTGATTTTTTTTTTTTTTTTTATGGTGGCTATACAGAATGCTATTTAGAGCACTAGAAAAGGGCAATTAACTTAAATTTGCCCTGAGATCTGATGTATGGGTCAGAGATTTATACCATGTATTTTGTAATTATGTTCCCATGGAAGAAAATATTGGACCACATCCAGTTATGGTTCAGACCCTTGAGTGTTGAGGGCAAGAACCTACTAGCCCATTGCAGGCAGGGACTCCAGGGCTGGGGTGAACCATCCAACCCTGTTGCTGTCTCCTGAAATACTTTTTTTTTTTTTTTTTCCTGAAATACTTTTGATGGTGATCAATCAACAGGGAGTCTTGCTCTTTTTGGAAGTGAGGGAAAGGCCCTCATGCTATACAGTGTCTACTGTTCTTCTGGGATGCCAGCTGTCGCCAGGGGAGGGGTTGATTCTAATCCTTCAGATTTGTCAGTTTGGTTCTCTATGTCCAGACAAACGTGTTCCTATTGGACCTGGTTATTCCTTCCTTCTTTTCTGATCTATTACATCATTTAGTCAAATTAGTTTATGGTATACTATTCTTTTTTAATTTTAAGATTTTATTTATTTATTCATGAGACACACACACACACACACACACACACACACAGAGGCAGAGACACAGGCAGAGGGAGAAGCAGGCTCCCTGCATGGTCTCCAGGATCATGTCCTGGGCAGAAGGCAGGTGCTAAACCACTGAGCCACCCAGGGATTCCCTATGGTATACTATTCTTAAAAACTCCAACTGATTTGTAATTCTGGCAGTGGTCGTGTAACACCACTGTCACCTTGTGGGTGGGAAATATTGGAAAGTCTATTTCAATTTTCCAATTATTATGAGAAATATTTTTCTTTTCTTTTCTTTTTTTTTTTTTAAAGATTTTATTTATTTATCCATGAGAGACACAGAGAGAGAGAGAGGCAGAGACACAGGCAGAGGGAGAAGCAGGCTCCATGCAGGGAGCCTGATGTGGGACTTGATCCTGGGACTCCAGGATCACTCCCTGGGCTGAAGGCGGCGCTAAACCGCTGAGCCACCTGGGCTGCCCAAGAAGTATTTTTCAAAGCCATTTATTCATTAAAATCTGAAGTGCATAATGAGTAAGAGCTATGTTTTGATTTGATTTTTTTAAAAAAGATTTATTTAAGAGAGAGAATGTTCTCCCTGAGCAGGGGGAGGGTCAGGGGGAGAAGGAGAGGAAGAGAAGCAGACTCCCAGCTGAGCATGGAGCCTGATGTGGGGCTCAATCTCACAACCCTGAGATCAGACCTGAGCCAAAACCAAGAGTCAAACACTTAACCAATTGAGCCACCCAGGTGCCCCTTGATGTGGTTTTAGAGGAGCATTTTTAAAGCCTTTCTGTTAAAGATTATTTTCCATTCTGGACAAAATTCCCATGTTAGGATTCTTTTTTAAAAAATTTAAAAATATTTTATTTATTATTTATTCATAAGAGACACACAGAGGCAGAGACATAGGCAGAGGGAGAAGTAGGCTCCTCGCAGGGAGCCTGATGCGATCCCAGGACCCCAGGATCATACCCTGAGCTGAAGGCAGACACTCCACCACTGAGCCACCCAGGCGTCCCTATTAGGATTCTTTTTAGGCTTTGAGAGCCATCATCAAAATACAGTTTATGCCTTAAAAGAATGATCCATACCATCAGCCGTCATTATCATCTAGGTTAAATATGGATATTGGCTTGGTCCCCTTCCCCTTTGAGTAGTCTGGCTACCCCCACATCCCCTCTCCAGGCTGTAGGCATCCTTTCATTCCTAGTTGGTACAAGAATCACTTCCCTTTTTCCTATGGGCTCCTGTCTGCTCCCTCAGGTGAGAAAGGTAAGACTTCAGTTTACCTGAGGGGGGAAAGGCACCTGGCCTCTATTTTAGCAAGCTCCAACGGATGGCCCAGGCCCAACAAGAAATGCTTCTTGGAGACTCTTCTTCAGCGCCTCGGCCAGGTCCTCTGCAGACCAACCCTTGTCATAGTACAGGCACCAGTGGCATAGGATCCTGGAGAAGTTGCTTAGGAAGGGGAAGTGTCAGGAAGAAGGATTTGGGGCCACCAGCAGGCCTAGCCTAAAGTCAGGAGCATGTGTGCAGAGCCCAAACATATGGGGCAGGCAGGGGATGTAGGGAGTTGGAGAGGAAGGGGCAAATCTCCTTTTCTCTGTGATGTCCAGCGCCTGTCCTGTATCCATGTATGGCATGGATTCATTCTAAACATCCTTTTTCCCATACTGGAATCCACAGCGGGGGCTGTCTTACATTTGGAACCATCCACAGTTGTACACCACATGGATATAAGGTGTCCTTGGAGACTGACATGGTCTCTTCACCCTGGGCAGACGTGACTCTTCAAGCAATTTATGAGGTTTCAGTGTCCCCTTCTCTGCCTGCCCCCCACTCATGGTTCTTTACACCATGTTTTATAGGATAATCCCTTGAGTGTTCAACACTGTATATGTTTTTTAAGCCTGAAGAAAAACACATTTTCTTTTCCCCTTCACTTCTAGTTATCAAAGCACTGAGGCATTTGATTCAAAAGCAAAACAAAAAGCAAACACACGAGGCCAAATTATGCTCTCCATGGACAGGCACTTGGGTGCATGTGGATTATAGAACTGAGTTGGTTCACAGAAAGAAAATGACATGGATTTTTTTAAAGCAGACAGAAGAGGAAAGTAGGTCGAATTTTTCAACCTCTCAACCCTGTCATTGTCCCTTTAAAACTCTTAATGTCAGTGTTGAGGGAAGTCTGTGCAAAGCCCTGGCTACTGTACTCACGCTCCAGTAAAATAAGGAGCTTAGCGTTTGAGAAAGTGAGCGGGAGTCCTGGGTCTCCAAAAAAGACATTGTACTGGGGAGTCAATTACTTTTTTATTTGCGCATTTCAAATCAAGGCTGTTGGATCAGCAATGAACGTTTTTGCCATTTTGGTTGCCTTATAATACACAGCGGGGAGAAGAATTCAAATCTAATCATAAGAAACTAGGGTTTAGAAAAGTATTTTATTTTATTATTATTATTTTTTAATTTTTTAGAAAGATTTTATTTATTTATTCATGAGAGACAGACAGAGAGAGAGAGAGAGGCAGAGACACAGTCAGAGGGAGAAGCAGGCTCCATGCAGGGAACCCAACATGGGACTCTATCCAGGGACTCCAGGATCACACCCTGGGCCTAAGGCAGGCGCTAAACCACTGAGCCACCCAGGGGTGCAAGACCTAGAAAAGTATTTTATTTTATTTTATTTTATTTTATTTTATTTTATTTTATTATTATTTTATTTTTATTTTTTTTAGAAAAGTATTTTAATAAGATAGTTTCTCTTTCTGAATGAAAGCCCAAAGAGCCAAGGACATAGTCATTTGAATACCACCAGCCTCCCCCTCCACCACCCAGCCCTGCCAAATATTGAATATTGACAAGATGCCTACTATGTGTCTCTTAGTTTCCTATGTGTGCTGTAATAATTTACCACAAACTCAATGGCTTGAAGCAACAGAAATTTATTCTCTCACAGTGCTGGAGGCGAGAAGTCCACAGTGAGTGTCAGAAGGGTCAGGTTCTAAAAAAAAAAAAAAAAAAAAAAAAAAGAAGAAGGGTCAGGTTCTCTCTGGAGGCCTTGGGGGAGAATCCTTCCTCGCCTCTCCATCTTGTGATTCCAGGCTATCCTTGGCTTGTGGCTACCCTACTCCGGTCTTGCCCCCACGGTCACATGGCCTTCTTCCCCGTGTCCCTGTCATCTCCTCCTCTGTCTCTCATAAGAACACTTGTTATTGGCTTTTGAGCCCACCCCAATATTCCAGGAGGATCTCCTATCAAGATCCTTAATTACCTCCACAGGGGCCCTTTCCCAAATAAGGTCACATTCACAGATTCTGGACATGGACCTATCTTTTTGGGGCCACCATATAACCCACCACAGCGGGTTAGACACTGTGTCTGCTACTGGAGAGTGAAAGGCAGCTGTGCGCTGCGCGGTCTTATTTGGGCATACAGTCAGAGCGCAGAGACATGGCTCTAAGTGTGTGCTTGGCGTTGGAGACAGATATAAACACGTCTGCATTTAGAAGCAAGGGGGGATGACATTTCTGGATGGGCTTTTCTCAGCAGCATTTATAGGAAGGACGTCACCTGATCTGGGCCTTAAGTAGGATTTTTGTTTTGTTTTTATTTCATAAGATGTGTATTCAAGGCCGAAGTTTCAAAGTTACACGTAAGCAGACAAGAAGCAAACTCCAGTCCCTAACATTCTCACCCCCTTGAAATAACTTTCTATAAAACCCTTCCAGGGTTTTTCTGTTTACGTAAGTATATTTAAAATGCAATTTCCAATTAATGAAATCAGAACATAACACTCCGTTTTGTGACCTAGTGTTTTGACTTGTCAATATGGCAGGAACGTGTTTCCATATTAATAAGTCTGTAACATCTACTCCAATTTTTAGTTGCTAGTTAGTGTACCACTAATGGCTGAATCTAACAATTATTTAGTCAATCTCTTATTGTTACACATGTAAGTGGCTTTCAAACTTCTGCTATTTTGAAGAACGTGGCGACAACTATTCTATGACAGCATTTTTGTGTGTTTGTGTGGCTATATTCCCATAGGCTAAATTACTGGAAGTGGGGTTGCTGGGTGCAGCAGTGTATACTTCCGTAGCTTTTTTTTTTTTTTTTTTAAGATTTTATTTATTTATTCATTAGAGACACAGAGAGAGAGGCAGAGACACAGGCCGAGGGAGAAGCAGGCTCCGTGCAGGGAGCCCGACGTGGGACTCGATCCCAGGTCTCCAGGATCACATCCTGGGCTGAAGGCAGCACTAAACTGCTGAGCCAACCGGCTTTTGATAGTTATTTTCACCCCTTCCGTAGCTTTTGATAGTTATTTTCAAAGGGTCATCTGAAAAGTCATAACTAGGGAAGCCAAGTGCTTGCTTTGGTAGCACGTATATCTAGGGAAGCCTATTAAGTGTGTGTGTGTGTGTGTGTCTGTGTGGTGTGACAGCCATTAGGTCTCTTCCAGCTTTAAAACTTGGTGACTCCTGGATTTAGGAGGGTTGGAAGGTCTCAAAGGGAAAAATTGTTAGATGAGAAGAATTCTAACACCTGTAGAGCTGGATCCACATGGACCTTTACGTTGCCCAAGATAACACTGGAAGTAGGACCAGAGAGCAGTACTATGACCACGGCGTTCAATTCCTTAATTAGAGTTTGGGGTCCATTTGGGGTTCAGTAGGGACTGGAGATGGTGGGGGAGGTAGGACGGGAAACCTCTGCTGTCATGACTTCTTTCTCAGGGGTTCTGCATATGACCTTATCTCTGTGGGTTTTTTTTTTTTTTTGCCAGTTTCCTGGTGCCAGTGGGTCCTCTTCCCGTCTCATGTCTGTATCTCACATTCATATTCTCTGACTGGGAGAAGATGATTGCATTAGTCAATCACAGGCTAGTGGAGAGCCCCATGGTGTGCAGGTGACTTCTCTGGCTGCCCACCAGCCTGTGAACAGTTGCCTTTGTACCAAATGCCCTTGCCCCTGACCCCAGTCAGTTGTGCTCAGAGCCATGGGGCACCAAGCTTATTAACTTTTGGATCAAGAACCTATAGGAAGTGGTGGAATGTGCCAGACACTTAGAAATCTAGAACTGAGGTTGAGCGTGTGCCTGTGACTCAGTGGTTGAGTGGTTGAGCGTCTGCCTGTGACTCAGGGCATGATCTCAGGGTCCCGGGATCGAGTCCCACATGGGGCTCCCTGCAGGGAGCCTGCCTCTCCCTCTGCCTATGTCTTTGCCTCTTTCTGTGTCTCTTACGAAGAAATAAATAAAATCTTTTTAAAAAGAAAGTAAGAAAGAAGAAAGAAAAGAAAGAAAGAAAGAAAGAAAGAAAGAAAGAAAGAAAGAAAGAAAGAAAGAATGAATTGGGGAATTCCTAGTGAGTTCTTGGAATTCCCAGAGAGAAGAGACCAGTTAGGAAGAACTGACCTAAAGAGGCCACATGGTACCGATGGAGCTGAATTAGGGCGAGGGAGTAGGCGTGGAAAATAGGAAGGGGATCATCATCATGATAGCATTTATTGAGTGCGTTCAGTGTGCCAGGGCCTGTTCTCAGCACTTGACATGTATAGTAAAACCAAGTGACAAATCAATATCCCATAAAACACAATGGCTATTGGTCATTATAGTCTGTGCTCTGCCCGCCCCCATTCTCATATGGAAGTGGAACAAAACTCTCTTCTTTAGGGGGAGGGGAGCCCCTTATAAACCACACTCCTGACGTTAACCTTGATCTTAGTCCCTCCTGCTTCCTGGCTGTTCTGCTTCCCTCTTTGTTCCAACTTTCAAATCCAGCTTTTTGAGGCACTTGAGTGGCTCAGTGGTTGAGTGTCTCCCTTCAGCTCAGGCATGATCTCAGGGTCCTGGGAGTCCCCCATTGAGCTCCCGCAGGGGGCCTGCTTCTCCCTCTGCCTGTGTCTCTGCCTCTGTGTCTCTCAGGAAGAAATAAATAAAATCTTAAAAAAAAAAAAAAATCCAGTGTTCCCTGTAGCTGCTTTGTTAGATTGCCTCACACAGGGTCACTTTCTCTCCCTTCTTGCCCACCCCCCAACCCTGGGGCACCCAAGGCATCATTTTGGTCAGTTGAAAATACAGCACATGCTTTATTAGTTTTACTTTGGGGTGCTTTGTGCCCTGAAAATACTGTTTTTCATTAACTTTGCCGTAACAGAAACCGACATTTTACATCACTGATATTTTTTGGATTGTGCTAATCACCTGTGTGTTATGGGGGGAAGGAGTGGTTGTCATGGCTCATGATTCACTCATTGGCTCCTTGCAGCAATATATGAGGTGGGCTTTGCAATTTCCCCCAATTTTATAGATGAGTTAATTGAGGCAAAGGGATCTGAAGTGATTAGATAAAGGTTCTACAGCTAATGGTGGCATCACTAGGACTCACAGCAGGCGACTGAGTCTAACTTGTATGGCAACTATGAGCCATTCAGAGTGGAAATCAAGCCCTGGTCCTGCCTCCCAGGGACAACCTCTAATTCTACTGGAGTACATTCACTTTTCACCCCTTGGATTTACGTTTTCTTTTCTTCCCAACACACTTGTTCTTGGAGCAACTCCTGTTTCTTGGCCCACTTATTTACCTCCTCAACTGTTAGCATCTTTCTTATTCTAGTTCCTTTCCCGCCACAGCCTGTGGCTGATGTGCCAACACATCCACCATTTTTCAAGTATTAGTTTCTAACCAGAGTTTTATATAAATGCCACCATCATCACGCTTTTCTCCACATTCACATCCCGTCCATATTTATTCATTGGTATTTATCTCATTTTAAAAAATCAGGTCACATTTTCCTTTTCTCTTTTCTGTTTTTTAAAAGATTTTATTTATTTATTCATGAGAAACACAGAGAAAGACAGAGACATAGGCAAAGGGAGAAGCAGGCTCCCTGTGAGGGCTCAATGGGGGACTCGATCCCAGGACCCCGGGATCACACCCTGAGCCGAAGGTAGACTCTCAACCACTGAGCCACCCAGGCACCCCAGCTCACACTTTCCAAAGCGAATTTAACAAAAACCCCTACCTGACTGGAAATGGACCAGAAACATGAGGGAATCATTAATTTTGTTTTGTGCGATACTGGGTATGGTTTTATAGGAGATGATTCTTGTTTGTTGGAATTGTATGCCGAAGTATTTCAGGGGTGAAGTGCCTCAATGTCTGTAATTCACTTTCAAGATGTCGAACAAAAAAGAAATTATAGATGAAGGAAATCTGAAAAAATGTAAACGACGTTAGAGCTTCTGTGGGATATATGGATGCTCATTGTACAAATCTTTTCTATTTTTTTTTTTTAAGATTTGAAAGCTTTCAAAATAAAAAGTTGAAATTGAAAGGGCTCTCGCTAACATAAATGGAAAACTTCTATCGCTTGCCATGCTGAGAAGATAACTCTAGAAATAAATATATTGAAAATAAAACTGCGTCTGCATTCTAGCGAAGTGGAGTTGTCTGATCAAAGCTCTGTGCCTATTCTCTTTGCAAATAAAAGGGATTAGTGAGTATTAGAGAAGTGTTAAAGAAATCGAGTCCCAACCTAAGAATTCTCCCTAAATGATGAAAAGAGATCGAAAAAGGAATAACTCTTTCGTGACATGTTTCCATGTTGTTTAATGCTGTGCCTTGTACCTCATAAACCACCAGAGATGTTCATGCCATAGCTGCGGAATTACTGTCCAGGCTGCCCTTTCTCCCATTTCTTCTATTAAACTTACCCTGAAAAAAAAAAAAAAAAAACTAATCCAAGATCAACCCAACTATTCAGTCTCATCATCTTAGGCTATTTGGGGACCGGAGGAAACACACATATTAATAAGGGCTTGATATGGGAGACAGAAGACATCCTAGAGATTTCTAGCAGAAATGGATTTAATGCCATGAGTTGGGTACTGACAAAACTGTGAAGATGGGAAGGTGTGGAGATCAGAGTAGCTTTGGATTCATAGTCACACCTGGAATTTGGGATTCACTTGGAAGGAATTGCAGAGTCTGTTGCCATGCCCACCACTGCCATACACCTGGCAGGATGGTGTCCGGGTGATGAGATGCACTGGAAATGCCCACATCTGCAGAGCTTGCTTATTTCCTGCCGTGTCATAGAAGACGACCTTCAATTTCCCAGTATCACAAAGGGGCACTTGACTAGCACAGTCTATGAACAAGTCACGTTGAGATTTCTACCTGTACGGGAGTCTGAGGAATGTGGCTTTTACTCTTCTGGCCCCTGAAATGTTGGGAAGGGGTGATGGTTGTGGTAGTGGTGGTGGAAGGAAGAGAAAATGGGTGCTGGGTGCCAACAACACCTAATGTGGTGGCCTGCTCATCTAAAACTCAAGGTCACCTCAACTTTAAGCCCCACTAGTTGCTAGAAGTCACAAAATTCCACCCCTTTCGTTTTCCAAGCCAATCGCCATGGGATTCATTTTCCGTGTGCAACTCCCCTTTGTGTCAATCTCTCTCTCAACCTTTTCCATGACCACAGCTACATTTCGCTGGGTCCTTGATGCAGCTAGACACCTCTAGGGGGACCATATTCTACTCACTGTTCTCTCAAACTACTCTTTATTTTTATGTTTTATTTATTTAAAAGATTTTGTTTATTCAGGAGAGACACACAGAAAGAGGCACAGGCAGAGACTCCATGCGTGGAGTCTGATGTGGGACTCAATCCCTGGACTCCGGGATCATGCCCTGAGTTGAAGGCAGACGCTCAACCATTGAGCCACCTAGGCATCCCTCAAACTTCTCTTTAGACTTTGTATGTTGGGAGTATTTGTTGTTTTATTTTTTAAATCCAGTCTCAGGTGTCTGGGGAGCTCAGCTGGTTAAGTGTCCCACTCTTGATTTTGACTCACTCAAGTCGTGATCTCAGGACTATGAGATTGAGCCCTACATGGGGCTCCGCACTGGGCATGGAGCCTGCTTAAGATTCTCTTTCTCCCTCTGCCTCTTCCCCCTCCCTCCTCGGACACTCTCTCTCAAAATAAATCAGTAACTAACTAAATAAATCCAGTCTCTATTTTTTTTTTTTTTTAGCTATGCTTTGTTATTTTTAGCATTTGATCCTTCCATCCAAATTCAGCCACGAAAATTTGAGGACATTAAATAATAAATACATTCTAGCCATCATTGCTTTATTCCTGATTGCTAACACACAGAGTGAATATATATTCACTCTGTGTGTATATATATGTGTATATATATACGTATATACATAGTGTGTGTATATATATATAATATATATATAAATTTTTTGTTTAATGCATGTGACAGAATGTATATTTAAAGACAGATTGCCAAAGCAGAATTTGCAAATCCATTCAGTAAAATATCCAAAGACCTTTAGTTTCTCCAATGCACAGGAAATCAGAGATCTTGATGTATAAAGAACAGAACAGTAACTTCTATGCAGTCAACTGCAGACAGCACTTAATTTAGGGCCAGTAGAGTCATGGCAGAAACGAAGGCCAGAGGACTGGAAAGATGATTCTAGAGAAAGTACTCCCCTGGCGAAAATAATTGTTTGCCCTATGAAAAGATTTAACACAATTATACTTTTAAACACATCATTTAAGATAATCTCAACTTGCCTATTCCCTACCTTTGTTCTCTCTTTATAGTTTGCCATGTACTACAAGGGGGTGGATTTCCTGAGGAACTGAGTTAAGTACCACCTCCTTCCCTCCTTAGGCTGCCGAATCTTGCCATCTGGCCGTGGAGAGAAGTCAAATAGACAGTGTTTTAAGTGCCTTATCCACCCCTCAGATGCTCTATGTAAAGTCTATCTTTGACTCATGGTGGGAGGATAGAAAATGTGGGTAAGTTGTTACATTTTGTAAGAACCCGTTCTTTCCGCTTTACACTTGTAAATTATATGGCAATGTTGCAGAAAGTTATACCTTTGGTATCTCTTTATAGGCCATCTTATCCTGTAAGTAAAATTAATAACAGTAAGAAAAAAAAATTCCTTAGGAGCCTCATGGCCTGTCCCTTACAAAAAGATTCTTTGCTACGAAGATGACGATTTTACACAATCAGACTTCTCCTGTAGTCCCTCTCAGGCCAAAAACCAGAAATAGAGAACAGAATAATTGAGGCAAAGAACATTATCATTACTTATTATAGTTAATGGACACAAGGCTATAGAACCAACAGATAGTACGAACCTGAAATCCAGGCCCACGGAAGAAAATGTTAGCTTCTGGGAACGAGCCTCAGAGAATGGATGGAAGTAACTGGAACTCATCCCCCTCTGTGATTTGGAGATAGCTTACTTATGAAATTAAAGTGCCAGTAAGCAACAACCCTAAAATGTAACTAATGTCAGATAAGATGTAATCTAGGAAATTGTAATATGCCCATCATGAGGTAATGTTGTAATGGCAGTAGCTCTTGGGGGCTGATAAGGAATATTGGAAAAGGTGGCAAAGTGAGAGAATGACAATTTTTAGCTTCTCAGGCAGGGACCCAGCCTGCCCGTGCCCTGACCGCTGACTCGTGCACTTTCCTGGGTGCTGGGTGTCCTGCTGCTTTGTGGACAAGAGCGGATGGGGCTACCCCTGGAAGCTGTTCCGGGCCCCCTTCCCACTCCTCTCCAGCCACCCCTGGACTCCTCTAGAAGCTGAAAAATCTTCAGTGGATTTCCCAAGTTAATTTACCAGCGCTGGCAGGAGAGAGGGCTGAGTAGCTTGGGAGGCGGGAGCAGGAATGGGAAGAGTGTGGTCAGAATTTGGGAGCAGGTGGTCTTCAGTTAACTCTCCCAATCCGTTTTCTTCTCATCTGTAAAGGGAAGATGACAGTATTTTCCACATGGACTCCCGTGGAATGTATACCAGGTAATTCACTCAAAAAACTCAAGGCCTCTCCCAGCTCCACCCCCCTGAATATTCCAGTTAGTTTGGCACTTTTATTTCTCTAGGTAGATGAGAAAGTTTGCACTCTGTTTCTGTTCGTTCATTCTTTTGCTCCTCACTCATTCTTTTGCACTCACACATTGGTGCAGCAGATGTTTAGGAAATGAGGCTCCTGTGAGCTTGGGCAGTGTGAGTGGACCCTCCAGGGATACCCCCACCCCCGCCCCAGCCAGGGTCATGCCACCCTTTTGAAACACAATGAAGGCCTTTGGTCACTGTGGTGGGCATCAGAAGGCACAAGGCTCACTGGGTTGGCTTCCTTCTGGAAGTCTTTTCTGAGCACTTTGGCTCTCCCTCTGTGCTTTCCCCAGATTCTGTGCACAGAGAAGCAGGTCAGGATAGAGGTGGAGAGCATGGATTCTGGGGCCAGCTTGCCGGCATTTGAATCCTTGCCACTTACTGGCAGGTGCTTACTCAGCCCTCTCTATAAAGTGGGCATAATAACAGTGCCCATCTCTTGGGGTTGCTATGAGGATGAAAGGAGTTTGTGTGCAAAGAGCTTAGAACTTTGCCTGGCACATAAGAGGTGCTATGTGTGAGTTAGCTATTATTAATTATTATTATTATTATTATTATTATTATTATTATTTTAAAAGATTTTTTATTATTTATTCATGATAGTCATAGAGAGAGAGGACAGAGAGGCAGAGACACATGCAGAGGGAGAAGCGGGCTCCATGCCAGGAGCCCAACGTGGGATTCGATCCTGGACTCAGGGATCGTGCCCTGGGCCAAAGGCAGGTGCTAAGCCGCTGAGCCACCCAGGGATCACCTATTAATTATTATTATTACATTAGGTTGAACCATATGAAATTTCTGCTTTTGATGGGCAAAAACAACCCAGTATTGGCAACTTCATTTGGTTCAACCCCGTACCTGGCACAGTGTGCTGCATGCTTAAAGCTCATCTCCTGCAGTTGGGGCTGCAGGCAGTCCCTGCTGGCTCCCTGGAAGTGTCTGGGTGCTTCTGACTTACCCTGGTGACTTCCAAGGCAAGAGCAAGGTCAGAGTCACTCTTACTTGGGCCAGTGCGGCCACAGAACGGGCAAGGAAGTTTCACAATGTCCTGCCCAGCGTAACGTCACAGTGTGCAGGGTGGTGATTCTGGTGCTTAAGGGGAGGGGAGAGGAGGGTTGTCCTGCATGGTTTAGCCACCAGAGAGCTTGGCCCTGGCAGGAGGCCAGGTCAGCAAGCCTGGCTGTCACTTGAGTACCTAATCCTCCATCTGTGCTCCCTGTCAGCTGCCTGTTGGCCTCTCTCTGGGGGCAGACCCTTATCCCTGGGCATTTGTCCTTACCTTGTAGTTGGCCACCTCCGACCTTATGACCAGAAGTGTTAAAATATCACTCGAAGATGGATATCCAGCGCAATATTTCCTCTGGCTCATGGCAAGAATAGTCCAGACCAATACCTCTCAGTCCAGGCAAACCAATGGACAGACGTAAAAAACAAATATGGGACACCTGGCTGGCTCAGGCATAAGAGCATGCCATTCTTGATCTCGGGGTCACGAGCTGCTGTTCCTTGTTGGGTGTAGATATTACTAGCTAACTAAATAACTTAAAAAAAAATAAAGTTTAAATGAAAAAATTTTGGCCCAGGGCAAACAGGGTCCCAATGTCTTTATTTACCGACATGGGGACCATAGCTATTCCCCAATGTTGAGTGAGGGACAAGAAGAAACCTGACATAGTGATCCAGGAGCTCAGCTGTCATCTCTCTCTCTCTCTCTCTCTCTCTCTCTCTCTCTCCCTCTCACTTTTTTAATTTTAAAAGATTTTATTTATTTACTTTTGAGAGAGAATGTGGGTGTAAGAGCAGGGGGAAGGGGTGGAAAAAGAGGGAGAAGCAGGCTCTCTGCTGAGCAGGGAGCCTGACTTGGGGCTGGATCCCAGGACCCTGGGATCATAACTTGAACTGAGGGCAGATGCTTAATCAACTGGCCCACCCAGGTGTCCTCTGCTGTCATATCTCTTGATGTTTCCATACTTGTTCCTTTGGAGCAGGAGTGTCTTTTAAAAAAAAAAAGTTGAGAGCAGGATTGTCTTATTCATCTTTCTTGTCTACAGTGCCAAGTCCAGTGTCTGGCATAACATATGTGATCAATAAATATTTATTGAATGACCAAAGAGCAGGTACTCAGGAAATGTTTGTTGGCTGTTCCTCATGAATTCTGGTGTAATTACCTTCTCCCCTGACCTGAAGCCTGGCAACTTTTGGATGTGTGGCCAGGGGAACCAAAGAGTAATTAGGTTGTTCTTCATCCTCATTCATGTGTCAACATGCTCTGAGCATGATGTGCTCAGAGAATTGACTTAGGGTTTCATGGCTCCTCTCCTTAGGCTGTGATGGCTGCTTATTTTAAAGAGTTCTCCTAGCTTCCAGACAGGCTGGGGGAGATGGAGGGAAGGGTTCATCTTAGCCTGCCTCCCCCTACTCCGGCTCTTCTCATGAACCTCCCTCCTTCTGACCCCATGCCTACAAGAAAAGGGAATCATTTGTTCAAGAACATTTTTTTGAGCTCCCAGGATAGTGCCAGACTCTGTAGGGAGTTGAAAAGAAAGGCCTTCTACTCTTAGTGGGCTCATAGACTGAAATGTAGGAGCTTAGGATTTTGAGAAGAGTCAGGGGCACCTGAGTGACTCAGTTAAGAGAAGTTAAGAGTCAGTGTAGAGTAAGAAGGCAAAGCAAAGCAAAGCAGCCATCACCACCACCAACCTACAGTCCAAATAACAATACACATATTAAATTCATTCTGTGCTTTTTTCTTTTCTTTCTTTCTTTCTTTCTTTCTTTCTTTCTTTCTTTCTTTCTTTCTTTCTTTCTTTCTTTCTTTCTTTCTTTCTTTCTTTCTTTCTTTCTTTTTAAGATTTTATTTATCCATGAGAGACACAGGGAGACAGGCAGAGTCACAGGCAGATATCCCTGCAGGGAGCCTGATGCAGGACTTGATCCCAGGACCCCAGGCAAAGGTAGACACTCAACCCACTCAACCACTGAGCTACCCAGGTGCCCCTCATTCTGTGCCTTTCATGCTCAACCTTAGTACTTGTAAAGCCACATCTGTTCCTAGGTTTTAGCTCCAGGAGACATGTTAAATGATCAATATTCTTAGTTCAAAGCACTTAAGAGAATATTAGGAACTGAATAGTGTCCCTCCAAAGTTTATGTGTTGAGGGCCTCATCCTCAGTGTGACTGTACTTGGAGATGGGGCCTTTATGGAGGGAATTACGGTTACACGAAGTCATAAGGATGGGGCACTAACCCAATAGGACTGGTGTCCTCACAGGAAGAGGAAGAGACACTAGAAATCTCTCTCTCCCTGTGAGCATGCAGAACAGGACCGTGTGAGGACACAGTGAGAGGATGGCCTTCTGCAAACCAGAAAGAGTCCTCACCAAAAATCAATTTTGCTCACATCTTGAGATTGGGCTTCCAGCCTCTAGAACTGTGAGAAAACAAGTTTCTGTCGTTTGAGGCTCCTGGTCTATGGTATTTTGTTATGACTGCCAGAGCAGACTAATATAGAGAGTTTTAACTTTTCTATCAGTGTAGATTCAGAAGTAGATAAATTTATGTCTTTTTCTCTGCAAAATTTATTTAGTTTGAAATCTATTTGCTAATATCTGAAAGGTCTGTAACTCAACCAAAGTGTTCAAATAAGGGATGCAGCTCAAATGCTTTCTCTCTTTCATCCAAAATGCTAACATCTTGCCTTAGTTCCCCCAATCTCTCTCTCTCTCTTTTAAAAGATATTTTATTTTTAGTAATCTCTATACCCAACATGGGGCTTGAACTCACATCCCTAATAGCCAGAGTCCCACGTTCCTCATACTGAGCCAGCCAGACAGGCCCTCCCCTGATCTCTTTAAGTGCTTTCATCACAAACGTGTTTGGAAATAAAGACGCAATTCGGGCATCCTATATGTATTTTCGGTGGCATGTAATGCATGTTGATTTAATGCATGAGCACAGATTTTATTTATCCACTGCACTGTGGGATCAGGGATGGGCACAGGGGAGCTCTAGGTGAATAATGTGATGGTACTCAAATAACATCTGTTCCCCAAAGTCAGACAGCCCAGTCCTGCTGCAGGCATTGAGAGGGGCCACTGGTGGAGCTCACACACGCCGCCTGATCCTGACCAGCTTCTCTTCATTTTGTTCTTGCATGTATTGATACATATTTATACAATACTATGTATATTCAATCAGAATTTGTTGAATTGAATTATGTAAATGTGCGCGTGCCCATAGTATAAAAATGATACTGCCAGGATATGCGCTCTCCAATCCCGCGGTAGGTCTTATTTATACACCTCATAAAGAATGCTAAGCTCTGAGGTATCTGTAGAATCACAGCTTTCATTTATTGCAGGGGAAAAATATTTACAAGCAGGAATGTGGAATTTCATTTGTTTTGACACGTTGTGGGAGGTGTTCTCAGAAAGGTGTTTTGAGAAAGCACAATGTCATCTACCATTGATCTTATTTGGGGATCACCAGACTGCGCAGGGAAAATGAACAGACTGTCTTTGAGGGTCTGCAGCAAGCTGGGGGCTGTTCCCTCACTGCACAGAAAGCCATCGGGCCTGCTGTTTCCTCTCACTTCCTCATCTTCTTGCCTTTATCTCTTCCTCTTTCCTTCCTTTTCAGTCTCCTTTGCCCCCCCATCTTTTAAAAACTTTTTAATTTGTCTTTTGTAAAATAGGAAATTGTTGGGTTGTTGGTCAAGCTTAGAGGTAGATGAGTGGTCATGTTTTTAGGAGGCAACCATGTGCCTCTTGCTGTTCAACCTAGTAAGTGAGAAGAATGAAAAAAATGAAAATATGAGTATACATAACACTGTACGTGCATATTTCTTACATAAAACTCTGTGTATGTCTGTTTCCCCTGAACTTATGGGGAAGGTTCTATTTCTATTTCCTGGCTACCCCTCATGCAGGCTGATGACTAGAGAAAGCCTTGACTGATTTATTTTCAGGAATAAATCAGTCAAGGGGGATCCTGGGGCAAAGGCCCAGAAGGGGAGAGGAAAGAGGATTTGAATAGGTTTGCCCTCCTTCCCTTTAGCTTCTATTTTCCTATTTATTTATTTTAAAAGATTTTATTTAGTTTTTAAAAGAATTTATTTATTTATTTATTTATTTATTTATTTATTTATTTGCGAGATCATACATCAGCAAGCTTGAGTAAGGAGAGGGGCCGGTGGGGGTTGGGGGGGGTAGAGGGACAAGCAGACTCTGCCTGTGTACAAAGCCTGATATGGGGCTTGATCCCACGACCCTGAGATCATGACCTGAGCTAAAACCAACAGTTGGACGCTTAACCAACTGAGCCACCCAGGCGCCCCTAGAGATTTTATTTTTTAAAATAATACCTATGGGGCAATTGGGTGGCTCGGCCAGTTAAGCATCAGACTCTTGGTTTAGGCTCAGGTCATGATCTCAGGGTCGTGGGATGGAGCCCTGTGTGGGGCTCTGTGGCTGAGAGTGGAATCTGCTTGAGACTCTCTCTCTTCCTGTCCCTCTGCTCCTCCTTGTGCCTACTCATAAATAAATAAATAAATAAATAAATAAATAAATAAATAAATAAATAAAATCTTAAAGAAACCCCAACTAAACAGAAAAGCAACCCACCCCCACCCCTGCCCCAAACCATGGGACTCAAATAATATGGAGCCTAGAGACTGTCTTTTTTTAGAGAGAAAGAAAAGCAGCCCCTATAACATCATGGTAAACCTGGCTCTGAGAGTTGTTTAGAATTTTCTGGGCATGGGTCCCTTTGCTTTTCCAAAGCCTTCTCAAGGTCAAGTGATAAATGTGAAGACAGGCCGCTGCCCATTTAGGGGATGAAAGGAGATAGGAGAAGCTGATCTGAAGGTGGCTGGAAGAGTAATGGGTTTGAACCAGATGCTTGTTGGTGACAAGTGACACCCAAGGCAATTTATAGAACTTTTTTGCAATCCCTGGTGTTGCCAGATGCCTGGAAAGGGGAACTTGATGAGTAATTGAACCTAGGATGGATAGAGCGGTTAGGTGGGCAATAGAGTGAAATGTAATATCACAGGGTTGGGAATCATGACCATAAGAATGATTGTCAGAGTGATACTAATTTCCATTTAATGAACATTCACTATGTCTCTGGGACTGTGCTTTGTCTGAGTGAATTTATTTAATCCTCCTGACAGCTTATGAGGTCTTCTACCCACTGTGTAGATGAGGGAACTGAGGGTCAGAGAGGTTATGTAACTTGCTTAAGATCACACAGATGGGAAATGTTGGAGGCAGGATTTGAACTCCGTTGGTTCGACTCTGAAACCCACATTCTGGGCCATAATACCAAGACTACCAGCCCTGTTGGTACAGGACCACCAGGAAATTAGCAACTCCTGGTGGCACAAATCATATCTCAATTGTCATTTGCCTTTGATTCTTGCACAGTTCCAAGTACATAGCAGGTGCCTAATAAATGATCGTTGACTCAGTTTCTTTGCTCAAGGGGATTATATTCTTATTGGAAGAAAAATACCATCATGCCTGAGAAAGAAAACAGTTTAGGACAAAATACCCAATGCCAAAAAACCGTGGGAGGGTCATAATGGAAGAAAACATATAATCATTTAGCAGATTGGATCCCATTAGCTCCTTCTCTTACAGCGAGGAAACCATCAAAAATCAAATTAAGATCAGAAGGTTGCTTGATGAATACAGAACCCAAGTAAAGGAAATTGGATTTCCTAGAGGGTATATTTTCATCACATGGTGACTGCCCCAGTGAAAAATCCTCCTTCAGCAAGGATTATGTTTGCCCAGTGGACTGGATGTTTGTGTTGGCCAGCTGTGTTCTGTCCTGGTCAGTGCTGGAAAAACACCTACTGTCTCAGCCTCCAGCTCTTTCTAGACTCCATGGTAACTCCCCACTTTCTGTTTGCACTTGTCATTACGACATCTCCCTCTTAGGTTTCCATACACTTTTCACATTACAATTTCCATGTCTACAGTTTATTTTACATGGATTAGAGTGCCTGCTGGTCAGGACAGTGGGCAACTTGTTTCCTGATCTCATTTTAGGGGTGTCTCCTATAAATGAGTGTTTGTTAGCCTTAATCAAGGAGCTAGCCTGTTCTGGGCTTGCATTGTTTTTACCTTTTCCTAAAGCCTGTATCAGGGCTTCTTTTTCTTTCAAAGTATGACTCTCTGGAAAGCTTAAGTTGAATTCCTTTTCTCTCTCTACATGTATTTGAACTTATTTAAATAGGTATCATTATATAATTATGATATTTTTCTTATAATACTATAATTATAACAGAGTTTATTTAAATATATAACTTTTATTTTGAGATTATTGTAGATTCATATGCAGTCATAAGAAATAATACAGAGAGATCCTCTGGACCTTTTACATAAATTACCCCTATGGTAACACCTTGTAAAGCTATAGTATAATATCATAGCCAGCATTTTGACATTGAAACAGGACAGAGGACATTTCCATCAAAAATCCCTCATGTTGTCCTTTCTTTAGCCACACCTGTTTCCTTCTTGTCTCTAACCCTTCCTTGACCCCTGGCAACCCCTAATCTGTCCTCTATTTCTATAATTATTTCATTCAAGAATGTTACATAAATGGAATCATACAGTAACAACCTTTTGGGTTTGGTTTTTGTCACCCAGCATATTCTTTGGAGATGATCCAGGTTGTTGCCTATATCAATAGTTTGGTATTTTATCTTAATTTTTTTTTGGTACTCATTTAAAGAAATTTTTTTAGGTAATTGTTTTTATTGATTGATTGGTTGATAATTTAAAAAATAGTTTGTTATTTTATTGCTGAGTACTATTCCATGGAAGTGATGTACCACAGTTTGTTTAAATGTTCACCCACTGAAGGACATCTAGGTGTCTCCAGTTTGGGGCTATCACAATAAAGCTGCTATTCATGCACAGGTTTTTGTGTGAATGTTAATCTTCAATTCTCTGGGATAAATGAGTATGAGTGTAATTGGTGGGTCTATGATGTGTGTTTAGTTTTTTAGGAAACTATCAAACTATTTTCCAGAATGACTGTGCCATTTTATATTCCCACCAGAAATGTATATGAAATGAAACTGGAGTGATCCAGGTTCTTCATATCCTCATGAGAATTTAGTGTTGTCACTATTTTTTGGCTTGGTTATTCTGGTAGATGAGTAGCAATATCTCACTGTGGTCTTAATTTGCATTTCCCTAATGGCTAGTGATGTTGAACATCTTTTCATCTGCTTATTTGCCATCTGTATATTCTCTGTGGTAATATGTCTCTTCATGTCTTTTGGCCATGCTGTAATTGGATTGTTTGTTTTTTTACTCTTGAGTTTTGAGTGTTCTTTATATATTCTAGACACTAGTCCTTTACCAGATATGTGATTTGCAATTATTTTCTTCCACTGTCCAACTTGTCTTTTCATTTTCTTAAAAGAATCTTTCATAGACCAGAAGTTTTCAATTTTGATGAAGTCCAATTTATCAATTTTTCCTTTTATGAGTCATACTTATGGTATTAAGTCTAACAACTCTTTCTATAGCCCTAGATCCTGAAGATTTTCTCCAGTTATTTTCTAAAAGTTTTGTAGCTTTAAATTTAACATCTTACACCATGGTACATTTTGAGTGAATTTTTGTATCAGTTATGAGAATTAGATTGAAATTTTCATTTTGTTTTATATATTTTTTAATAACTAAGTGCTCTAGCGCCATTTGTGAAAAGGCTATTTTTCCCTTTCATTTTGATATATTTGCATGTGTCTATTTCTGGGTTGCTATTCTGTTCCACTACTCTATATGTCTATCCCTCTGCCAATTCCACACAGTTTTGATTACTATAGCTATATGAAATGTCTCAAAATCAAGCAGACTGATTTTCCTCTGTATTTTTTTATTTTTTTAAAAAGATTTTATTTATTTATTCATGAGACACACACACACACACACACACATACACACACACACACACAGAGGCAGAGACACAGGCAGAGGGAGAAGCAGGCTCCATGCAGGGAGCCTGATGTGGGACTTGATCCCGGAGTTCAGAGGTTCTGCCTGATAGACAGACAGACGACCAACCACTGAGCCACCCAGGGATCCCTGTATTCCTTTTCAAAATTGTTTTAGTATTCTAGTTCCTTTACCCTCCCATATAAATTTCAGAATAATCTTATCTACATTTACAAAAATATCTGAGATTTTAATAAGAATTTCAGGGCAGCCCCAGTGGCTCAGCGGTGTAGCGCTGCCTTTAGCCCAGGGTGTGATCCTGGAGACCCAGGATCGAGTCCCACGTCGGGCTCCATGCATGGAGCCTGCTTCTCCCTCTGCCTGTGTCTCTGTGTCTCTCATGAATAAATAAATAAATAAAATCTTAAAAAAGAAAAAAGAATTTCATTAAACCTGTATATCAGTTTTAGGAGAATTAGTATCTTTACTATGTTGAGTCAATCTTGCCTCTCCATTGATTTAGACCTCCTTTGATTAAAAAAAAAAAATCCACATTGTTTTGTTTTCTTCACACAAGTCCATGTTTTGTTAGATCTACACCTGATCAGCAGATGTAAATGACATTGTAGTTAAATTTTTTGTGTGCCCACATATTCCTTCCTAGTATATAGAAATACAATAGACTTTACATTTATTTTATATCCTGATGATATAAAATAAAACTTGATGAATTATTATTTCTTTTCTTTTCCTTTTTTGGTAGATTCCTATATAGATAATCATGCCATCTGCAAATAAGGGTATGTACACTTTTTATTTCTTTTTCTTACCTTCTTACACAGGCTAGAACTTCTAGGACTATGTTGAATAAGAGTGGAAAGAACAGACATCCTTGCCTTGTTCCTTATATTAGGTGAAAACATTCAGCCTTTCACCAGTAAGTAAAATGTTAGCTGTAGTTTTTTTTTTTTTTTGTGGATGTTCTTTTTCATGTTGAAGTTTTCTTCTATTCCTATTTTTCTAAGATTTTAAAAATCATGAATGGATATTGAACTTTGTCAAATGCATTTGTACATGGAATATGATCATGTGACTTTTTCTGTCAACATTGTGGGCCATATTAATTGACTTTCAAGGATTGAACCAGCTTTTTATCTGTGAAATAAACCCACATGGTCATGGTAAATAATTCTTCTTGTATATTGCTGAATTCTATTTGCTGATATCTTGCTAAGGATTTTTTTGTGTGTGTGTGTCTATATTCATGAAGGATACTGGCATGTAGTTTTCATTTTTTGTACTATCTTTGTCTAGTTTTAGTATTAGGGTAATACTAGCTTCATAAAATGGATTGGGATGTGTTGCCTCCTCTTATGTCTTTCCGTTAGAGATTGTGTAGAATTGTTGTTAATTCTTCTTTAAACATTTGATAGAATTTGGAGTGAAACTGTCTGGGCCTATCTCTCTTCCCCCTTCCTCCCAATTTAAAAATGTACCTTTAAAAGTATTAATGTGTGTGTGTGTGTGTGTGTGTGTGTGTGTGTGTGTGTTTGTGTTTGTGTAATTAGTGCATCAGCTATTACATGATTAATTACTTTTATTTTTTTAAAAGACTGTATTTATTTATCTGAGAAAGCGGAAGAGTTAGAGAGAAAGAGCACGAGTGGGCTGAGGGCAGAGGGAGAAGCAGACCCCTAGCTGAGCAGGGAACTCCCTACTGGGGGCTCAATCCCCAGACTCTGGACTCTGGGATCATGACCTGAGTCAAAGGCAGATGCTTAACTGAGGGAGCCACTCAGGTGCCCCCATGATTAATTACTTTTGAGGCACAAAAGTCAAGTTTCCTGAATGAAACATGCTTTTGAAGTTCTGTTTACAAAATACAAAATTGCCCTTCACAATTTGGGGGTGAAACTTAATGGTCAAAGCTTCATGTCTCCTTTAGTCCCTTCTCTGTTTGCATAGCAATCCAGTGGGAATGTAAGTAATACCATGTATGGCAAGTTTAAGACCAAACCCTGATGGCAGCAAGACTGCCTCCCTGCCTATCACAGACATCTATGGCTCAGGTTATCCTAGTCTAACACGTACTGTCTGTGTGACCTTGGCAAATTATTTACCCCTTTTAGTTTGATTTTCATCCTGAAAAAAAAGGGATGATCATTGGATAGCTACTTGCCTTATAGGGTTGTTAGGAGCAAAGTACGTTCTCAATAATTCCTAGTTGTTGTTATTCTGTCAATGTGAAGGGAATGACTACTTTCACCTGATTCCTTTAAACTGGGGAAGAGAAAAATCAGCATGTCACTTTCTTTGGATGCTCTTTGGCCCATTAGCAGGGTTTCTCAATCTTGGCACCACCGGCACTTTGGGCTGGATAATTCTTTATTGACGAGGGCTGTCCTGCGCGTTGTACAATGTTTAGCAGATTTGTCTCTACTTACATGTGGCACTCCAGCCCCTACAGTTATGGCAATTAATAATATTTCCAGACATTGCCAAATATCCCCTGGGAGTGCAAAATCACCCCTGGTTGAGAACCAGTGGCCATAGTTATATGAACTCTCACTCAAAAATTTCTTGATTAATACATGCTTGTGGGGGAAAGTATGGAAAATACTAGTAAAGGTAAAATACTAATTTAAACCCCAGCTGACTGCAGCTGTTTCAGCCCCTCAGGGAGCGGCAGAGATCCTCTCTGGAGTAAATAGCCTTTTGTTTGGCAAAATACCCTGACAGAAGCTTCTAGGATGACATGCCGGCAGGCCCAGTAGAAGGAGGCCAGGAGGTACAGCGGTAGTCAAAGTGCTCTGCCTAAGAAGGAGTGATTCCGGGTGGAGATGGAGGAGGATGGGAGAGGTGAGCGGAGCTGGGGTTGGAGGGGTGGTGGGGGAAGGGCTGGGCCGTGGTGTGGCAGGTGGTGGTGGCCCTGGGCTGTGCAGATGTGGGAGGGGGAAGAAGCCACTTGCTTGGGGGTGGCTGGAGGAATTGTAAGTGCTGTGATGAAATGGGCACCCTTCTCTGCCCCACCCCTCTCCAACTCCTCACACCTTCTGTGGAGTCTGTTACACCCACAACCATGGTGTTTTAAGAAATGGGGGTGGTGGTGGCGGAAGGGTGGGGAGGAGAAGAGAACTGAGAGAGGTGAGATGTCAGTGGGACTGAGCAAAGTGGGGCAGGAAATGGAACAGCAGATCTGAGAACCAAGCCCTCTGGAATTCTTGGAGCTGGTGGAGGAGCTCAGACTTCTTTCTAGATGGTGGGTGGGGGGGGGGCATTGAATGAGATTTCTGTAAATCTCAAAGGAAGCAGTGATTTAGGCTGCTAGCCATATAGGAAAGGAGACCCTTTGCTGTATTTCCTTCCAGTATTTTTTTCTTTACAGCTAATCTTGGTGCATATAGCCATTTTTCTTGGCTGTACGAGACCCCGGAGGAGGTAGAAGCCATTTCTGCTGCTGCCTGTGCCACCATTTGGAGCCAATGCCGGCCAGAGACCAAGCCGCTGGAGTTGCAGCTCCCTGGTACCTCTGGAGCTGCTGGGTCCCTGGAGGGCAGGGCTGTTCTGAACTGCCCCAAATAGATGGGAGCGTGTGTAGGGGGCGAGGGTAGGGGGGTGGGGGAGTCAGGTGGGTGGAGGTTGTTGGTCGCCTCTCCCTTCCTCCACCTTTATGATACTCTTATCCCCAAACAGGGTTCCCAAGGTCTCTGAGAGTTTAGTAAAAAGGTCTTTTGTTTTCTCATTTTTACTTCTCTTTCTGTGACTCAGGCATTAGTCCTCAAGGACTAGGTTTGAAGGCTATCTGGAGATGGGGACCACGTGGCATTGCCTGGGCTGAAGTGCCAGCCCTCCTCCCAGACAGACTCCTGGCACGGCTGCCCCACGGGCCCACCAGATGGGTTGAGTCCTAGGATGAACACAGCCTAAACTTAGGTTTAAATTTAAACTGTGGAGAAGGAAAAAGAATTTCCCTTCTCCCTTAGAAGGGTAGCCTAGAAAGTTCTGTGGCCAAGATCCCCAGCGATAAAAGATGAACAATAGGAAAAACAGATATTTAAAAACAGGGATCCCTGGGAGCTACCCAGGAAAACTGAATAAAACTCCCAAAAATCGCCCCCAACTCATCACCTTAAATACAATCTTCAGCTAAAAACAAAAGAAAGCTGTGGGGGGTGGGTGTGGGGAGGCCAGTTTCAGGAAGTTACCCAGAAAAGCAAGGTAAACAAGGAGGTTGTTATGCAGACTTAAGTCTTCCCCATGGATTAGAGCTTCTGGTGCTTGAGAGCGGTGCTTCTCTTCCGGGTAAGGTGAGGATGACCCTTAAACAAATGAGTTCCTTTGTAAATGTAAATATTCCTTACAAAAGGCTAAATTCTACTCTGTTTTCAGAGATTCTCCTGCAGTTTCTCAGGAATTATCATCTCAAAATAAGTCTTATGCCAAAGAAACAGATTTGGGGGTGGCCCCTCTACTACCCTTCAAAGCAGTGACAACCTTCTCTCAACCTTTGCTACCACTCGCCAACTCACACAGGCTCACACAAATAGGCAATGACCTGTGGGAAAAAAAAGTCTCTTGAAGATAAAAATGAAAACTACTGAGGTTGGAGGTGGTGGAGACCCCAGGTAAACCTGTGAGGGAGGAAGTGAGGTGGGCTGCCATCTTGGCCAGAGTTCATCAGCTCCCACTCCTCCCCTTCTCTCTTTGGGGACACAGTTCTGTCCCTAGCTTGCTGTGTCTATTCTTCAAAGGTACTGTCAGGATTTTGGCTAACTGAGGAAGCTTGAAAACTGCTAAGGACTGAATTGTGCCTCTGCCCACTCCCCACCCCCACCAACCGCCAACCCAACTTTATAAAATGAAGCCTGTAGGGGAGAAGAAATTTTCCTCCGCTCTCTTCTGTTCTGCAAAATGGAAGCCTTCGAATTAAGCTGACAAAGGACAGATTGACAGAAAAAAAAAAAAAAAGCTTTATTATTTGCAGGCATGTGGAGCTAACAAAAGGAATAGCTGGCTGGTTAAATGGTCCAAGTTTGAGGTTTCTATCCCTAATTTAGTAGGGGAAAGGGAGTGGGAAAGAAAAGGCTTTTATGGAAAGAACAAGTAGATTTCTTGAGGAGTGACAAATGGGTTTTTAAGAGAACAAATGGGAGATAAGAAAGTTTGTGATAATGTTTGTCTATACACGAGTATTCTTTCCTTCTCCTTCAGGGGCACTGACCTCCCATGGAGAAGGGATTTGAGGTTTTCCCTTTGGGGAGTAAATTCACCCTGAAGAGGGAAGTTACTGCAATCTTATTTCATGGAACTTGCTGCTTTTCAGTCATATAAGGGAAGATCTGAGAAGGCTTCTTTCTGCATTTGTTGATTTCCAGTGGCTTTTCATTATTTATGATCCTTATGCCAAAGTGGCATATTTTGGGATGGCACATCCTATAAGCCCTCCTCCCCTCCCCACCCCTCTGCCCCCAATGTGACTGTATTTGGAAAAAGGTCTTGTAAGGAGGTAATTAAAGTTAAATGAGGTCTTGAGGGTGTGGCCCTAATCCAGTAGGGTTACTGTCCTGATAAAAGGAGAAGAACTTCTCCTTGCCCTCCACCCCAACTCCCCCACCAGCTCACAATGAAATCCTCTGAGCACAAAGCAAGATGGTGGCTGCCTGTGGCCGGGAGGGAAAGCTCTCATCCGTCAGACACCAATCCCGTGGACACCTTGATCATGGATTTCCAGGCTACAAAACAAAAAATAAATTTTTGTTTAAGCCCCTCCCCTATCTATGATATTTTGTTATAGTGGTTCAAGCAGGTGAAGACAAAGACTAAAATAGTCTTCAAGAACCAAAAAGCAAAGTTTAAAAAACGGTAGCATTGTAGGGTGTGATGTTAGGCATTCTACAAACATACAAGGGCCACCCTGGTGAGGTACCTCGATTTTTGTCAGGAGTTGGAAAAACTAGGAGGAACTGGGAAATCCTACGTGTGTTTCTAAAAGATAGGAGTTGCATTTCTTGAAGCCCTTCCCTCTGCTGACTTCCTTTCTGTCAGAAACCACCTGGGCCCTGTTCAAAGCAGAGCGTTACCTGCTGATGGATCCAAACCTCGGACTCCAGCCTGGGAGCCCCCGGCTCATTCCCCTTTCACAGGGCCTGATAGAGGGGAGAGCTGCCAGAGGAACCTAATCAGATGCATGCTATCATCTGGAAATGATTAATCCTAAGGACAGATAGAAGCCATGTTGATAGCATTGATTGGTTCCTTATTCCTGACTTGGGCCTGCTTCATTGTTTAAGATTCCACTCTAATTTGTTGGGATTTTCTCTTCGGCATTGTAAAAAGCAAACTTATTTTGCTGGATGAGAACAGAACCTTTTAAACCGGGCTTTGAAGTTTGCAGCTTTGTAACGTGTCAGCCATCTGAAAGCCTCTGCTCTCTTGCCAGCTCGAACCAACCCACAGCCACGATTAGCATATCAAAGAGCAGGGGGGTGTCCTGGTGGGGGCTGCCGGAGTGGCACTGGGCCCACGTTTAGGATGTGAAAAGATACAGGGCCTCTCTACACGCGACCTGCTGCCGGGGTGGCTACTCATTTCACCTTTAATTCCATTTCCTGTCTTCTTCCGGCTGAGCACTTTTGACAATTAAGAACACACACACACACACACACACACACACACCCCTTTCCCTCTCAAAGAACAAAAGGAATTAGAAATGGAAAAAAAAAAGAAAAAGAAAAAGGAAAGAAAAAGGAAGGTTGGTGTTTTAGGGGGTGTAAAACCCTTTCTAAAATCCAAACAACTCCCACAGACAAATACGCCAACTCTTCAATAGTTATTCTAGTGCCTTCGTTTTAACTAATTGCTGGGTTAGCACAGAAACTTCAGAAAGGTTGGCGGAAGCAATTTAAAGTACAATTTTTACCGTTGCCCTGAGGTGACATCCGAAATAATTGCAACCCTTAATAGCCAGGCCGAGCGGGGTGGTGGATGGCCTGGTTACTTGATCCTAACGAGAGACTCTGGCACCGCTGAGAAGATAGTCCCCGGCACAGCCTGGCTTCTGGGGCCTGACCAGCAGCTGTAATAAGTCTTGGGGGGCCCCCAGGCAGGCAGGCAGAAATGGGTGACCCTGAATACAGACGGAGAGAGAGGAGAGAAAATAGACAGAAACTAAAGACTCCCAAGATAATATTCAGGGGAATAAACAAAAGGCGACAGGAATGACAGGAGAGATAAGGGAAAGATGCCCATAATGAACTGATTTTGAAAGAAAATCATCTGAGTGCTTTTCATGTGAAAAGTATACACAAATGGGTACCATGAGTGAAGGTGGTCAAAAGATAGGAACTTCGAACTTCCAGTTATAAGAGAAGAGGTCCTGGGGACCGTCCTGGGCAGTGTGGTGACTCTACTTAATGATACTGAATTGTATATGTTGCTTAAGGGAGTAAATCTTAAAAGTTCTCATCACAAGAAAAGAAAATTGTAGCTATTTTCTTTCTTTCATTTTGCCTTACCCACATGTATGAAATCATTATGCTATAATATTGTTATGCGCGTAACCTAACATACAACCTAGTTATGTTAGGCGTATAACATACAAGAGTATTATATGTTATGTCGATTGTATGCCATATGCCAATTTTATCTCAATGAAAAAAAGTAACAGAAAAAAGTATGTATCATATAGAACTGTCTTCTTTTTTGGGGGGAATCTAAATTGAGTGAATTTTTTTTTTTTTTTGAGATTCCTAAAATATGTAAGGGAGGATATAGTAATATCCTAATTCCTTCCTCAAATTTCAACTGTTCCTTGAGTTAAAAAACAAATCAGGAAGGAAATTCATCAAAGCATTAATAGTAGATATGCTTGGGTAGATTGGAGAAGGTTTTATTTTATTTATTTATTTTTAAAAAGATTTTTATGTTTAAGGGGCGCGTGGGTGGCTCAGTTGGTTCAGTGTCTGCCTTTGGCTCAGGTCATGATCCCAGGGTCCTAGTATTAAGCCCCCATCCGGCTCCTTGCTCAGTGAGGAGGCTGCTTCTCCCTCTGCCCCTCCCCTTGCTTATGCTCTCATGCTCTCTCTGTCTCAAATAAATAAATAAAATCTTTAAAAAAAATTTAATGTCTAAGAAATCTCTATACCCCAAGTGGGGCTTGAACTCACAACCCCAAGGTCAAGAATCCCATGCTCTACTGACTGAGCTAGCCGGGCAACCCTGTGTTATTTTGCTTTTATACTTTTTTTGTATTTTTCAAATTTTCAACAATGGGTATGTACTAATTTTACATAAATAAATATCATGGACTCCATTTGAAATTGGAGGAATGGCTGTCTTCCCACTGGTATGCAAGTTATGGACACAACAGAATTTAAACTAGAAAGAAATTTGAATGTTTAGTTCTCCCTATCTGCTTAAATGGGAGGGATCTTAGAAACAGGGAGGTGAAATCCAAGGTCATGTAGCTCGTTCCCAAAAGATCAGAATCTAGAGCAGAGCTGCTCAGTTCACCAGACACATGTGGCTACTGAGCACTTGAAATGGGGCTAGTCCTAATTGGGATGTGTTCTAAGTGTGAAATATACTTGGATTTTGAAAAATCTTTTTTTGCCATGCATGAAAAAATAGAAAATATCTCAATAATTAAATTCACTACATGCAGAAATGATGAATTTTGGACATAACAGGCTAAAATTAATCTGTTTCTATTTATTTTAGTGTGGCTACCAGGAATTTAAAAATTACATATATGGTTCCCGGTACAGATTCCTATTGGACAACACTGATGGAGAATACAAGTCTTGATTCTCAACCTAGTGTTCTCTACATCCTATTTTGAAAGGGAGAATGTCAAAAGGTAAGGACAAATTTACTTCTCCTTTTCTGGAATTAGGTAGTGAAACATTACTCAAAGTGACAATATTATTACTGATTTTATAATTTCTTGTTTTGTTGAAGATATATAGTCTGTATCTTCCATAGATAATGGAGGATTGTTTATTGCATAATTGCACATGGATATTCATGCCTGAGGTGTTTCCTTGGAGTTATTTTTTGCTGTTATGCATCATTACCACTATGGGTCAAGTTGTTCTTGCCTCCTCCTCAAGAAGATTCAGAAAAAGAAAATAAATATGCATTCAAAAACCAAACTTCAAGAATGGAAGGAAGTTAATTTTACATAATGGTTTACAACTCCTTTTTTTCTAAGAGAGAAAGAGAGGGAGAGAGAGAGTGCGCGGGGGTGGGGGGTGGGCAGAGAGAGAGAATCTTTTTTTTTTTAAGATTTTATTTATTTACATGAGATCGAGAAATAGAGAGAATGTGCACAAGCGGCAGGGAGGAGCAGAGGAAGAGGGAGAAGCAGGGAGCCCAACGTGGGGCTGGATCCCAGGACCCTGAGATCATGACCTGAGCTGAAGGCAGGTATTTAACCAACCGAGCCACCCAGGTTTCCTGAGAGAGAGAATTTTAAGCAGAATCCACCCTCAGTGCAGAGCCTGATGCAAGGGCTTAATCTCACAACTCTGAGATCATGACCTGAACCAAAATCAAGAGTGGGATGCTCAACCAACTGAGCCACCCAGGTGCCCTTGGTTTACAACTCTTTGTGCAGTTATGTGAACATTTCCTCAATCCATTGACAGACCTGTTGTCTCGCCTAATCTTCTGTCACTCCTGGTCCCCCTCGTCCCAAGTATGCCACCCCACAATATTGCTACTTTGACATAAAGATTGTTTTGAGCAGGAGGTGATAAACTCTGCCCGCCCCCTTCCTGCCTAAAAGCTGAGTATAAATTTTGCTTTGTAAACGTAACATACATTTTCATTTGTACAGGTGTCCTGTCCCACATTTGCAAGAGGACAATGGTTCTCAGTCACTAGAGAAGATTCTCATCATTGGAGAAGGCACTGCTTGAGTCTGCATAACAAACCTTACTGAATATAAATAACTCTCATCTTCCAGTAGCTTCTGCTATATATTTACCTTCCCACAATTTACCACCCCTAAAAGTCCAATTTCCCCACACTTCTCTTGTCTAATTACTTCCCCACAATTTATTGTCCTTTGTTAAAAATAGTGTGTAAGTGTCTAGGACTAACAGCTCCTTTGGAGTTTCCATTTCTTTTCTGTGGGGCCTCTTGTGTGTATCTAAAATAAACCTTTTCTTCTGTGAATCTGTCTTTTGTCAGTTTAATTTTCAGGTTCCAGGCACAGAACCTAAGAGGGTAGAGGAAATTTTTCCTTTCTTATACATAGTACTAGACATATGAGCTTTTTTTTTTTTTTTTTTCCCTAAATCAGTTGACAGTGAGGCTGATTAAATATAAAATATTCATTGGATTTTTTGGGGAAAATTCAGTACAGATGTTCTTTTAAACATATATATTTAACTGTATCCCATAAATTATATTTCCAATAGAAGTTATTTTGGCATATTGAATTAGATATACTTTTAAGAAACCAAGAATTTATAGACACAGCCGCCGTGAACAGATTGCTGTGCCACCCTGACATGAAGAAGGCATGTTTCACATCACACCCAAAGATTCAAGAAGCTAAGGAATGTGATTCTTGTGCAAACACTAATGTGCTAGGTCCTATGAGGTGAGAGAGGGTAGAGGACAGATGAAGATGGCCTTGACCATCAGGGAGCTGTCATGGTTAGGAAACAAGATTAAATCTCAATCTGCATTAAAAAGCAGGGTAACTTGGGATGCTGTGATGGCTCAGTCAGTAGAGCATGCAACTCTTGATCTCAGGGCTGCAAGTTCAAGCCCCATATTGGGTGTGGAACTTACTTTACAAAATTATTTAAAAAAAGAATAAATGAATGAAAGGAAACAGTATAACTTAGCACTGAATAAGAGCCTACCTGGGTAGGCTCCAGGTACCAGGATTGTTAGGGAAAGGAAAACTCAGAGCAAGATCAGAGGAAGGTGAAGAATAGCCAGGAGGAGCTCAGGTCTGAGCAGAGAGGGACTTCTCAGGCAGTATGGGGAGAGGCACAGAGATAAGAATTCATAAATTGTATGAGCCCTAAAAGAAGGTTAATAGAAGACAAGATCACAAAAGCAAGTGCCTCATCTCTTTTGTTTACTGCTGTACCCCACATGCCTAGAACAGTGCCTGGCACATTGGAGGCATTTACTATTACTTGAAGGAATGAATGAACACATTTATTGAGCCTCTCTTGAGTGCCAGGCATTTTTTACTTTTGTCATTTAATTTTCTCAAAGATTAAATGAAGTGACCATTTTTTTTCTATGTGGCAAAAAATACATAACATAAAATTTACCCTTTTGGCCATTTCTAAATGCACATTTCAGTCATGTTGAGTGTATTCACGTTGTTGTGAAATAGATCTCCAGAACTTTTTCTTCTTGCAAAACATTTTCCTCCTCTCTCCTCCCAGTCCCTGGCAACTACCACTCTGTTTTCCAACTCTATGAATTTGACTATTCTAGGGACCTCATGAAAGTAGAATCATATACTATTTGTCCTTTGGTGCCTGCCTTGTTTCTCTTAGTGTAATGTCCAGTTGTAGCATGTGACAGGATTGCCTTCCTTTTTAAGGCTGAGTAATATTCCATTATACTGACATATCACATTTTGCTTATCTGCTCATCCTTTGATGGACCCCCTTGAGTGCTCCCACCTCTTAGCTATTGGGAATTGTGCTGCTATGATTATGGGTGTATGAATATCTCCTCAGGACCTGCTTTCAATTCTTTTGAGTCTATGCCCCGAAGTGGAATTATTGGATTAGGTATGCATTTTTCTCCTTACTATATGAATGATGACACAGAGGCCCTGGGATCTCTTGAAACTTGCCCCTGGTCCCATGAGCAGAAGGCACAGAACAACGTCTGACTCTAGACTCTAGCCTGTGCTCATTTTCATCCCATTCTGAGGATCAGCTTTACCTGAGTAATTGAAGAATACACCCAACTTTAAGTTGGGAAATTGGGGATTACATTTATGCCTACTCTTGGGAGCTGCTGACTTTGTGGTTTACATAATTGGAAATGGAAGATGGCTCAGAGCTCTGTTCTATCCAAAGCTCAAGTTACACAAGTGGTTGACAACAATAAATTGGCTGAATTCTTTTCTGAACAGCAGATTCCAACATTGTTCTGCATTTGTTGCCGTTTTGCAATGATTAAATGCTAACAGAAGTCCTGGGTGGATTGTTTTAGAATTAGCTGACCAAGGACCTACTTATAATTCCTTAACCTTGAGCACATCAGTATTCAAAGGCAATTTTAACCCGAGCTGTTTGACTATGAAATTGTAATGTATGCCAGTCACCATATTGCCAAATAGTTTTAAATCCATATTAAGATTTTAAATGGAATTTAGTGAGTCTGATTTTGTAGTGGTTCGAAGATCAAGATGCGTGGGGAGAAAAGAAATTATTTCTTTATTTCCTTTCTAACCTTATTGTCTTTTATGATTATTGTTTTTTTTAGAATTATTTATTTATTTTAGAAAGAATGAGAGCAAGAGCATGAACAGTAGGGAGGGACAGAAGGAGAGGGAGAGAAATCCCCAGGCACAGTCCCTGCTGAGCATGGAGCCTGGTGCAGGGCTCGATCTCACAACTCTGAGATCATGAACTGAGCCAAAACCAAAAGGCAGATGCTCAACCAACTGAGCCACCCAGACACCCCTGTCATTTATTCTTGATCATCAGTTGAAGTGACACTTGGGATTTGTGTGGTATGGATGGTGGGGATAGAGATGCTCTGTATGCATGGAAGGAGAAGAAATAGTAACAGGGTGAGGGGAAGGGCAGGGAAGACGGAGGAGGGAAGATTACGATGATCTTATACCTGGATGGATACTGAGGGCCATTTAGGCCCTTTGCTTCATTAAGGGGGAGGTCCAGATGCAGAGAAGTTGGGTGGTTAGCCCTGCTGTGTGGTGGGTAACGGTTCTGCTGGAACTCCTGCAAGTCACATCACTGTCATTCCAGGGCTCTCCAGACTTCCATATACCTATTTGTACCTGCTCAAAAGTTATTTTGGGGCCCAGGCAGGGAAAGAAGGGTACGCTCCAACTGGGTCATTTAAGGAGAGTTTTGTAAAGGAATTGCAGGACAAGATTAAGGGGAAAGGTTAGGGACAGTGCAGTATGCCAGGATACATACATAACCTGTGAGTTGCCTCTATGATCCCTGGGTTGGAAAGAGTGGGATACAGGAGTAGCTGCCAGAACCTGGACAAGGACAACTCTAGGCAGAGGGCTGCCGGATAGGAGCCACGAACTTTGGTGATTAGGTGGTGGCCTATATCCGTGACTACTATTTCTGGAGAAAGAATGGTCCACATTGCAATCTGGCCACTTTTCCTGGGCAATTATACACCTTAATTTTAATGGGGTTCATTCTCATCGGTACAATGAATTATGGTAGATCCTGTAGAATTTCATTTCAATTGGGCACTGAAACCATACCTGAGGGGACACCTGGGTGGCTCAGTTGGTTTAAGCATCTGCTTTCAGCTCAAGTTGTGATCCCAGGATCCTGGGATTGAGCTCCAGGTTGGGCTCCCTGCTCAGCGAGGAGTCTGCTTCTCCCTCTGTCCCTTGCCACTCTGCTCATGCTCTCTCTCAAATAAATAAAACAAAAAATTAACAACAACAACAAAAAGAAACAATAACATGAGACTGGGTGTGACCCAGGTTGGCAAAAAGGCTTTATGCACAGAGCCATGCATTCCTTTGGAGGGGCACATAGGGGCTAGTTGTGTTGGGGTCGTCTCCTGAATAGTCTCTTCTGAACCCTGGTATGGGAGGAGAGTTGACTTTCACCATTAAGTGCTGTTCTTTATATCAGTTTCATTAACTTATGCAGCAGATAAATTATATTCTTCATTATTCGGCAATCCATAGTCTTTAAAAAGTTTTTTTATTTATTTTTAAAAGATTATTTATTTATTTATCATTTATTTATTCATAGAGGCACACAGAGAGAATGAAAGGCAGAGACACAGGCAAGAGGGAGTAGCAGGCTCTATGCAGAGAGCCTGACGAGGGACTCGATCCAGGGTCTCCAGGATCATGCCCTGGGCTGCAGGTAGTGCTAAACTTCTGCGCCACCGGGGCTGCCCTAAATATTTTTTTTTTAAGATTTTATTTATTTATTCATGAGAAACAGAGAGACAGAGGGGTAGAGACACAGGCAGAGGGAGAAGCAGACTCCATGCAGGGAGCCCGATGTGGGACTCAATCCTGGGTCTCTAGGATCATGCCCTGGGCTGAAGGTGGCACTAAACCGCTGAGCTACCCAGGATGCCCGTATTTTTCAAAGATTTTATTTATTTATTCATGAGAGGCAGAGAGAGAGAGAGAGAGAGAGAGAGAGAGAGAGGCAGAGACACAGGCAGAGGGAGAAGCAAGATCCATGCAGGGAGCCTGACACGGGACTTGATCATGGAACTCCAGGATCACACCTTGGGCAGAAGGCAGGTGTTACACTGCTGAGCCACCCAGGGATCCCCTCTTTTTTTTTTTTAAGATTTTATTTATTTATTCATGAGAGATACACAGAGAGAGGCAGAGACATAGGCAGAGGTAGAAGCAGGCTCCCTGGGGGGTGCCCAATGAGGGGGTCAATCCCAGGACCCTGGGATCACAATCTGAGCCAAAGGCAGATGCTCAACCACTGAGCCACCCAGATGTGCTAGCAATCCATGGTCTTAATTCAGTAGATTATTAGGGAGTCTATTTTCTGTCACTCCTATGATTTTATTGTATGGGGGCTAAATAGAAGTGAATGGACAAACATTGTGTCTTTCTTTCTTAATTGGTAGGCCAAAGTCTATACAGGCTCTGAGAAGTATGCGTTTCTGAAGTCAGATTATGTCAGCTTGAGTCCTAGATCTCCATTTGTCTAGCTATTGGGCTTTAGACAAGCTACCTTCAGGTTCAATTCTCTTACATGTAAGATTGAGTAAAGGTGTATCAGTTAGGACTAAGTTCAAGAGTACAAACCAGAACATCCCAAATAATAGTGGCATAGTCACCTATGAGTTTATTTTTCTCTTGTATAAAATAAATCTGGTGGTAGACTGGCATAGCCTGGGATAGTAACTCAAAGATTTTATCAGAGACCTAGGTTTCTTTCATTTTCATCCTCTACCATCTTTAGTTTGAGTTTCCCATATATAGATGACAAGATGGCAGCTGGTGCTCCAGCCATCTCACCCAAACTCTTAATATAGAGAGAAATAGAAGAGGACAAAGGGGCACATACAATCATCCTGTCCCCCTTTCTGCAGGCTTGACTCACCCACTCCCGTTTTTTTATCCCATTGGCCACTGCAAGGTAAGCTGGTAAATTAGTGCTTTCACTGGGCATAGTGAAGTTTCATATAACATAGGGGCTTCTTGGGGATCCCTGGGTGGCTCAGCGGTTTAGTGCCTGCCTTTGGCCCAGGGTGTGATCCTGGAGACCCAGGATTGAGTCCCATGTTGGGCTCCCTGCATGGAGCCTGCTTCTCCCTTTTCCTGTATCTTTCTCTCTCTCTTTCTCTGTGTCTCTCATGAATAAATAAATAAAATCTAAAAAAAACAAAACAAAACAAAAAAAACAGGGGCTTCTTCTAAGGAAGAAAGGGAGATGGATGTTGGGTAGGCAACTTTCAGACTGCCAGAGCAGGTGGCGATAGACTTTTTCAACCTTCATGAAGTTGAGATGATAAATCCACAGAAAAGTGTTTAGCAAACTGGCTGACACTTGGGAAGCTTTCATTTCCCACAATATGTAATTATAATTGAATTCTAAAGCAACGGGATTGCTCTGAAAGTAATCAAATTAAACAGAACAACATGTATATGCTTTTACCTTCACAAGTAGTCACCTTGGAAGGCAACATAACATGTCCGTTAATTTTATAGTCAGAAATCAGTTCAGAGTCATTTTACTATTTATATAAAAACAATAGCGTTGTTGGGCACATCTCACCACCATCAGCTTCATCATCCATTATATTCAATAAAATTAGATTTGAATGGCATTCAAGGGACGACAGTTGTTGATGGGTAAGAGTATTTATTTTTAAAATGTTCAGTAGGCTTTATAGGGAATTCTGGTTCAGTTATCTCCGATTTCCAGAAGCCAGACTTGCACAGTTTCCACACTAATGGGAGATATTTATATGAACATAACTGAGGAAAGTATATGAAAAACGTATTTGAACTAACCATGAAGATGAGTGCAGTCGAAAGTGCTTAATAGGGGCACCTGGGTGGCTCAGTTGGGTCAGTGTCTGCCTTTGGCTCAGGTCACCATCCCAGGGTCCTGGGATCAAGTTCTGCATAGGGCTCGCTGCTCAGCCAGAGGTCTCCCTGTCCTTCTGCACCTCCTCCTGCTCATGCTTTCTCTCTCTAACGCTCCCAAATAAATAAAATCTTTAAAAAAATAAAAAATAAATAAAGTACTTAATAGGCTTCATATACTAACCTTTGTTGAGATATTCATGGTGATTTATGCTTATATCTGAAATTGGACAGTGATCCATTGGAATTATACAGATATTCTCA
Source organism: Canis lupus baileyi (assembly GCF_048164855.1). Classification (NCBI taxonomy): domain Eukaryota; kingdom Metazoa; phylum Chordata; class Mammalia; order Carnivora; family Canidae; genus Canis; species Canis lupus. The sequence continues at coordinate 12,252,636 of NC_132874.1, forward strand.
TTCCCTTATTGAAGGTGGCTGGAAGTTTGTATAGGAGAAATGCATCTCTGTATCTTAGGACTAAGTTCAAGAGTACAAACCAGAACATCCCAAATAATAGTGGCATAGTCACCTATGAGTTTATATGGCAACAATGCTTTATAAAGTAAACATGTGAGACTCATTTACATACTTGATCATGCAATGATTTTCATAAAGTAGGCCTATTTTATATATTGCATTTAAGACCAAAAACTTGTCATGATGTGAGTTCTGGTCTTTTGTTGGTCAACTTGAGGATAGGTGTTATATTACACAGTCTACCCTGTCATATTGTCTATTCTGACATCATCACCTGTAAAATCTAGAGGTAACCTCAGCTATCTCCTGGCCTCATTTAAAATTTTATAGGTGAGGCTGCTGAGGCTCAGAATTTAAATGACTTGCTTGAGATCTCTTAGCTAATATATGATAGAGCAGGTACAAGAACTCAGCTTGTCCAGGTCCTGATGCCAGGCCTCTCTCCTTATACCAGATTCCTTCTTACTCACTTCAGGGTTGACATGGTTCTATAAGTTTTCTCCACCTAGGACAGAGGAGAGGAAAACACTGGGTCTGAGAATTGTAAATCTTGGCTTCTCAAGTGTAGTGAGACAATGATTATAACTTCTCTGCCAATATCCATTCTTCTCTTCCTTCCACAACTCCCAAGTTTTTGCTGCCTGATGAGACTACATATCCTAGCCCCCCTTGCAGCATGGTACAGGCAAGTGGCTGTTCTGGCCAATGGGGTGTGAGAGAAGGTGAGAGGGTACAACTTCGATACCGTGCCCTGTTCTCCATTCCTTTCCCACCAGTTGGGAAGATGACCCTGAAGTAGACACCTCCCATCACAAGATGGAAGCCACATATTGAGAATAGCAGAGCTGCCCTAACTATCTCTAGACTATTTTTTCCCCCCAAGATTTTATTTATTTATTCATGAGAGACACACATACAGAGAGGCAGAGACACAGGCAGAGGGAGAAGCAGGCTCCATGCAGGGAGCCCAATGTGGGACTCAATCCCAGGTGTTCAGGATCATACCCTGGGCCGAAGGCGGCGCTAAACTGCTGAGCCACCTGGGCTGCCCTAGACTATTACTACATGAGACAAAACCAAAAATTCTGTCTTTGTTTATACCACTGTGTGTGGGGTTCCCTTGTTATAGCAACGGTGACTATACCCTAACTAGCACCCCTTGGTGTCAATCACATCGTTCTGTGATACAGTGAGAAGCAAAGTAAGGTCCAAGTTGCAATTCACTGAGGCCATTTTTGCTTAGGCGCAGATTTTAAACTTACGTCCTTATTTTATGTCAGATTAAGCATTCGTGCTACCAGTCAAAGTGGTTCACTACAAGGAGCATTGATGGGGGAGCTGGATCCAGGCTTCTCACATTACCTTGCTGCTAACTTTCAAAGCGCCTCCATGGCATGCTTCCTTACAGGATGGAGATACGTTGTTCAGTTACCTCCCAGAAAAAAAATGGTTGTGAAGCATTTGGCAAATGCATCTTTCTGCCTACAATGCTGAACAAATACAGTAGTAGCTTTCTTGGCACCTCCTGAATCTCTAAGGATTTATAGATTGGCCTTTTTATTTGAAGGGGGCTCGACTGGCATGACTCACCTGAGCTGATGAACTCTCTCTGTCTTAACCTTTAGGATTTAGTGCAAGTATGATCCTTTCCTCTATCTTTGTTAACAGCACCATGATGAGGAAGACATCTGAGCCATGGACAGGGAACCTGGAGGACCCCAGCTGACCATTTTCTCTCTCTTTTTTTTTCTTCCAGAAGTGGTCTTTGTGTCCATGTTCTGGCGATTGTCTGAACCTAGAAGTGTTAAGTGAAGGAGACTTGCTTCTGAAACCTTTCTGATGTGACCAACATCACATTTGTAAGAATCACCAAGTTGCAATCACGTTTTTGGCACTAATTCCCAGGTTAAGTCTCTGTGTCGTACATATGATAGCTCATGATGACGGCTGGACCAGACTCCTGATACTTTGCCTTGAAGACCTTTACTTAAGTAAGTGACTCCTGACCCTTTTATTTCAGCACTTTCTGAACTTTGCCAGAAAGTGTTTGCTTATGCCAGGCAGTCCTTAACATTTCCCTCTGGGCAAACTTGGGTCTTTGGTTCAGTTACTTTTGACCAATTAATCCTTCTTTTATCCTAAGCATCTCTATAAGGGAGAGACCAGGAACACTTTCAAGAGCAGACCCTTTTTTCAAAGGAGCATAAATTGTTAGAGCATGTAACAGTATGTGAGAACACAGTCCAAGCACATTTTTAACACGAACTACAACAACTGATGTCAGAACAATGAGTGGACAGCATTGTTGCCATAATAGCCCTGCATGGAAATGATTGGTTGTTATCAAAACCCGCTCACCATGTTGGAATACGTTTGGGTGAAATGAACAAGGCTGTTATTTTTCACTGTCTGTACGGGGCTCATCACTGTGTCATGTTCTCTGTGATGTGGATAGAAGGGAAGAAGGTAATGATGTGGGCTGGGAGAGGAAAGAGTGGAAAGGTCTGGATTCATGGCTGCTATATGCTACAAATATATCATCAAAAAAAAGATTTATTTACTTGAGAGAGAAAGAGAGAGAGAGAGAGCAAGTTGGGGGAAGGGTTGAGGGAGAGGGACAGAGACTCTCAAGCATACTCTGTGCTGAGCACAGAGTGACATGGGACTCTATCTCACCACCCTGAGATCATGACCTGAGCTGAAACTAAGAGTCAGATACTTAACTGACTGAGCCACAAGTGCCCTAGTTGTATTATTTAACCTCATGAAGATTGTGTCACTTAATTTTCTCTGTAGCCCTGCATGGTAGGTAGCATCCCAAATGTATGGAGGAGGAAGTTGAGATTCAGAGAGGCTAAGTAACATTCAGTTAAAAGGTGTTGGAGAGGTGTTGGTGTTGGAGCCTGGCTGGCTCAGTTGGTAGAGCGTGTGACTCTTGATCATGGGATTATGAGTTCAAACCCCATGTTGGACATAAAAGCTTACTTAAAAAAAAAATGTTGGAGAGAAAATCTGAATCTATATTCGCCTGACTCCAAAATCCTTACTCTTGCCATGATACCATATTTGCTTCCTGGTGAATAGAAAGTGTGCCAGAGGGAGGAAAAAAAAAAAAAAAAAAAAAAAAAAAAACCCAGATAGCAAAGTCTGTTATCCCAGCCAGTTTAAACAGATGCCAACTTGGAACACACTCAATTTAGGAAAAGTAGAGAGAATGAAGAGCTACCTTGCAGCATCCTTGGAGAAAACCAGATGTAGGAATAAGAAGTATAGCAAGAATGCTTGTATTAGAGAAAGGAGTCAATTACACAGGGTATGTGATGTAAACTTGGAAAAAACAGGAAAGCTACAGCTGAATACTTAGATTCACAAAGTAACAAGGTTTACTATTTTTTAAAAATAGTAAAGATTGGGACACCTGGGTGGCTCAGCCGTTGAGCGTCTGCCTTCAGCTCAGGTCATGATCCTGGGGTCCTGGGATCGAGTCCCATGTCGGGCTCCCTGCATGGAGCCTGCTTCTCCCGCTGCCTGTGTCTCTGCCTCTCTCTCTCTCTCTCTCTGTGTATCATGAATAAATAAATAAAATCTTTTAAAAAATAGTAAAGATTTTATTTATTTGAGAGAGAGAGAGAGAAGAGAGAGAGATTGTGCCTACCAGTGGGAGGAGGGGCAGAAGGAGAGGGAGAAGCAGACTCCCTGCTGAGCAGGGAGCCCAATGTGGGGCTTGATCCCAGGACCCTGAGATCATGACCCGAGCTGAAGGCAGACACTTAACTGACTGATCCACTGAGACACCCCCAAGATTTACTTTTATTAAAAACCCACTAATGATTTAGTGGGTTGAGACCCTTTGGAACCTTGGTGGGACATGAATGTTTGCATTTGAGAGGGGTATTAATCTTTGGGAACCAAGAGACAAAATCTTAATACAGCTGTCCAAGATTTTGACCCTTGGTATATATACTCCATCTCTCAGTTATTCGCTCCAACACTAGTCTAGGTAATCCTGTGAAAAGATTTTGCAGGTATAACTAAAGTCCCACATCAGCTGACTTTAAGATAGGGAGGTTTCCAGGGGGACTGACCTAATTACAAGTCCTTTTAAAGCAGACTTTTCTCCGTCTGGTTGTAGAAGAGGAAGAAACAAACATCTCTGTTGTGAACTGCCCGTGGGGGTCGATGCTGGCCAACAGGAGCCACATGGCAAGGAATTGTGAGACAGCCTCTAGCTCCTGACAGTGGTCCTGGCTTGACAGCAGGGTGGAAAATGAAGACCTTAGGCCTACACTCATAAGTAAATGAATTACTGCTAATAATCTGTGAGTTTGGAAGAGAACCAAGCCCCGGATGAGTACACAGCCCTAGCTGACACCTTGATTTTGGTCCTGTGAGACCTTGAGTAGAGGATGTAGTTATTCCGTGTCCAGACTTCTGACCTCTAGAAATAATGAGATAATAAGTAGATGCTGTTTTAAGCCAGAAAATTGTGGTGGCTTGTTATGCAGCAACAGAAAACACACACATTCCATTTTGCTGGTTCCCTGTAGAAGCCATGAAGAAGCTATGGCAAGTCTTTTGCTCTATGAGCAAATTGATGCACAAATAAGCGTAAATACCTTGCTCAAGTTCGTTTAACTCATTGATCATAGAGCTGGGAGTAGACTGGTTCTTTGGGATCTGATAGTAAATAAAGAACTTTTAGCTTGACCCTTGCTTGCACATCCTGACATGCTCATGCATGCTCTCATTACCAGGGCGATGCATTTGATCATGTTTTGGTTCAATGAAACAAGTGGTAATAAGGGGAAGAATGTGGCAGGGGAAGAAGTCAGGAGAGGGGCGATAGGGATCCCATGCACCTCTTCCTGTGATTCCTAGACTCTGCGTGAGCACAGGCTCTTAGGTATATACCTGTGGAGAGAGCCTCCTTTAACCTCTTGTCCATACTCTTGGGTCTAGTCTATAGTATCTTCTGATGTAAGGGTTTATAGTCTTTATCATTTATTTTAATTATTTTATTTTATTTTTTTAAGACTTTATATATTTATTCATGAGAAACAGAGAGAGGGGCAGAAACACAGGTAGAGGGAGAAGCAGGCTCCATACAGAGAGCCTGATGTGGGACTCGATCCCTGGACTCCATGATCACACCCCAGGCTGAAGGCAGATGCTAAACCGCTGAACCACCCAGGGATCCCTATCATTTTTTTTTTTTTAATGAAAGACTTATGGCTAACCATGTATTATATCTGTGTGTGTGTGTGCCTGTGCATATGGGTATGTATCAAATTCTCCAGTGGTTCCCTGGGAAGCCCTTGAAAATCTGTTGCTGCTTCAGATGGGATGAGAGGAAGAGGAGGGCTCATGTCTCCGTTTTCCTTTCTTTGTCTTAGCTGTGTTCATGGCTGTCCTGAATAAAGACTATGTTCCAACTTCCTTGTGGTCAGGTACAGTCATGTGACCAAGTTCTGATCAATGGATTTTGGGGGAGAAATGATGTGTGCTGTCCCAGGCAGCATTGTTAATACAGGTGAATGTTGTATCCTCCTCTTGGTTTGCCCCCCCTCCTCCCGCACTTCCTTCAGCTGGAATTGAGATGTAGCGGTGCTCCACTCTGGACCAGATGGCCGACTACAACATCCAAGAGATGGTGGAGCAACAAATCAGAAGGACTTTCGTCATCGAGCCAGTAGCTGCCAGACAGCTTTGGATGGCTCAAGCCTGGACTGTTATGTGAGAAAGAAGAAAATTCTTACCTGTTTGAGCCACTCTGACTTTAGATCTTTGTTACATCAGCCACACTCAGTACCTAAGTCCTCACTAATGCATTTGCTTACCAAAGCATCTGGGAACAGTATGTGCATTATTCAAATGTAACAATACGTGTAAGAGCTTGTACAAATGTAGCTTTACCTGTTACTGTCAGTGATTTGGATGATGACTTGCTGCTTTGTTCTCTTCCACTTTTCTCTGACTTATTCCTCCTTTTAAAGAACCTAGCTCCAGCGTTACCAACTTTGGTCTTTCTGGGTCGTTCAACGTCCTCCCTTGTGTGGTCTTGAGACCCCTTGCGCATGGCTCTGCAGTGGTACCCGGCCTCCTGTGGTAAGATTTCTCCCATCTTGGGTCTACCTGCCTTGGATGGAAATGGCCTGGGTCCCACAGGGCTGTGGACTCCCTTAGGGCAGGGCCGACTCCTGTGCAACCAGAGAGCCTGCTGCATATTAAGTCCACGACACATATTTGTGTTAAGTGATCATACATATGAATGAAAGAAGACATGGAGGAATGGATTGTAAACCAGAGCGTTTACAACGACTGTCTCCTTGTTACTGCTGAAAACTCACTTCTTTATGCCTGATGTCGGCACACTCGGGACTCTGCAATATGGATGTCTGATATAAAATGGGGTTTTATTTGGGAGGGACACACTACACAGTTAACATTAAATGCCCTTTATTTTTCGTACAATTGGAGCTTTCAAATCAAGTCATAGTCATATAACTTTTCATCTCCTTTCTCTCTTGCTCTCCTTGTCTGTTTCCTTCCACCCTCAGGAAAATCCCCCTATCTCTATCCTTTTATTTTCAAGAAGCAATCATGTAGTAAATCCCATCCCACTGAGTCAAATTTAGGTCATCTTTTATTTGGTCAAAATATAGTCTTCCTGGCAAGTGGTATCACTATTATTCAGGAACACACATATTGTTTTACTTACAGCTCTGTAGTATTTTATGTTCTCATATAAATGTTATGCCTGGATTATAGCTGAAGCAAACTGGACTCCATTTATTTGAAAAAATAATGGGGAATCAGGTTTATTCTATCCACCTTCCTGACAGTTTCCTATTTCTCAAAGGGGCCCTTGCACGGGCTGTGTGGTGCTGTTCTGCAAACAGGCTCTCCTCCGATTCTCAGGGATGGCTTTCCTATCAGCCTGCAGCAAGCCCTCCGTGGGAGAGGGGATGACGCCACCAGGCAGGGAGGGAGGGAAAGCTGCTTTGCTGGGCTACTTGTAGAGACGGTGGTGGACAAACCATCAGGTTCTCTCGGTTAAGGTCTTGGAAGGGTGTTAGTAAAATGGTGACACTTTCTTTGGGCAAGGTGTTCAGCACAGATGGAAGACTGCAGGCCTGAGTGTGGATTTGTGCAACCTCATCGCCACTACCCTGTAGTCAGAGAGGGACTGTTTAGGAGTGTGTGTGTGTGTGTGTGTGTGTGTGTGTGTGTGTGATTACTTTGCCTGAGCTTCCCCTCACTAGCAAATGGTGAAGCCAGAATAGCAGTCTGGCCCTAAAATCCAGGCTCTGTCTGCCATACTTCTCAGTTTTTCTAAACACACGATTGCCTATTCCACTTCTCTATTTACAACATGTTACCTTGTACTTATACATGTATATACATATGTATATACACATATTGCTATTTTTATGGTTATGTGTGCAGGAACATAGCTCTGGAACTTCTTTCACAGAATTACACAAATAGGAACTGCATTCTGGAACCTTGTTTCTGACAGAACTCAGTTGCCTGTGTAATGAGACACGTGCTACGTACACATGAAATTGAATGTTCAAATCAAATAGGAAAATGTGCTCACTGATGCACAGCGTTCCTCTCCTCCTGAAGCAGCAGGAGCCACGTTTTCATCAGGTGCCTTAGTCGAGTGGTTGTGCCTTCCCCGGGCTCTGAAGGAAGGCCAGCGTGTCCCATAGGCACACACCCAGGAGGACTACCAGGAGAGAAGGGCAGACAGGGCAGCAGTAGATGCAGGATTCCCTGGATTAGGACACCGTGTGATGACATGATAACTTGATCTCATCATTCTTCTCAACTCCCCTGGTCTGGGGGATGGTGGATGGATAACTCTAAACCCAGGCTCCCATCAGACTGTCTACGTGGACACACAGAGGAAGCAAGGGACAGAGGGTATGATTCCAGACAGCAGAGTCTAGGGTGCTAAGAGTACATGCTAGTGTCAGTTGACTTAGGTTCCAAGCCTTGGTCCATTACTTTCGTGACCTTAGACAAATTACAACAATACTCAGTGCCTCAATCTTATGCTGTGTCATAGGGTTAGTGTGAGAATTTGGTAGGATAAAAATATGAATACTGCCTGGAACAGAGTAAGCTTCCAGTGAATATAGCTAATATTATCATTAAAACATGGTCAGAAAAAAAAAATAAAAAAATAAAAAATGGTCAGGATGGATAGTTTCTCACAGATTATTCTTTTTACCAGTGCCTGATAGATTGTGTTAAAACATTTGTTTATACCTTTTGAAGGCATATCACTAGACACTACATGTTACTATTTATTAAAATTCTGGTTTGTTGAGTTAAAAAATTAAACATCAAACTTCCAGTGATTTTTGCTTAACCTGTTACATTTAAGAGTATTGCTAAGTGGGGCAACTGGGTGGCTCGGTCTGGTAAGCATCTGCCTTCAGCTCAGGTCTTGACCTCAGGGTCCTGAGATTGAGCCCTACATCAGGCTCCCTGCTCAGTGGGGAGTCTGCTTCTCCCTCTGCCCCTCACCCTGCTCACGCTCTCTCTCTCTGGCTTTCTCAAATAAATACAATCTTTAAAAAAGAAAACAAAACAGAAAGAGTATTGCTAAGGAATCATGGTAGATTCACAGAACATAGGTATCCGGTTTTATACATGTACACACACACATATTTGTGGTAAAAAGCACATAACTACATCTAAACCATTTTAAGTGTACAGTTCAGTTATGCTGCTATATTCACATTGTTGTATGAACTCTAGAACTTTTTATCTTGCAAAACTGAAACCTTATACTCACTAAACAACTCCTCTCTTTCCCCTTCCCTTAGCCCCTGGCAACCACCATTCTGCTTTCTGTTTCTATAAGTATGACTATTCAAGATCCCTCATATAAATGAAATCATACAGTATTTATCCTTTTGAGTCTGATATATTTTCCTTAGCATAACGTCCTTAAGGTTCATCTATGTTGTGGCATGTCATGGGATTTCCTTCATTTTTAAAGACTGAATAATATTCCATTGTACGGCTGTAACATCATCCTTATCTATTCGTTGTTGATAGACATTAGGATTGTTTCTGCTTCTTGGCTATTGTGAGTAATGCTGCAATGAACATGGATGTGCAAATATCTTTCTGAGATCCTGCTTTCAATTTTCCTGGATATATACCTAGAAGTGGGATTGCTGGATCATATGATAATCCTTTTTTTTTTAAGATTTTATTTATTTATTCATGAGAGAGAGAGAGAGAGAGAGAGGCAGAGGCACAGGCAGAGGGAGAAGCAGGCTCCATGCAGGGAGCCCAACGTGGGATTCCATCCCAGTTCTCCAGGATCATCCTCTGGACTGAAGGCGGCGCTAAACCGCTGAGCCACCGGGTCTGCCCTAAACCTACTTCTTAAAAAAGATTTATTTACTTATTTGACAGAGAGATAGGAAGAGAGAGAATCTTAAGCAGACTCTCCACTGAGCACAAAGCCCGATGCAGGGCTCAATCCCATGACCCTGAGATCATGACTTGAGCCAAAATCGAGAGTCGGACACTCAACTGACTGAGCCATCCAAGCATCCCTGATAATCCTAATTTTAGTTTTTGGAAGAACCTCCATACTGGTTTCCATAGTGGTAACATTTTATGCATCGTACATTCCCACCAACAGAGCAAGAGGATTCTATTTCCTCTACATCCTTACTGACACTTGTGATATTCTGTTTTTTAGGTAGGAGCCATCATAAGGGCTATGAGGTAATATCTAATTGTGGTTTTCATTTGCATTTCTTTGATGACTAGTAATGTTGAGTACTTTTCATGTGCTTTTTGGTCACTTGCATATCTTCTTCAGAGAAATGTCTATTCAAGGCCTTTGCCCATTTTAAAAAATGAGTTACATGAGTTTTTGTTGTTGAGTTGTAAGAATTCTTTATGTATTTTGGCTATTAACCCAATATCAGATATATGATTTGCAATTATTTCTTCCCATTAGGTAGGCTGCCTTTTCACTCTATGGATTGTTTCCTTTGGTGTGCAGAAGTTTTTAAGTTTGGTACTGTCCTATTTGTCCATTTTTCCTTTTGCTGCCTGTGCTTCTGATGTCATATCTAAGAAATGGCCAAATCCAATGTCATGAAACTTTTCTCTTTGTTTTCTTATAGCAGTTTCATGGCTTTATGTATACTGTTTAATGTGTAAGTCTTTAATCCATTTTGAGTTAATTTTTTTTAAGATTTTATTTACCCATTTGAGAGGGGGAGACAGAGCATGAGCAGTGGGGAGGAGACAGAGGAAGAGGGAGAAGCAGGCTCCTCATTGAACAGGGAGCCCAACGTGGGGCTGGATCCCAGGACCCTGAGATCATGACCTAAGCTGAAGGCAGATGCTTAACCAACTGAGCCACACAGGTGCCTGAGTTAATTTTTGTATATGGCATAAGGCAAGAGTCTTCATTCTTTTGTATGTTTCTCCAACATCATTTGTTGGAGAAACTTCTGTATTGGGTGGTCTTGGCTCTCTTGTTGAAAATCATCTGACCATATACTTAAGGTCTGGCTCTCTGTTTTCTTTTACTGGTCTCTGTATTGTCTAGGTCAGGGCCATACTATTTTATTACAGTAGCTTTATAATACATTTTGTAGTTAGGAAGTGTGAGGCCTCTAACTTTATTATTTTTTTTTTCAAGATTGGTTTTGCAGTTCAGAGTCCCTTGATTCTATATCAATTTTAAGGTTTTTTTTTTCCTGTTTCTACAAAAAATTGTCCTTGGGGTTGTATTGAATCTATACATACATATATATATACATATATGTGTGTGTCTCTTTAAATATTTATTTATTTATTTATTTATTTATTTATTTATTTACTTACTTATTTTAGTAGATTCTATGCCCAGTGTAGAGCTCGATGCAGGGCTTGGACTCACGACCCTGAGATCAACACCTGAGTTGAGATCAAGTGATCAAGTCAGTTGCTTAACTGGGTGAGCCAACTCACCCAGCCAACCAGGTGCCCCTGTATGTATATACTTTTAAACAAAGGATTATAATAACAACATGGATATTTGTTAAATGTTGGGTGTATATATATATATATATATATATATATATATTAGTTTCCTCAGGGCTTCCATAACAAAATACCACAAACCAGGTGGCTTAATAACAGAAAGTTAGTCTCTCATAGTTTTGGAGTCTGGAAAAGTGCTGGCAGGGCTGTGCCCCCTCCTCCTAGCTTCTGGTGGTTTGCTGGCAATCCCTGCTGCTCCTTGGTTTATAGCTGCAGCGTTTCTAACTCTGCCTGGCCCATCACTGGGCTGTCCTCTCCCTGTGTGTTACTCTCCCCTCTTTATAAGGACAGCACGACTTTGTCGTAATAATTACATCTGGAAAGACCCCATTTCCAAATAAGGTTCCATTCTGAGGCACCAGGACTAGGACTTCAGCATATGTTGTTTGGAGGGACACAATTCAACTCATGACAGTATGTTTTGGGCACTATGCTAGGATCCAGACATCTCCTTTACTCCTTATGATGACCTTAGGAAATTAACAGTTATTGCCTTCCTTATGTGGAGGAGGACATTGAGCTTTAGAGGAACTGCATGACTTGCTTAGGTTTTCCAGCTACTGGACAGTCCTCCAAACATTTGCCTTTGCAAGTAACCAGGCACTTAAATTTTTTTTTTTTTTTTTAGTATATGTACTGCCGAAGCGAGCACTAAAAATTTTTTTTTTAATTTAAAAAATCTTTTAAAGATTAATTTATTTGAGAGGGAGAGAGAGAGAGAGAGAGAGAGAGAGCGCGCAGAAGCAGGGGGAGGGGCAGAGGGAGAAGCAGGCTCCCGGCTGAGCAGGACTCAATCCCAGGACCCTGGGCTCCAGACATAAGCCGAAGGCAGACACTTAACCAACTGAAACACCCAGGTGCCTCTAACCAGGCATTTGATTTAGAGGAGAGACTTTGCTTTTAGGACCCTCTCATATGTCAGTATTTTAGTAATGGTTTTCGTTATGTTTCTGTTTGATCCAAAGATTTTTTTCAGATGGTTAGCTCACCTGGTCAGAAAGGTTTCTCAGAAGCTGGAGCAGGCCTGTCTGGTCAGATTTTTCCCCCCCATTCTTTTGGATATGAGTACAATGTGTGCCATTCAAGGGACTTTGGGTATTCACTCAGCAGTACAGAAAGGTCTAGAATCTAGGACTTAGAGACAACTCAGAGAAGACTAAAGACACACATGGGTGGTGATTTCCTAGTTGCACGGATGGTATCTATAATATTGGATACACAGTGATATATATAAGACTCAAGATGAACACATAGTTATTGCCTTTCACAAAGAAGAGAGAAAATGGGCCATCTGCTTCCATCTCTTCCCCTTCCTGATCCTCTACATCGCTAGCCTTCCAAAGACTGGGCAAATTGGGGAAATGGAGGCAATCCAGTGTTATTTTCCATCTTCACCTTAAAATTGCTTCCAGAAAAAAACAAGCCAGTGAAATAAGCATGTCTAGCTCTCCTCAGGACCACTCATATCTTAGCAGAATGCAAAGACAAAAGAATCGAACTAGATCTATTCTCCTGACCTCCTTTCTCAAAGCAAGACATTAAACATTTTTTACAACATTTTTTTTAAATTAAAATTTATATACAAATCCACAAAGAAAAAGTAGATGGAATGGGAGGCCCCTTGGCTGCATTAGGGGTGTGGGAATCCTGGAGCAGTTCTGTTTGCTCCTCCTTACTCTTACTCTGTCCACACAGGCTGCCCCTCTCCCCTGTACAGAACCCTTGGGGCCCTGGGGAGCCCAGTTACAAACCACTGGTCCGGGTAACCATTTAAATGTTTTGAATAAAGAAAGATCTCTATGAGAAATAAAAGTAAGGGACAGAATAGCACATGTGGCATGGTCCCATTCCTCTTCTCAGTACTTGGCAGGTCCCAATGACTTATGTCTGTGTAAACATCCAGAGAAAGAACCAGAGGAATCTACAATTTCTGCGAGAACAGGTACTTCTAGGGAAAGGCAGAGAAATTAGAGAGAGGACACCAAGAGGGCTTTCAAACCTGAACTGTGTGCATTTTTTTTTCCTGCAGTGTTCATGCACTTAGATGTCATTTGCATAATTAAAAATAAATGGAAAAAGAACGAATTTTAAAAACGAAATGCCTATGTGTCTGTAACGTAAGCATTTCACTTATCAACTCACATCATTTTATATTTATTTATTTATTTATTTAAAAGATTTTGTTTATTTATTTGAGATATTTATTTGTTTATTTGAGAGAGAGAGCATGGGAGGTGGGGTGCAGGGAGAGCAGAAGGAGAGGGAGAAGCAGACTCCCTGCTGATCAAGGAGCCCAAGCTGGGACACTGGGAGGCCACGCTGGATCCCAGGACCCTGGGATCGCGACCTGAGTGGAAGACAGACACTTAACCACCAGAGCTACCCCGGTGCCCCAACTCATATCATTTTAGGAGACTGTATTTGTTTGGGTCAAACAATAAGTTACTTCTTATTTATACACATCCATGTTCACACCAGTATCTCTTTGGTAGCTTGGAGATATTTGATCCATATAGCTCTGATTTATTTATATGTATCGACATAGCGAGATCCTCTACAGGACAGGCTGATACAAGACTGAAGTTGCCTTTCACAATATCGCTTTGCTTTTGCCTTTGTCTTCCCTCAATCAATAAGCAGTCACATTTTACCAAAGGCAGACTCTGGCCCAAGGATGTTTGGGGAGACTTTACAGAGAAGGGCATTCATCTCACGTCGAGAGAAGGTGTTTTACTTTTTCACTTACCTGGCAAGACAGGCCCAAGAATGAGAATTCCCCTCAAGCCCAGAAGGAAACTGAGTGGACTATGTTTTTTTTTAGAAGGGTTTACAGCCTGCCCGAGATTTTACCACCTGCTGCCTAGCACAAGATTTCTATTTCCGAGAAGGCAAGGAGGAGGGCAAGATGAACAGTCTCACTGAATTGACTCCTAGTCTCTTGCTGCCATAGTTTCATGACAGTTAAAGCTCAATGATTCCGATTTGTTGTGATTTCTGTTAATATCTTGCCTCTGCCAAGGAAGAAGTGACTCTCAAAGTTCTGCTTCTCTTTCTCCACTCGTTCTCATTAACCTGTCTTCTCTGTGTACCTGCAGCCAAACTGTAAAAAGAGCTCAGAACCTATTATCTATGAGTTGGCAGAAATGTGGAGGGGTGCCCAGGAAAAGCGTTCATTCATCGACTCACATAGTGGTTTATTGAGTATCTACTATGTGCCAGCTACGTAATAGTTACGTGGGATGTAAAGATAATTGCAACACGGTCCATGAGCTTACCCCCGAGGAGCCTGGAGTCTAAACATGTGGGTATTTCTGAAGAATCACAGACCACGAATTCAGAGTCAGAAAGAAATCTGAAGGTATTACTGTCCACTTCATAGAAAGCTGGTCTTGATCTAGTTAATAAAGCTGAACACGGCTAGCTAGGTGGTAGATAGACATAGATCTAAATCAGTTAAAAACTGATATTATTATCAGTATTATATAGATCTTGGTAAATTATGAATTATCCTTTAAAAAATTCCTGTTTCCTTTTTCTCATTGCTAGTGGCATGTGACTTTCTTTTTTCTTGTCAGATGAATTAGTTGATTGGGGAAAATTAATTTATTTGAGTCGTAGACAACCACACACACACACACACACACACTGAGTCGTAGACAACCACACACACACACACACACACACACACACACACACACACACAGAAGTTTGGGAATGTCCTCTCATATAAAAAGCACTGGTCCAGCTAGAAAGGCTATCGTTGGGACACCTGGGGAAATTTAAATTTAAATGTGGGCTGGCTGTACATTATAGCATTAACTTTCCTGGTGCGATAACTGTCGTAATTTTATGTGGTAGGTTGTCCTCATTCTCAGGAGGGCTGAGGTAAGTGTCATGATGTCTGCAAGAAACTCTTAAGTGAAATAGATGAAAAAATTAAGATAAATAGAAATAGCTAGAATTATTCAATTGGAGAGAGAGAGAGAAAGCAAATATGTACTTGGTAACAATTGGTGCATCTGAGTGAGGACTATGTGGGTGTTTGTTATACCATTTTTGGAGCTTTTCTGTAGGTTCAAGAAACCCCATGGCATAGGGGTATAGCCTACCAATGGAACTTTGTCCAAGTTCCTGGCACCACTTGGACCTTTCATTATTGTACATATTGTGTTTAATCTCTAGCAAAATACTTGGGGGATATCATAGATTCTGGATCCATTGCCTTTCCTTCATTCTAACGTGTTCTGTTGGCTATGATCATTAAAACAACTGATGCCTACTGTTGGGATACCAGTTGTCTGTGATTCATTCTGAATCAAAGTCCTTATCATAGCTAAGTGCCATTGATTTATAGGATGCATCTTTAAAAAATATATATATATGCCACTATGAAAGAGTCTAAATTTTTTAGATGCCATTAACCCCAACTGCACAGTGATATCACAGATGTGAAAATTTGGAAAAAATTGCATCCAAGATCCAGTGAGACTTCACACATCACCAGGATTCTTACAAGGAGGCGCCAAGGCAAAGTGTAGGCAAGGAGAGGCTGACCAATGAGTGCTACCCTATCTGAGTAAGCGTCCGGGAGCCAGTATTCCTGGTAGGCAGTGCCTGGGAGTACCCATCACTGAAATGTAAAGAAACAGAACATGTGCCTAATATGAGTTTAGGCATCTTCATTTGGTCACTCCTCTTCCTGTCGGTGTCCTAAAAGTCAGGCCCTTTGCACACACCATCTCATTTTATCTTCACTACACCCTTGTAAGGTATTTAT
This sequence comes from Canis lupus baileyi, assembly GCF_048164855.1. Taxonomy (NCBI): domain Eukaryota; kingdom Metazoa; phylum Chordata; class Mammalia; order Carnivora; family Canidae; genus Canis; species Canis lupus. The sequence goes on from NC_132874.1 coordinate 12,268,546, forward strand.
GATTATGCCCTCTTTGGAGACAGAGAAAGCTGAGGGCTAGAGACATTGCATGCCTTGCCCAGGGCCACACAGGAAGGAGGAGGTGGAGCTGTGTCTCTCAAGCAAGCAGACCGCTGTCAAAATCCACACTCTAACTGCTGTTCTGTACACTTTGCTCCAAATGCAAAAATAAATAAATAAATAAATAAAATAAAAAATTAAAAAAAGGCATGAAGAAAATGGCTGTGGTTATATAAAAATTTAAAAATATGAACACACATAAAGTGACATCTGGAAATCTGGGTCCTCTTGTCAGTGAGGTCTCCCCAGATGGTCTTTTATTAAAAAAGCCCCCCCCACCCCTTTCCTGCTCCCACATGCCCATCCTCCCTTCCTCTGCTTGTTTTCTCTCAATGGCACTTCTCACCATCACCATCCCCCCTACATCCTATTTATCTATCCTCCTCCTTGAATCTAAGTGTGAGAAGGACACTGTCTTCCATTCATTGCTGTGTCTCCAGCACCTACAGCAGTGTCTCTCACATAGCAGGTGCTCAGTACAGCAGGTACTGAATGGGGTCTAGTCCTGTGTTTGTCCCTTGGGAAGCCATTGGTCTGAACTTTCTTCCAACCAGCCTAGAACCCTCCTGCTCCCCCATCTGTATCAGCCCTTCTGTGCTTCCTTCCTGTAGCTCTTTACAATGGGACACGGTGCATCTTCACTTACCATTTCAGTCCCTCCCTCCATTGTTACCTGGTCAAAATTAAAGTTCTTGTTCCTCATTTGTCTTCAAAGCAGTGGTCTTCCTGGGATCATGACCTGAGCTAAAGGCAGACACTTAACTGACTGAGCCACCCAGGTGCCCCTAGCGTGTCATTTCTATCAGAATTTAAACCAACTTGAGTTTCTTTCATTTGAAGGGGGAAAAAAACAACAACAACAAAAGACCCTAAGAATAAAGCATCAGCATCACCTTCCAATCAAACTTCAAAATTTACATACATACATATGTGTGTATATATATGTGTGTGTGTATAAATATATAAAAATATAAAATATATTGTGTATTATATAAAATATTATGTACAAATATGTATTATGTATCTTTGTATGTGTATATGATTTTTCACAAATGTACAAATGTGATCATATCATCATACTGTGCCTGAATATTTCATTTTGGAAAGGGGATGCTATTTTTGCTAATAAGAAATGGGGGCATTCAATTGTCTTTCTTATGTCATGCTTTTTGGCCTATAATTTCTGAGATGGGGCTCTGAGGTTTATCCTTCCGGGAAGGCCTTTTGCCTCTTTAGCAAGACAGTAGGTTTGACCCAACCTCACTAGTTCCCTGCCCTGACCCGCACCTCCTTCCAGTACACTCACCACACTGCTGCAGAGGGACGCCTCTAAAGGACCAATCTGAGACCTTTCCTAAGCTTTTCAATGAATCATCATTGTCTTCAGGGTGAATCTCAAACATCTTGATGTCTTTTGCAAGATGCAACTTAACTGTGTTCTCCCCACCTCCCACCTCTTGGGGCAGACTGTTATTGTTCTCAACGGTTTATGGCTACTTCCTGGGGGAGAGATTATATTTCCCTTGCCCCACTGGTGGCAAGTGTGGCCACATGTCTTGCTTTGGCCAGTGAAATGTGAGCAGCCATGGCATTTCCAGGCAGAAGTTTAATAGCCAGTGCCTGGCTCACTTTCCCTCCCTCCTGAGACCAATAATGTTCCATATAGAGCTTATTTCTACCATCTACTAGCTCCTGGGGTGAATACAAAATAAGCAGAGCTCCCTCTGGTTTTCAATGGCCAGGTAACATTAGGAAGAAGTCAATGCTTGTTATAAACCACTGAGATTTGGGGGTCATTTGTCACTGCGCTATAACCTCTTCTGTCCTGACTGAGGCACGTTTGCAACCTTATCTCGTCATTCCCTCTTTGCATCTTAAGCTCGAATCTAATCATGTTTCAAATGTTTTTGAGTCCACCCACTGTAAGAAATATATTTAACATGGTAACCTGGTACTTGCTTCAAGGATATACATAGATACACATGTAAATTGAACAAAAGCTCTGCGGAAAGATCCTTACTGTGTGCAATTCACTCCGATCTATTCTATTCTATTCTTCTATTCTATTCTATTCTATTCTATTCTATTCTATTCTATTCTTCTATTCTATTCCATTTAAGCAAAAAAGCTGGTCAGGACCCACTAAGTTGATTCCATGACTCATGGATGAGTCACAATCCTGTTTGGAGAACATTGCTTGACCCTATTGAAAAATTGCACTTCCGTTTACACACTCCTAAATGTTCTCCAGGGCTCTGTGAGAAAGGCAGCTATTCTAGGAAAAAAAAAATCTTCTATTGTAGGGTGGCCTAAGTGGTCCCATAGCAGCTAGTAGTTCACTGTTTTATACTCAGCTCTTTTTCCTTCTTTTTTGTTTTTAATTGTGGTAAACAACAAACAACAAAACAATAACCACGTAATATAAAATGTATCATCTTAACCATTTCTTTTCTTTTAAGTAGGTTCCACACCTAGCATGGAGCCCAACACGGAGCTCAACATGTAGCTTGAACTCACAACCATGAATTCAAGAGTTGGATGTTTAACCTACTGAGCCACACAGGCACCCCTAACATCTTAACCATTTTAAAGAGTACAGTTCAGCAGTGTTGAGCATATTCCATTGCTGTCCGGAATGCCTTCCATCTTGCAGGTTTGAACTCTGTACCAATTGAACAATAACTCCCTTACCCCACCTTTCCCTAGCCAACTGCCATTCTACTTTCTGTGACTATGAGTTTCACTACTTTAGATACTTCATAACAAGCGAAATTCTAAAGTATTCGCCCTTAAAAAAAAAAAAAGATTTTATTTTTAAGTAACCTCTACAGCTAACGTAGGGCTCAAACTCATGACCCTGAGATTTTTTTTTTTTTTAGAACTTTATATAAAAAAAATCTTTATTTTGCTTTCAAGTGATTTCTTCAAACTTTCAGACGCGAAGTTTGAGGGAGATCTTCAGAGGTCCAAAGGATTAACAGAGGGTTCGTGGAGTCACAACACAACACTGTGGATGCAAGCTTACCTCTGCAGGCCCATCTTCGGATGGCTCACGTTCACACCTGCTTTCTTTACACTGAAAGGAAATAAAAGGCCTTGCTTAATCTCATTCATATTTACAATTACAGCACTTGGTGTCATTATACTTGCGGCTTTATACAACAGAACAGGACAGTAGGATTATACAGTGCGAGGTCAATGTACAAAATGTTTCCTTGAACGAAAGAACTATAGCCTGGATACTAAATTCCTAAACTCATGACATGCTCTACCCACTAAGTTAGCCAGGTGCCCCATTATTCACCCTTTGGTGACTAGCTTAATTCACTCAGTGTAAAGTCCTCAAGATTCATCCATGTTGTAGTGTGTGTCAGAATTTCTGTCCTATTTAAAGCTGAATAACATTCCATTGTATATAACATTTCTTATTTCCTCATTTACCCATTGATAGGCATTTGGGTTTCTTTTACCTCATGGTTATTTTGAGCAGTACTGCTGTGAACATAGATGGGTGTGCAAAGACCTCCTCAAGAGCCTTTCTTTCTTTCTTTTTTAAAGATTATTTATTTATTTATTTATTTGAGAGAGAGAGAGAGAGAGAGAGACCATGAGTGGGGCGAGGGGAGTTTGGGGGAGGGGCTCTGTAGGAGAGGGAGAAGCAGACTCCCTGCTGAGCAAGGAGCCCAACACTGGGCTGGATCCCAGGGCCTGAGCTGAAGGCAGATGCTTAACCAACTGAGCCACTAGGTGCCCAAGAGCCTGCTTTCAATTCTTTTGGATACATATCTGGCAGTGGGATTGAGGAATCTTCATACCATTTTCTATAGCAGCTGCACCATTGTACATTCCCCAAAACAGGGCATAACAGTTCCAATTTCTTCTTCATATCCTCACCAACACTGTTATCTTCTGTTTTTTTTTTTTTTTTTTTTTTTTGATAGTAGCCATCCTTTTTTTTTCTTTTAAAATATTTATTTATTTATTTATTTATTTATTTATTTATTTATTTATTTATTTATTTTAGAGAGAGAGCACATACATCAGGGGAGGAGCAGGAGGAGAAGGAGAGGGAGAATCACCAGGAGATGCCACACTGAGCTCAGAGCCCAACACGGGGACTTGATCCCAGGACTCTGAGATCATAACCTGAGTTGAAATCAAGAGTTAAATGCTCAACTAACTGAGCCACCCAGGTACCCCAGGTTTTTTTTTTTTTTAATATTTATTTATTTGAGTAATATTTAATATTACTTTATAATATATAAAATATTACTTTAATATTTATTTATCTAAGAGAGAGAGAGAGTATAGTAGCCATCCTAATTGGTGTAAGGTGATTTTGTTCTTAAGTCATGTGTATTCCCCAAGTGACCTGTACAGTCCTTGGAGACAAGAATGATTATTATCCTCCATGGCACCTCCAGTCTTAATATGATGTTTGTCATAAGCATGTACACAATAATATGTATATCATGAAAGACGGTGTTCCCCTCTGGAAATTTAAAAATATGCCTGCAAATTCTTTGTCACTCTTTCCTTCAAGAAGATAGTACTGATTACTCTCCTC